>NC_090936.1:769686146-769992929 GCF_040938575.1 Ambystoma mexicanum
ATCCCTCACACGTCAAAAGCGAAAACTCTGTATTAGATTTGTCAGAAAATGTGTTATATGTTGTAAAGTTGGAAACATTGTATTATTTGAAGCACAGATCACACCAAGAAGTGCAATTTACTTTCTGAATATTGTCATTACCACAGTTTGAACTCATTTGATACATTTTTTTACCCCAATTGTATTTAAATTACTATAGCACTGTTTTTGCTACAAAGTATGCACAGAGCCTTAGTCCCACTGACCTGGTGGCACTTATTTTACCTCCTTCTACAGCCCCAATGGTCAGTCTACCTCTTACCTATACCAACAGAGGGGGGCGGGGGTTTAGTCATGGAAAAGGGAGAGGCGCAGGGTTGTAGCCTCTACTACCCGTGCCACCAAATGACAGGCCAGCTCACATTCCCTCCCATGCATCCCCAGTCAGGGGTCGCATAAGACTCTTTTCACAGCAATGGGAGGGAATAATTTCAAACCGCTGGGTACTTGACACTGCCCAAAGGATACTCCATCGAGTTCCTGGAAACACCCTGCCACCTCATGCAAGGAAAATGTCCTTAGAATAATTTCATATACTACAAGAATACATTAAAATACTTCTTCCAAAAGGTGCGTTAGAAAAGGTGCCTCGCTGGATGAAAATCAAGGTATTTATTCAATGTACTTCCTTCTTCCAAAGAAAGATCTATTAATGCTCCCAGTACTGGGCCTTCGTCCTTCCAACACATATGTCAATCCTCAAAAGTTTAGGATGACCATGTTGTAGGAAGTCATTACACTACTAAAACAGGGTGATTACATGGCAACATTGGACATGATGAATTTCCTATGTTAGGCAACAGGCATTTGCCTTTACTTGCCTATGCTGATGACTGTCTTATTAGCCCGCACCCCCAGAGCATTACAACGCTTGGTTGATGATTATTCTTATTTTATGGACACTCTAGGACTTAAGATAAATGCCCGGAAATTGCCATCTATGCCTTGTTGCGGGAGGAAGCGCTGCCCAAGGTTCTCAGCTATTTCCTGCATATGGGAGCCTATCCTGAGAGTGAATCATTTCGACTACCTGGGCGAGGGGAGGTTTTTTGCAGAAGCACAGGTAGAGAAGCAGTCACAAAGATATATGCAGGCAATAGTTGGGGTAACCAGAGCTTTGGGCTCGTTTAAAGTGAAGCCGTTAGAATTTCTACTGAAAGTTTACCATGGCAAAGCCACTTCTGTGGCAAGATATGGTATGGAGCTTTCAAGCTTTGGCAAGCTGGAGACTATCCAAGTGGCTGAGAAGAATTTGGTTAAGAGTGTCTAGGGGCTGCCTGGGTCTACCCCCAGCTTTTCAGTCCATCTGGATGACCTGGCCGCATCCTTACCAGCTAGCCATTTGCTAAGGATTTGGCGGAGTACTAAAGCCTTTTTTGACCCAGCAATGAATGAGCTACTTGTTTAAAGACCACTATTTAAAAATCACAAGGCTCAGATATGTTAAAGTGAGGCTGGCCAAAGCAGGGGTAGATCATTGTTTCCATAAGCCAACTTTATTTTCTTTGATGGCTTTGAAGTCAGCGAGAACAAGTGTGTTCCAGTCTCACTTGGCCAGAAGAGAGACTTTGGAGCTCATGAAGCCAGCCAACAGGGCACATTTGATTATTATGTCCCCTGTCTTTCAGAAATATCTGAGCCGGGCCAATCATCCGTCCACTCGAGACTTTGTCTCGAGGGCCTGCTTCAACTGTATACATTTGAGAGCCGTGATGTCGGTTTGGTCTAAAGGAAGTGTGAATCAATCATATCAATCATATCCTTTTTGTAGGGCATCTAAAGAAGATCTAGCTAGTATTTTTTTTTGTCCTACGTTTTTAGGGATTTGGGAACAAACATTGAAGCCCAATCTGCAGGGCCGTGGCTTTCGTTGCGAGCCCGCAATGTATTTGTTATGGGCAGATTTGGTTCCGCTGGTGTGGGCCATTTTGATCTAAAGCGTGCCTTGATACTTTGAGGACTCCTACTAAACTGACTGTTCATGATTTATAGTTTTGTTTGAAAGCTCTTAGGATTTTATTTGTTTAATTTTTTTATGGTGGTTATGATGTAGTTTGTGTTTTTATGGTATGCTATCTCTTACCGAAATAAACTTCATTTGAAAATGCATACTTTCATACTTTCATATTTCAAGGTTGCCAGTGCACCAAAAATACCTAAGATTCAAATTGGGGGACAAGCACTACCAATTCAAAGCGCTACCAATCAGCATTGCATCAGCGCCCATGGTGTTTACTAAGGTCCTAGCAGTGTTGGCTGTGGGCGAAGGAAGTCCATTCCAGTGTTCCCTTACTTGGACGACTTGCTAATTACTGGAGACACACCTCAAAGGTGGCTGCAAAATGCACAATGAACCTGTTGTTCCAATTGGGCTTCTCCATAAACGAAAAGAAGTCAGGTCTAGTGCCCGGCGAAGTAAAACAGTTTCTAGGGGCACTATTCAAGACAAGGGAAGGGTTCAAAACATGCTGTTTCAGACAACTCGGTATGTAGCCAGTAATCAAGTGACAGCATGAAAGGCAATGCGCCTGCTAGGAGTGATGGCTTCCGGCATCTACCTAGTGCCACACGCCGGACTGTGCATGCGTCCAATGCCAGAGGTGTTGGCAAAACAATAGTCGCAAGCAAACGGCTTGTGGGACGATCTAGTGGTGGTTTTTGCAACCTCCGATTCATTCGCTACAGTGGTGTTCCAGAAACAATCTTTCGAGGGGATTGGGTCCTCCGACGTATTCCATATCTGACATGTAATCACCACAGCTGTGCTGCTTCGGAAACTTTTTTCTTGCGTCGATGACGTCGATTCGCCGTCGTCGAGGACCTCCTCCGACGTCATCCGATGTGATAAGTAGGACGCACGACGCCCGTAGCCTCAGTTCCGTTTTTTCCGCGAACGTGTTGCTTCGTGAATCTCGGTTAACGCCTCGACTCTTTGGAGTTCTGTTCTTCTCGGTTCTTCGAACCTGTTCGTTTTTGTGAAAATCCTTCGTGTGAAGATGTCTTCTACTTCGTCTTCGACCCCGCGTCCGGGCTTCAAGAAGTGCGGGGAGTGTGGGTCCAAGATGTCGGTGACCGACTCGCATGACGCCTGCCTCTGGTGCCTCGTGGAGGCCCACGACACGGATGACTATCGACTGCCAGTCGCTCACGTCCAAAGCCTTACGCGAACGTAAGAAGTTGTTGTCGGTAGGTCGGGTGTCCAAGCCCCGGAAGTCGAGGTCTGCGGGGCTTGCGACGAATGATTTGAGGGGTGACTCTCCGCGTCATCGTCAGAAGTCTTGTGGGTCTCCTTGTAGGAGTCGGTCTCGCCACTCCTCAGCCCCTTTGAGGCATTCTCGGAAGCGCCGACACCGGTCGTCTTCCAGGTCCTCTTCGGAGGACTCTGCCCGGCACGTCGCTTACCCCACCAGCCGTGCAACGCCAGAGGAATGGGCTTCCTTCGGGAAGAAAATGCTGGCGATTCTTGAGTCGCAGGGTACTAAGCCATCCGCGCCCCCGAGTGGGGTCGGTCGTGAGAGGTCGAGAGACACCGCTCGCAAGAGTGGTCGGCACGAGTCACGGGAGAGGTCCCGTTCGGACAAGGAGACTCGTTCTCGACGTACCCGTTCCAGGTCCCGGTCCTCGACGCGTTAGAGACCGTGTGCACCTGTGAGGTCTTCGAGGAAGACATCGACGTCTGAGGCGTCGAGGGCGTCGACAGGCTTTCTCGAGGCTCCGGCTCCGAGGAAGACCTCGAAGCCGTCGACGCTCAGGTCGTCGAAGGACACGCTCGGGGCTCCGGCTTCGAGGGCTGTGTCGACGCCGCCGATGCTGGCGGCGCTGCATCTGACGTCGATTTCCTCGACGCCGATCCTCTCGGCGCCGATGCCTGTTCTCTCGACGCCGGCGCCGATTCGCTCGACGCCATCGACGCCTTTCGTGTCGGAGGTAACCCGTGGCACGGGGGAACCCCCTAGGAAGGCTCTGGTTAAGAGCAAACACTCTCGGGTGCCTTCTTTTCGCCACCTGGAATATATTTCAGAGGCGGATGAGGATTCTGATGGCCTGGTTCCTAGTCAGGTTCCAGATGAAATTGTCTCGGGCCATAGTCAGTTTGACGATTTGAGGCAGTCACTGCATGATGCCAGTGGACTGGACACCTCTCCGGAGGTGGAGTTTTGTAAGCCTGAGCCTGGCTCTCATGCCGATTCCTCGTACCGGCGCCTTATGGCTAGGGTTTCTGAGTACTTGGGATGGTCTGCTCCCCCAGGGGAGTTTGTGCAGGATGATCTAACGGACATCCTTGATGTTGGTCCCCCAACTGACCCGGTACTGCCGTTCCATATGGCTTTACAGAGAAGGGTGGCGGCGGCTTGGACTGCTCCGGAGAGTCTCCCGGCGGTGGGCAGATCCTTGTCGTGAAAAAATACCGTCCAGCCAGTAGAAACCCCTGCTACTTGACCAGGCACCCCACTCCGGAGAGTTTGGTGGTGCAGGTGGCCACGGCCCCGGCAAAGCAGGTGTCGTACCCTACCATCCCTCCTGATAGGGACGACAAACATTTTGATGGCTGGGCGAAGAAAGTGTTTTCTTCTGGTGGTATGGCGCTTCAGGCGGCCAACTCCATTTGTGCCTTGTCTCGTTTCTCACACACTCTGTGGAACTGTGTTGCGTTAGTGGCTGAACATATTCCCGAAGGGGACGAACGGGATGGTTTCCTTGCTATGGTCCAAGATGGTAAGGATGCCATGTGTGAGTCCGTTCAGTCGGGTTTGGACTTAGCTGAATGCGTCAGTAGGTCCATGGCGGCGAACACCGTGATACGCAGGCTTGCGTGGTTGCGGAAGTCAGGGTTTGCTCCTGATGTGCAGTCCCGGCTCCTCAACATGCCCTTTGACGGTGAACACCTTTTTGGCAGCAAGGCTGACGAGAGCCTTGAGAGGTTGCAGACCTCAAAAGCTGCAGCGAAGTCGTTGGGCGCTGCAGTTCGCCAACCTCCGCCTTTTCGTACTAGGGGACAGCAGTGGAGGGATGGTTCCTTTCGCTATTACTCGTCCTTCAGTAAAGCGAGAGGAGCTGGCAGTCAAAGAGGCCAACGCAGGGGTACCAGAGGTACAGAGGTACACGACAGGGTACCCGTGGTGCCAAGGCCGCTCGGGCAGTTGCCTCTTTGCCCTCAGGTAACGCTGCAGCCGCTCCCACTCAGTCATGAGGCCATGTCCCATGGTTCGCCGGTTGGGGGAAGGCTGGCGCAGCATCTTGTAGAGTGGCAAGCCATTACTTCAGATGTGTGGGTTCTGGAGATCATAACCCACGGCTACTGTCTTCCCTTTCGGCACAGGCCTTGCGACAATCCACCGGGGAACCTCTCTTTGCAGAGTCCGGATCAGCTCCTTGCGCAGGAAATTCAAGCCCTGCTGGAGAAAGGCGCCATAGAACTGGTGCCTGTAGCAGAGAGGAACAAGGGATGGTATTCCCCTTATTTTTTGAGTTTGAAGAAAGACGGGGATTGAGACCCATCATGGACTTGCGCGGTTTGAACAAACTCCTCGGGAAGGACAAGTTTGAGATGGTTACTCTCTCTCAAGTCCTCCAGGCCCTTCAGCTTCAGGACTGGTTGGTGTCACTCGACCTCAAGGATGCTTACTTCCATGTGCCGATCCATCCCAAGCACAAGAAGTACCTGAGGTTCGCGGTTGGTGACTCACACTTTCAGTTTTGGGTTCTGCCGTTCGGATTGACCTCCGCCCGAGGGTTTTCACCAAGCTCATGGTGGTGGTGGCAGCGCATCTCAGGCAAGGGGGGGGATTCACGTCTACCCCTACCTGGACGATTGGTTGATCAGGGGGAGCTCTCCCGAGCAAGTCCTGGATCATCTGTCCGTCACCTGCCACTCCCTTCACAGGCTGGGCTTCTCCCTCAATTTAAAGAAGTCCCATTTGACGCCAACACAGCAGCTCCAGTACATCGGAGCAGTGCTCGACACTTCCCTGGGGCAGTGTTTTCCTCCCCAGGTGAGGGCTCTTCACATTCAGCAGATGGTGCACAAGTTTCAGCATGCCCAGACACTCCCAGCGTTCGAGTTCTTGAGGTTGCTCGGCCTCATGGCATCCTGCATTCTTCTGGTGCCAGAGGCTCGCCTGCGGATGAGATCTTTGCAGTGGGCACTCAAGACGCAATGGTCGCAGTCCTCCGGCAGGATGTTGGACCCGGTTCAGGTGCCGCCCTCGGTCGCCCGGGACCTTCTGTGGTGGGCCGTCGAAGGCAACTTGATGAAGGGGGCTCCGTTTTGGCTTCCCTGGCCGGAGGTGACGATCGTGACGGATGCATCCCTCACGGGATGGGGAGCTCATGCCAACGGGCTGACAGTCAGCGGTCGTTGGTCTCCGTCGGAGTCCAGACTCCATATCAATCTGTTGGAGCTGAGGGCCGTCAGGCTAGCCCTGAAGGCTTTTCTGCCGACTGTGCGAGGAAAGTGTGTCCTGATCCTGACGGACAACACAGTGGCCATGCACTACCTCAACAAAAAAGGGGGGGGGGGGGCAGGGTCACTTCCTCTGTGCAGGGAGGCGATGCAGCTCGAGTTCTGGGCCATCCAGCAGGAAGTTTCGATCTCGGCAGTTCAACTGGCCGGAGACGAAAACGTGACGGCGGACGCTCTGAGCAGGCAGAGCGCGATCTCTCACGAGTGGGAGTTGGCTCAGGAGATTCTCCTGGAGATCTTCGCCCTTTGGGGGACCCCGCAAGTGGATCTCTTCGCCTCCAGTGTCAACCGGAAGTGCGAAAGGTTTTGCTCGCTGGAATTTCCTCCAAAAGGAGCCTTAGGAGACGCGTTTGTGGTGGAGTGGTCATTCCCGCTGCTGTACGCGTTTCCTCCAGTCCCTGTCATCCCTCAAGTGCTGCGGAGGTTACGGAAGTTCGGTTCCCGGATGATCCTCATTGCTCCAGCGTGGGCTCGGAGGACGTGGTACCCGGACCTTCTCGACTTGTCCATCTGCCCTCCACGTCGTCTTCCCTACCGAGACGATCTGCTCTCACGGGAGGGGGGGGTCAGGTTCTCCATCCAGAGGTCAGATCCCTCAACCTTCACGCTTGGCTTCTGAAAGGTTGAGGTATAAGGATTGGGACCTCCCTGAAGACGTGATGGAGGTGTTGCTTTCGGCCCAAAGGCCAGCAACAAAGTCTCTGTACCGTTGGCGTAAGTTCTGCGACTGGTGCAGAGTTCAGAATGTGGATCCTTTTGCATGTGACATCCCCATGGTTCTGTCCTTTTTACTTTCTTTGGCCCACAGGGGCTTGCAAGTGGGTACCATTAAAGGTTACCTGGCGGCGCTGTCCATCTTTAAGCGCTCGTCTGAAGAGTGTTCCTACTTTAAAATCCCTTTAATGTCACAATTTCTGAAAGGGCTCACTAATGTGGTCCCTCCGTCCCCTTTCCTGGTGCCCGGTTGGGATTTAAACCTTGTTCTTAAGTTTCTTATTGGTGCTCCGTTTGAGCCTTTACATTCTTGCCCTTTGAGGCTGTTAACTCTGAAAACTGTGTTTTTAGTTGCGGTTACTTCCGCTCGCAGAGTGAGTGAGTTACAGGCACTTTCAGTTAAGCCACCCTTCACTGTATTTCACAAGGACAGGGTTGTCCTTAGAGTTCGTCCTTCTTTTCTTCCGAAGGTAGTGACGGAATTTCATTTGGCCCAGAAGGTTGTTCTTCCGGCATTCTATCCTCCTCCTCATCCTAGTAAGGAAGTGGAGAGGCTCCATAGGCTTGATCCTAGGAGAGCTTTAAGCTTTTATGTTTCACGCATGTCCCGGGTCAGAGTGGACGATCAACTCTTTATTGGTTACGCTGGAAGGTGTTTGGGGCAAGCTGTGACGAAACAGACTTTGTCTTGCTGGATTATTTTGGCCATCTCGGAGTGTTAGCGCTTGGCGGGTAAGGACCCACCGGCTAGCTTGCGGGCCCATTCTACCAGGGGTATGGCTGCATCTACTGCCCTGCAGAGGGGTGTTCCTATTCGCAATATCTGTGATGCAGCCACCTGGGCTTCAGTACATACATTTGTACGTCACTATTCCCTCGATTCCATCCGAGGACAGGATCTGGCCTTTGGCAAGGCGGTCCTTTGCTCTGCTATTTGATTGGCTATTCTAAATTTTGATTCTAAATTCTTTCTCTCCTCCTTGCTCTGGTACTGCTTTGGGAGTCTGTCATAGATATGGAATATGTCGGAGGACCCAATCCCCTCGAAGAACAAGTTACTTTCTTACCTGGTAACGTTCTTTCGATGGGATGGTCCGACGACGTATTCCATATCGCTCCCGCCCTGCCTTCCCCGCTGCAGAATTTCTTTTGCGATTGCAGCTTACATTCCGCAAGGCTTTGTGTCTGACTGGCAGTTGATTAATGTCACACGTTTGGGGGGAAAAAACTACAACTGAGGCTACGGGCGTCGTGCGTCCTACTTATCACATCGGATGACGTCGGACGTCGGAGGAGGTCCTCGACGTATCCGCGTCATCGACGCAGGACGCAGACGCCGAAAAAAGTTTCCAAAGCAGCACAGCTGTGGTGATTACATGTCATAGATATGGATTACGTCGTCGGACCATCCCATCGAAAGAACGTTAACAGGTAAGAAAGTAACTTGTTCGTTAAAGGGAAAGCCTTTCAACACACCAGCATTCGAAGCCAGACACGTTGATGGGATGGGGCGCTCACTTCCTCCATCACACTGCACATGGGGTGTAGACACAAACACTAACCAGGAAACGGCAACCTTATGTAACTGCTAGCAGTCCTCAAAGCACAACCAGCAATTTTTCTCGAATGTTAAGGGAAGGACAAGTCATCGTAGTTGAAGAAAGTTTCACGCACTTTCTCGATGGTCGAAAATAGTTCCGGACTGTGTTTGCACAGTACCTTGTCAATGAAGAAAGCTGTAGCTGAGGCAGTTGTTGTGGCAGTTCCAGCAGATCTCGCTGTTCCAGAGCTTTAGTTGTGGGGACAAGGACGACTTCGGGAGGTTCCTGCACTGCCCAAGGAAGAGGCCAAATGCTGTAGCAAGATGTCAGTTTAAGGTACGAGTGCCTTCAAGTCTACAAGCTGATTTCCTTCCCTGTGGCTGGTTTTCAACAGCACTCTGATGAAAATTCGACCAGTAAAGGACGGTGTCCAGGTGGCTTACGAGTTGGTTGTTCCCACCAAACTTATGGGAAGAAGTTAACCTTGAAGGGCTTCTGTCAGAGTTTCAGGTAATTCGAACCTGCAGCAGGGCTTCACCGGTCGTCCAGGAGTTGCAGCAGTCCTCTTCCTTCCTCTCCTTCAGTTCTTTTGTTCCAGTGGTCGACTCTGCTTTCCAATTCCCAGAGACCTGCTTTTAAAGAGTTTTCCACCATTCATCCCAGCCTGGCTGTCACTCACACAGCAGGGTGGCTGTCCTTGCCGGACAGCCAGCCGGCCAATCACGCCAGAGTGCATTCAGGTCTCATAGGAGACTAAGCACAGGGAGTTTCGGGCACCTCCCTCACATCCTGTCCACCCCAGACACCCTGGCGCCAGAGGAGGGCTTCAGCACTGAAGCCCGCCAAAGGCCAACAAAGGGACCAAACCTGGTTTGGGGCACAGAGAAAAACGCAAGAAGGAACTTTCCTAAAAGAAGTGGCGAAAAAAGATGACCGGAGTCTGTTTTTACAGATAGGTCTTGGGCGCCATATTGAAAAATATGGCTGGCATGATTTTTAGCTACCGTTGTTAGCGGTTGGGAAAAATCACGGTAGTTGATCTAAACCACTGCCACCAGCCATTTGAAGTCGGAAAGGTTAACATTTTACTGTTAGATGAGTGTTTTGACTTTGGGGCGGGGGCCGTAGGCAACCCCTCCAGCACTCTATAGGAAGATGGTGTGTGCTTAAAGAGACTAGTAAAGTCAATTTAACTTTACATGCTCTGGGAGACGGTAGTCAGTCCCAGAGAAGGTATTTAAACCTTGGGGAGTCTGAAAGACACCCCGTGCCACTGCACTGAAGGTGCTGTGTGACACACAGAAAAAGATGATGCCACTGGAGTTGTTTTAAAACTCCATAACCAAAGAACACAAAAGTAAAACGCACACAAAATACATGGAAGAGTGGGGGAAAAAAAGCTCGCACTCTTTGCAGGTAAAAAAAATCAAATCCTAGAAATCCAGTAAAGTTGCTGGGGGTCTCAAAAGGTAAGGGAAATTAGCACATGTTGAGAATTCTCCCTAACACCTTCCTTATCTATGTCTTGGCTCTTGCACTGAAATGTCGTCAGGCCGAGTATGATGGGTAATTTCACATCCTTACTGTAATGGCCTGTAAGAATGTCATTGTATTTTCCCTTGTTCCCTCCCTTGCCTTGAAGCACTTTGAAACACATTGTGTATAGGCGCCATATAAATAAACTATCATATCATACTCTTAAGGCCTGTCCCCGTTCCTCCATACTGTATGGGACGTCCCTTCCAAGGGACGGGAGACGGAACCTTTTTAACCAGATAAAACCTTCTTCCCTTTTAAATTTCGAGGCACGCGGGGTGCGGCCCAGGGAGCACATGCTGCCCTGACTCCGCCACACCTCAGTCCGCTTTTCCGCATCGACAAGAATGGGCTGAATTCACCAGCGCTCCTGGGTTTGGCTTCGACCATGTAATTCCATGCGCAGATGCTTCTTTGTCTTTTTTTGTCTTTTGTATCATTCAGGTACTCGGTCCGCAGGCGTCGCGCTCCTCCCCGACGACTGTCGACTTCTACAGGGTTCCGCAGGTGTCCATCCCGCAAAGGGCTCTTCCCAACTTCAGACCCCCAGGCCCTCTGCAAACGTTGCCTTGGACCAGACCACGGTTGGCAATCATGTTTGGTGTGTGACTCGCTGTCCTCGAAGGTGCTGAAGAACAGACAAGCCAGGTGGAGGGAGCTCTTCCAGAGGTTGCCTCCAGAGGATCTCAAGTACTTCGTGAAACATCGAACTAGGCCCAAGGTAGGGGCCAATATTCTCCATTGCACCCCGCAAGTGAGACTCCTTCCCAGGGACTTTCCCGCACGGGAGGGACCGGTCAGGTCCTTCTACCAGCATGTGCACCGAGGCTGCTTCAGCTACCTGCCTCAGTTCGAGGGGTCCTTGGATCCTCCCGGTCGCAGTGTTGAGGGACCGGAAGGTTCTTTTACCTGGTCTCCACCAGAGGGGCTCCGCCCTTTTAACGGCACCATGGCAGAGGGGCTACACCCTAATACCAGCAATATGTCCGAGGGGAACGCCTAAACGCAGCTCTACCGACACCCAGGTAGAGGGTGCCACACCTACCGGGCCTAGGCCCAAGGAGCAGGGTAGCCCATTCGATCCACACGCAAGAGTCTAGGAGGAGGCCAGGCCCAGCGGGCTGAGCAACACGTCGAAGGCACGTGGCAGGCAGCTCGACAAAATGGCTGCTGCACCAGAAAGAGGCACCCGTCTGCCATTCCAGGAATTCAGTGAAGAACAAGTGTCAAGGTGGGACTGGCCTCAACCAGGTACGTGGCCTACAGTCTACCCCTCTTTTGCACAGGGCAGCTTTCCTTTATGTCCATATGGACCCGGTACGCAGTGGCTACAGCAGCTCCCTGCTACGCCGTCGGCCCCTCCTGCCCCTTCGTTCACCAGCAAGGAGGTGCTCTTCGAGAAGTTTCTCGGCCTCATGAAGTCACCTCAGAAGGGGGTTATCATCAAAGACCCCATCAGGGAAGTCCTTCCCGCAATGCTAGTGGCACCACAGATGCCTCCGCCGACACCCCAGACCCTGGTGCAGCCACCTCCTCTGACTCCCCAGCTGACTCCACAGGGGGGTCCGTACCAGCCTCCGCCACATCCTCAGCCTCTGGCCGCAGGCCCAGTACCCCAGCCTCCGGCCCCAACTACTCCTCCTCCTCCTCCTCCACAGGATCCTCCAAATCCACAGGATACGCATGAGGAGGAGGAGGATCCAAACATGCCATCCTCAGCAAGGGCCTTCCACAAACGTCTTGCTGGTCTGGCGGAGTATCTGGGCCTTCCCCCAACCCGAGGTCGAGCAGCAGGCAGAGCGGTTATGGCTGAAGTCCTCATGCGACGCCCCTCTGCCAAATCGGGGATTCCTATGCAGATCAATGCCTTCCTGGCCAAGAAGGGCTGGCTCAAACCCCACTTGGTCCAGCCTGTCAATTGACACCTGGACGCCAAGTACAGGCAGGTGGAGGGGGATGCACTCTTGCTTTCGGCCTATCCTCAGCCACACTCTTCAGTGATCGCTGCGGCATCACTATACTGCAAGCCCCAGATTACCTCAGCCTCTTCCTCTGCGGCGCTGCTAGGAAAGGAGGAGAAGATCTTCGAGGCGTATGGCACGAAACTCTATTCCAACGCCTCTTTACATCTACGTCAAGCCAACGACGATGCCATGCTGGCAGCCGCCAACCAAAGTTTATGGCGGGAAATTGCAGACTTCCTCCCGTAACTCCCCTCCCAGTGCCAATTGCGTTTTTAAGGTGGGGCTACCTGAAGCTAAACTGGTAGCGCATGTCCTCATGGAATCCACTGTGGCTCAAATTGATGCCTCATGCCGTGCTCCGGGCAACAAAATTCAACCCGGATGTCCAGGAACACATACTAGATCTACCGTTCGAGGGGCATGAGGGGACCTCTTCCAGTCCTCTACGGACAGAGACCTGGACAAAATGAAAAACAGCTCCCAAACAGCTAAATCTTTATCCATCCTTACAAAGACCACGCCCAAATCGTACACCCAATATCAGCATCGCTCAGAGTGGGGTCGTACAAATGGAGGGTTCCGCGGCTTCCAGGAACGCAGATCCAGTCAGCCGGACTGCTCGCTGTCTGAGAGACGGCGCAAGCAACAAAAAAGGGGGGGCGAGTAAGGGCTTTTTCCAGTCCCCCTCCGCAGTGACAGCCTCTGAGGGAAAGAAAGCATAACACGTCCCTTCGGGTCCACATGTCTCAGGTGGGGGGCAGACTTGCTCTCCATGCACACTTCTGGCACCAGAATTTCACGGACCCCCGGAAGCTGTAGTTTCCACGGGGTACCGCCTTCCTATCCTAGCCTCTCCTCACTCATCCCCTCCACTCCCACAGGTTGGGACAGCAACTCATTTGGTGGATCCGGTCGCTCGTAGAGAGCGAGGCAGTCGAGGTCCCAGCCTCCCAGCGAGGCTTTGGCTCTTACTCCCGGATTTTTGCCATTTAGAAGAACCACCAGGCGGGCCTGAGAGTTGTGCTGGACCTTTCCACCCTCAACCTCTCCTTACCCCTGCAAAAATTCAAGATGGTTACGGCAGCTTTTATAGAAGAGACCTTGGACAAGGGAGACTGGATGTGCTCCCTGGATCTGAAGGACGCGTACCTACACGTCCCGATTTTGGCAGCCCTATCGTTTTTTCCTACGGTTCAGGATCATGGGCTACCATTTCCAATACAAGGTACTTCCTTTTGGCCTCAACTCTGCCCCCATGGTCTTTACCAGACTCATGAATGCCGTGGCGCCCCTCCTCAGAGCGCAGGGCCTCCACATCTACCCATACCTCGACAAATGGCTCGTCAGGGCTACATCTCTGGAAGCGGCCCACCACTCTTCCGCTGCCCTTATGAACACACTGCACGATCTGGGCTTCTAGCTCAATCTCAAGAAGTTGCTGCTGCAGCCTACGCAGACTGACATTCTTGGGCCTCATCTGGGACACGTGCTCTGAGAAATTACTTCTGTCGGAGGACAACATCTAGGCCATCAAGAGGGCCACCCCCCACTTCCTCAGCAGAGAAGTGACCTCTGCATGGTGGTACCAACATCGCCTGGGTCTTCTGGCAGCGGTCTTACTAGCCATTCCGCACAGAAGACTTAGGATGAGGAGGATTCAGCTGCACTTCGCAGCCTCATGGAACTAGGAGCGGGGCTCTATTCCTCCATCTCTCCTCCTGGAATTGACTTGGTGGTCCAGAGACTGCAACCTGCGGACGGGCAAGCCCTTCTGGCCACCCTCTCTACAGGCCACCATCACCACGGATTCCTCGCTCGAGAGCTGGGGAGCCACACTGGACGATCTCTCAGTCCACGGCACCTAGACTCGACGGGAGCAGGAATTCCACATCAGTTGGCTAGAGCTGAACGCCATCTGGCTGGCGCCCCCCCGATAGAGCGCAAAAAAGTACGCTCTTTCAGAAGGAAAGTGGCCACTTCTGCAGCTTTTCAAACAAGAATTGGCAAGAAACCCACTCTGCTGGCCAGTTACAACTGCTGCAAGTAGGAGGAAATGGCCACCTTAATTGCCTCAGCCCCAGAACCATTAAAATCTCAACTATCTCTCGCAGTAGCAGAAGGGAAGGCTGTGTTTAACTGGCTTCAAATTAGAGACACAAGCAACCCTCCTCAATATGCTGATAGAGCCTAATGTTCTATTTGGCAAATCAGTAGAGGATGCATAAAGAGTGCAAAGGAAGAGTATGACACTCTAAAGTCTCTGGGTCAGCTCGCCAACAAACCCTCGGGCCAAAGGGGTGGAAATAAATGTCGTTTCGGGGGCCAAAATTTGCAAATGGGATCCGGATACAAACACGGTCAGGGTTCATCCTGGGGTTCCAATCGGGGACAATCATCTCAAGGCTTCCAGATGGGCCAGCGAAGATCTCGCGGCTCGGGCAGATCCTCCTCTTCCAGGGTTGGGTCCACACCCCCGAAACAATGACCACCCGCTTCAGGTACACTCCCATGTCACTCCAGTCTGAGGACGTAGAATGCACCTTGGACAAGTGGGTGCTTTCTACCATAGTGGGTGGTTATTGCATAGAGCTGCTGCAGCAACCCTCCTACCATCCCCGTGACCGAGAAACGCTGCAAAGGAGGAACAACGCATACTCCTGGAAGAGGTTGCAGTGTTACTGTTAAAGGACGCTTTCGAAATCGTCCCAGGGAACCAGGTAAACAAGGGAATCAATTCAACCTACTTCCTTGTGCCCGAAAAAGATGTAACAATGCGCCCTTTATTAGATCTGTTCCCTGCAAACACCTGTGTCAAGCCACAGAAATTCTGCATGACAACGCTACAGGAAGTAATCGCACTGCTGAAGCAAGGGGACTACATGGCAACCTTGGATATGAAAGATGCCTATTTTTCATATTTCAATCTTCCAAGCCCACATAAAACGTTTGCTTTTCAATATGGCAAACCAGCACTACCAATTCAAGGTGCTACCCTTCGGCATAGCATCCGCTCCAAGGGTATTCACCAAGGTACTGGCGTTTGTGGCAGCACACGTGCACAGGGAGGCAATCCCAGTGTACCCTTACCTGGACGACTGGCTGATCACAGGAGAAATGCCCCAAATTTGGAAGCAAAATACCGAAATAACGATCAACCTCCTTTTGCAATTGGGTTTCTCGATCACCAAGAAAAAGGCAAGCCTTGTACCAAACAAGACCAAAAGGTTCTCGGGAGCCGTGATAAAGACAGAGGAAGGCTTAGTCTTTCTGTCAAAGGAAAGGACACAAGACGTACTGCTGCAAATACCTCAGTATCAAGCCAGTTTTACCAGCGAAGTGTAAGCAAAGCTATGCGTTTGCTTTTACCTGATCACAACCGTGCAATTGCGCATGCGCCCGAAGCCGGAGTGGTTGGCAAAACAGTGGTCTCCGGCAAGCGTTCAGTGGGACGATCTAGTTGTCGTTTTGGCAACTCTGGTAAACGCCCTACACTGGTGGACAAAGGAGAATCTGTTGAAGGGAAAGCCTTCCACGACCGGGCGGTGCAAGCAGTAGTTACAACAGACACATCACTCTCCGGGTGGGGGGGAGCCCCATCACCTTCATCTCACAGCACATGGTCTGTGGACTCCGATCACAGCACAGAACTGTCAGGTTCTGTTAGCTGGGTTGAATGGTGTGCTGCATGAGTGAGTGATTTCTAATATGACTGGTTGGGCCTTAACTTTATTGTTTTATTGTTGAGGGCTTCCCATGTCAAGATGGAGGTTCTCAGCAAGCTCCCTGATTGGTTTGGAGTGAATGAAAGGCAGGTGCTGAACTTTCTAAACTGCCTTTCATTGTCAGCTGCCCAGCAGAAAGGACTTTTATCAGGAGTACCAGTGTTTTATAACTTGAGGCTGGGCCTAATAGCCAACTTTGGACCAAGGGAGGCACAGGAGAAAGGCAGGAGTTCCAGAAGAATAATTCCAGAGATTACCAGTTGAAAGAGAAAAGCTAAGTGACTCAAGTTTTATTTTTAACTTGATATTGTTGAATTAGACTGTTTATTTTCAGTTAAAATGTTCCTTTATATTTAGTTAGAAGTCCGGAAAATGTATTGCTACTGAAAATCCTTTAAAGAGAGCAGTGACTTGTTTAATACTGAGAGTGGACAGCGAGTGTTTGCCAATTTCAGTTTGTTCTGTGATTAATTTAGCCTTGTTGCTAAGTAACTACTAGCACTCGCGATCGGAGCAAACTAGCGCTCATGACTTGAAAAGAGGTTTTCCTTTACATGGAAGGTGGCCGCCGATCCAACAAATAATTCTAAGAGTACTCAATGAAAACTAGTACTCGATAGCAGTGTGCAGGGATTTATTTTCAGAATTAAAGTATTTCATTAACTGTGAAAATGTCAATGACGTTCAGGGTGCGTGTCATGGAATCTGTAAAAAGGGATTACAAGGTTGCTACGGAACTCCTCAGTAGCTTTCATCCCTCGGAGAGCAACGCAGGTTGTTACTAACACTAACCTCCGAGCACGTACTAATTTCAGACTCTGCTCACTTCACCCATGCGCATAACTTCGGGATTACGAGTCTATACACAAACTCATGACAAATCCCATACTGAGACAACACTATACACTTGTGCGCATGCACAAATTGAAAAGGAGTTAAACAATCAGGCATGCGCAGGGTGTTTCTAGTCCGGAAGTAAATCCTGCTACTCTTCGCACATGCACAGTAAGGGAGATGTTTGAGGAATTAGACTTTGCCGTGAAACAAGTCAAAATAGGAAGCAGGAACCATTTATTACAAAACTAAAGTTGTAGTGCTAAGGAACTCTTTCCCAGACTGGAAAAAGGCTGAGGAAGAAAGTAACTGTTCAGAACTGCAGATAACCTTTACAGTCAAGACCAGGAGAGTCCCAGCAACGGAGGCAGTGTGTCTTCACAGATCACCCAACAATATGTAATTAACTCCTCTAAGCTAAAAGTCAAACTAAGGTTAGTGACCAAGGTTTGTTATCTCTTCTTCACCTTTTAGGTTGAGAGGCCAAAGTTCAAGATCTGGTGTTTATTATTTTGTCCCAATTCCCCTTTTCCCTCGGGAGTGCACCCAGGTTAGCTGTATTTCATCCAGTTTAGAGGGTTGCATTTCTGGGGACTATGGGGGTTCAGCAGCTTCCGCGGACAACTAATTGGATTTGCAAGCCTGACGAGAACTATATCAACCTGCTGGAACTTCTAGCAGTATTTTTCAAAGCGCTCCAAACCGTCAAAACACACCTGACAAATCAGTCGGTACAAGTCCTCCCAGACAGCACCACTGCAATGTTCTATATTAACCAGCAGGGGGGCACACATTCTCAACTTTGTCCATGCTAGCACAGAAAATATGGAAATGGGCACTCAAACGGGGGATGTTACTGACATCCAAACATGTTCCAGGGGAGCTCAACACCTTAGCAGACTCGCTAAGCAGAGATCCTCTACCAGAAGATCACGAGTGGTGACTCAACAGAAATGTCATAGAACACATTTTCTCACAGTGGGGTTACCCGAGACTGTTACGTTACATGTATTTATTAAGCGCACATACGCCCAAAGGCACCAGGGTGCTAGAAGCAGAGGTATAGTTTCCCCATCAGGGAATTAGAATAAGTGACTGTTAAAATCCAGCCTGAGAACTGAGACGACGAGCAGGAACATCGCGCAGGAACTTCACCTGTAAGTACTCCACCCCTGATCCATAAAATGCACGATGGCCAATACACATGGCCTTGAAGAGAATCTGTTTCTCCACCGGCAACCAGTGAAGCTGTTTCAGTAAAGGAGACATATGAGCACTGAATGGAGGATGCAAAATAGCTCTGGCTGCAGCATTTTGAAGAAGTTGAAGCCGGTTAATAAGAAAACGGGGTTGTGCCAGGTAAAGTGAGTTACAGTAATCAATTGTACTTAGAACAAGTTGCGCCACCACAGGGGCCAGAAAGTTTGCTGGAATAAACTGAATAACTTTCAGCAAAGTACGAAGCTTGAAATGCCCGGTTTTACAAACAGCAACCTCCTGTTCGTCCATTGAGACTGAGGAGGTGAATTCTATCCCTATGTTTCTCACAGAGGGTGACAGCAAAGGAAAAGGGCCTAAAGATGGGGGCCAGAAATCAATAGTCCAGTACAAGAGAGGAGAGGTTGTGCCGACAACCAAAACCTCGGTCTTATTTGCGTTAAGCTTTAACCAATTGGTCGTCATCCATAAACCCAACTCCTCCAGACACCACCTGAGTGATGGCTGTAGCAGGTCTAGTGAGATCGAGGCGCACCAGAATTTGTCATCAGCGTAAGAGTAATAATGAAACCCATGAGATAAAATTATATGTAACAGGGCTCCAATATAAATGTTAAACAATATGGGGGAGAGAGCCGGTAACTCCACAAGAAAGAAATACTGGTTGTAACCGAAGAGGAAGAGAGGTAGACTGAACGATCGGCCAAAAAAGCCCTGAAACAGACTAGAACTTCGCCAGAAATACTCGCCTCTGCAAGACAGGAGATCAAGGTGAGATGGTCAATCGTGTCAAAGACCGCCGTAAGATCTAATAAAAGGACAGCCCCAGCGCCACCCTGATCCACCAGGCGGGCAGGGGCATCTAGCACAGAGTTTAGGACTGATTCCGTGACTCTCCCTGGTCGGAACCCAAATTGGTAAGAATCGAAATATCCAGAGGATTCCAAGAAGGAAGAGAGCAAAGGGGCTAGCAACGCCTCCGGCACTTTCATCAAAAAGGGCAGAAGGGAGATAGGCCGAACATTGGCAGGCTCCTCGGGGTCCAAAGAAGGCTTTTTCCACAATGGTATCACCAGGGCACGCTTTAAGGTAATGGTAATAACCCCCTCAGTGAACGAGGCATTAACTGCTGCCGCGATTTCAGGTATCTTGTCCTCCGAGATCTCTTTCAGGAGGGCCAGAGGGATGGCATCCTCCGGGGAGACAGATTTAAGACGAGCGATTGCCTTAATTTTTTCTGAATCAGAAAAAGTGGGAAAGGTGGACCACAGCAACTTAGGGGCAGGAGGCACCGCACACAACAAATCAACATCAAGATGGCTAGCCTCTGGGCAACATTATCACTAGATAATATTGCAGTATCCCTTCTCTGGGATGAACTACTGTTTCCCAGAGCAGTAAAGTGAAATTGACTTTACTTGCATGTATAACTTGCTCGCAGAAAGAAGGTTGTACACAGAACAGCTACAGCTGATGACAAGAAACTTCAGTTCTCCTTGAAGAAATTGGGTGTCAATAATATCTCTGGTATTGAAGAGGTTAATATGTTTACTAACCAAGAAACAGTTATTCACTTCAACAACCCTAAAGTTCAAGTCTTCCTAGATGCCAACACCTTCACAATAACTGGACATGCAGAAACCAAACAGCTGATGGAGATGTTGCCTTTGTAAAAGGATTCAATTCAACACTACAGCTAAGTCAATGCCTAGTCTGGGATACTGAATGGAACCCCTTATTGATATATCTTTATGTCCAGTTCATGCGTTCTGGATGACTACCCCTATATAACACCCCTCTCTTGGAATCCTCCTGACCCCACTGAGCCAAGAAGTAGTTCTGTTTTGCAAGTTAAAAGGTTTAATTGATAATTTAAACAATATATATATATCACGCTTTATAATAAATTAATAATTGAATAGCACACTTAATCTGATATGATAAAGATTAACAACGGAGAATCTGGCACTAGCACACTTCTTTATAATCACTAAGGAGTTGACATGAAATGGATAAGATAGCAACAATACTTTTATGGTTTCAAATGAATGCAATGTGGAATGAAATGCAGTACAGAAAATAACTTGATAGGATTTCAGCAAAAACAATGTAATCACTTTCTTGGACAATTCACCCCCCCCCTTTTATGCAATGCAAAGAAATGGAAGGAAGGCACACAATTCTCAGAAATACAATTCAAATGTAATTCAGCTCACCCAGAAACTTAGACTACAGACGTTGAAAACACAGGCAAAAGTGCTTTTATATGTGCTGGCAATAAAGTGAAAAATATGCTAAAATGCTTTTAATTCCCTCTAGAGGTTCAGGGTGAGTGGTATCTAGTTAATATTAGTCCAGACTCACTTTAGCAAGTATCTAGGGTGTAACTAGCAGGTTAAACGAATTTTTGGCAAATGAAAGCAAAAACAAACTGCTGTTTACACACGTGGAGAAATTTGCAAATCGCGGTAAAATGTCAAATAGCGGCTAAATTTGCGAATGCGCTGAGCGCGATTACAGAGGAACTACAAGGACTATCACTATCGTTTTGGGGTCCGAAGAAAGCCTAGGATCTCAGCTTCCAGATGAAAGTTACTGCAAGTCTCTAGCACAAACGGTCGCGGAGATATGAGCGATTTAGTAAAGGTCGTTTTTGGTTTTGCAAATTTTAAACGCAGCACTTTTTCAGTTTTAAAAATGATGGCAGGATAACACAATTGCTAAGCTGCAGTTCTACTTAGATTAAAAATGGATTGAATTATATGATTTTAACTAAGATGTGTGCTGAGTTTTGCTGAGTACTCACAAGAGATTTTAAACAGGAAGGCGGCTTTGTCACGATCTGGTCAACAGGTCTGGACTTCGGACGGTCTCTGGGCACAGCGTCTGGTCTCTGGAACTGCTAACATGGGTCTGGGTCAGCTCTGCTCTCTCTCTGGGTACAGCACTGCTTCTGGAGATTGAGGGATTTGAAGTCTCTGTTTATCTTGGAGTCTAAGTGTTGGCTCTTTGAAAGTTGATGGAGGTAAGTATGGATTTTTCCGGCAGAGCTTCCAGCTGCAAATGGATTTGAAGGTCCCTATCTGTCCTGTCTGTCTGCTTTTATGTGTTTAGAATGTGGGTGTGTTCTAGCATCACTAGACCCTACCCCTCTCCACTTGCCATTGGTCCAGCTTTCATTTCTCCACTGATTGGGGGAGCTAAGTTGTGTCAGAGTGATGTCATTTTACAGCCTGCAGAGAGGACACTCCCCAGTCAAATTGCACACATTCTATATTTGATAACAAAAGACATATTTGCAGAGGTACATATTGTTTTAAAATCATATGCACCCATCATGCATTACAGGAGGTATCTCCTGTTCAAACTCTGCTCTTCCTGGGAGCTTGCATTGAGAAATGGCAATATTTTGCACTTTTTAACTGATTTTGCAATTCCGGACATTGACCCAAATTTACACACATGTGCGCAAGGAGTATGGACATTAGTTGATGAAGTGTCAGATTTTTCACATGCACACATTTTGAGTAATATCCTCTTTTCCGCTAAAACCCCCCTGAACATGCCACCGGTTCTAAAAACCTCTTAAAATGTGGGCAGAAAAATCACAAGAATTATGGTGTCATTTATACAATTTTCACATGTCCGCTCTATGAGTTATTCATCTTTTTCTAAAACCATATTCTGGCTATAGAGGTGTGTCTTTTCATGTCACATGGTACAGAAACCAGTCTTTCCAGTTTCTGGCAAGCTCAGAGACCCTGCCCCTCCCAGCTTCTGCCAAGAGGAAGCTTCATTTACAACTCCCGCCAATAAAACATTTGCCTGAGTCAGGACAGGGCTTTGTTCAATTTCCTGCAGAGCCCAGGTAATTCAATCAGGGAAGTGTCATATCCCTTTTGGTGTGAGCAGCAAAAGGGCAGCTAGGCCTGGGAACACAGCTGTGACTCAAGTTTCACTCCTGATGGGGGTAGTTGGTGGGCAGAATCCAGTTCCTTAAGCCAAGTTTCAGATAAAATGTCACTTTTTGTTCCCCAGTTTTCTGCATTCAAATAAACTGAACATTTTTACATATGCAGCTAGAATGCTGAATCTAAGTTTAAAACTATGACATGTAAACAATTGCAACCTATGTGACACTCAAAGTAGGTCACTCATTTCTTTTAAACATTTAGATTTGTAGTGTCTTTCAGTCCAAATTTACTTAAACTGCTGAAATCCACAGGTCAGCCAGTCTTGTTATAACCTTCAAGTCACTTCAGAATATAACTTTACATTGTATCCACCTCTCAGTAAGTCTTTCTTTGGCCTGTTTTGGGTTCATTTATTCAGTTTTCTACAAAAAAGTAAAATCTGGTGTTGTTTTAAAACGCCGGCTTTTGGATAGTGGTGAGTACTGGTACTGCACCCCTTTTTGGGATTTAAGAAAATGAATTCTCCACAGTTATGGGTTTGCTTTTGGCAATCAGCATTGCCATTCCCAATGGTTTCAGACTACTGTGTGGGTAGTCCAATGGTGGTTTTAGGCAGTGTCCTTCTGTGCCCATAACATCGGCAAAAATGAGTGGCAGCCTATTCTTCATGCATTTCCCTGTGCATTTTCTGGGAAGCTCTGGCCATCATGATGTTTTCCATGTCAGTACTGCACAGTTTTGAGGTATGGCTCGGATGCATGGGTAAATACATCCCACAAGCCCCCCTCTTGCGATGGCCATTCTATTTCACGAATGGGACTCGCAAGACCTGGGATGTTTCCTCATCTTCTTCCAATAGATGGCACAGTTCAGCATCTTTTCCTCCATCCGGTACTGATCGATCGGTTCTCCTCGTCGGTCCTGATGGGAAGATTGGGCGGTACCCCGGGCCCGTTGCGTCTCTGCTCGCGGTCTCCGGATCGTCCTCCTTGGTCATTCTCCATGGTTTCATCTCTCCTAGGATGATAAAGCAAAAGCAGCAATACCTACTCATAGACGTTTTTCCACCACTGTTGAGATAGTGGGGCAGCATATGCATTTCATCATAACAAAACATTACATTCTTATTTTGAAAAAAAAACAGTATAACTAAGAGACAGTTTCATGCAAATCACAATATTTTAGAGACTAGATGTGGTATGTTTTATGGTTGGAACTGAATTAGTCTGAGACAGTGCCCGCTAGGATTCCAGAGGATTCCTCCAGTTGTTGCAGAGTGTGCCTGGGATGGCAACATTTCAACTGGTTTATGTGGACCCACTTGTCTTCCCCCGCTGCCAAAGGACCTTTGGGGATGTGGATTTTGTAGGCCACAGGAGAGATCTTGTCGATGATCTCAAAGGGTCCCTTCCATGTAGGCAAAAATTTCCGCTGTTTTGCCTGGTTTCTTTGGAAGTTGTATAGATAGACCCGGTCCCCCACCTGATATTCCTTCCTGGAAGTTTTCAGGTCATAATGGGTCTTCATGCTATCAGCCGATCTTTCTAGATTCCGCTGAGCGTAAGCAAAAGCATGTTGGAGGTGTTTCCTTAAATTCTCCACATACTCATGAGTAGTGGAGGCATTTATCAGTGTCTGCTCTTGGGTCCTGTAGAGCAAATGCTGCGGAAGCACCATCTTGTGCCCAGTCATCAACTCAAATGGTGACATTCTGGTTGCAGATGAAGGGGTAGATCTGATGGCCATTAGGACCAGAGGTAATCGGATATCCCAACTTGGCCCAGAATCTGCCACAAACTTTTTTAAGATGCTCACAATTGTCCGGTTATATCTCTCTACTGCTCCAGAAGAAGCTGGTCTATAAGCAATATGCAGCTTTCTCTTGACCCCCAGTATCTCCCACATCTTTGTCATCACTTCACTGGTGAAGTGGCTACCTCTGTCTGACTCAATCCTTTGAGGTAGACCAAAACGGGAAAAGATGTGGTTAATCATCAAGGCAGCTGCGGTTTCTGCCTTGCAATTTGGGGCTGGGAGACATTCCACCCACTTGGTTAACAAGCATGTGACGGTCAACATGTACTTATTCCCCCTAGCAGAGCGAATCACAGGGCCTACAAAGTCGATTTGTAAATCTGACCATGGCAGTGTCATCCCCCTCTTTTGGAGAGGCGCACGGTGCGTGAGGGAGGATGGCTAAAATTGTGCACACACAAGACACCCCTTCAAGTATTGGTCGAGGTCCTGCCCCATGTGTGGCCAGTATGCAACCTCTCTTAAGATTTCCAGTGTTGTGTGAAACCCCCTATGACCGGCGGTGGCCGCATCATGGGCGTGACTTAACATCAGGCTTCGGAATGAGGTAGGAACCACCCACTGATCGTGGCCAGCTTTGGATTTCCTTACCAACAAACCGTCTTGGATCCGGAACATTTTTGGACATTTTATCAACACTCTTAGGTCCTCTTTCCCAATGTAATCGGTATCCGTCAGGGGAAAGTTCTCAGGGTCCTCAAGGTGCTGGTAAAATTTACCAATTATTGGATCCCCCTTCTGAGCTGTAATCAAATCAGCATCAGGGGTCTCCTTACTCCATTGTGCAATTGAAAGGTCGTTGTGAGCATTTGTCTGGGACCTAGTGATAGCAGTGACCTGGATTTCCCCCAACAGGGACTCAATCTCAATTAGATCCCCTTGGATGGCCCCGGTTTTGGCCAGCTGATCAGCTAAGTCATTTCCAGTTTTGTCTGGTCCCTCTACTTTGGAATGACCCTTGATCTTTTTCCAATAGATGGTCATCTCATTCGAGGTGACCAGATCATCAATGTTTTGGATCAACTTCCCATGTTTCAAGGGTTTGTTGTTAGCACATAACATGCCTCTGGTTTTCCAATTAACCAGGTGCTCCACGAACCCGTTCCGTACATAATCAGAATCTGTGATTATGACCAGTTCGTGGAGTTGATGCTGGACAGCAGTGAGGATGGCCTGATGCACAGCCATCAATTCTGCCACCTGACTACTTCGGGGACCAATTTTGTATCCAGCGGAGGGTTCTGGGAACTCATTCACCCATGCATTCCCTACGCCGGCCACCAGTTCTTTCTCCCCGTTGTTGTCAACATGGTAAGAGCATCCATCCACATAGACAGTGGGCATTCCCTCACACTTGTCCTCTTCAAAGACTTTGTGTGGGGAATTAAGGTATGCCTCCGTGTTGTCCTTGATTTTTAGACTTTCGTCCTCGAGACAGTTTTCTCTGGCACAATCATGCAAGTCAGCCAGACCTTGCACGAGGGGACTCTTCTTGTTTTGGCCATATCGGACCTCCACAGGAAAGCCTTGCATTGACAGAATCCAGGAAGTAATTCGGGAATTACTCACATTTCCGGCCCGGATTCTGTCACTTTGGAGATATTGCAGAGGCTGGTGTGGAGTCTCCACTATGATGTGTTCCCCCTGGTTAAACGGGCGGTAATTCTTCAATGCCCACACCGTTGCCAGGAGTGCCTTCTCACAATCGTTGAATTTTTCCTCCACAGAGGATAAAGTTTTGCTCGCATAGGAGATTACTTTATTGACCTTGTCATGCTTTTGGTATAATACTGCCGTCAAGCACGTATTAGAGAACCCCGTCTCCAGGAAGAACTCCTTGTTTCTGACAGGGTAAGCTAGGCAAGGCGCTTGTGAGAGGCTTCTTTTGAGTTGTTTTACCGCCTCGGCTTGTTCTGGACCCCATTCCCACTTGACCCCCCCCTTCAGGAGATGAATCAGGGGTCTGGTGATCTCTGCGTAGCCCTCAATGAACTTTCTGCTGTAATTAGTCAGTCCAAGGAGGCTCCTTAGTTCCCGCAGAGTTGTGGGGTCTTTCAGTTTCTGAAGTGCTTCCACTTTCTTTTCCTGGGGACAGAGGCCCTGAGGAGTAATCTCATGCCCCAAGAAATTAACACGGGTTCTACACCACTGTGCTTTCTGAAAGGAAAGTTTTGCTCCGGCGGCCCTCAACTGTGTCAGAACATAACGGATCTCCGCTATGTGTTCCTCCACAGATGAACTTTTGATGAGGACATCATCTACATAAGCCAGGTTACCCCTCGCACCCAGGTCGGGCATGGCCTTATGTAGGAAAATGTTGAATTCATTGCCGGAGTTGAGGTATCCGAAGGGAGTCCGGGTCCATGTGTACTGCTGGCCCCCAAAGGTAAAAGCCAGTTTGTATTGGTCCTCCCTGCTGACAGGCACGGTCCAGTATCCATTGGTCAGGTCTATTGCAGTGAATACCTGTGACCCCTGAATCTGGGCCAGCCCTTGGTCAATGTAGGGCAGAGGCCATCGGGAAGTATGGACCCGTTTGTTGAGCTCCCTGAGGTCGGCGCAGAGTCTCCACTGGCCGCTTGGCTTCAATATTCCCAGCACTGGATTATTGAAGGTGCTGTGGACTGGACGGATTATTCCCCGGGACTCAAGGTTCTTGATTATTTCAGTAAGGGACTCCATTGATGCGAGAGGCAAGCAATATTGCTTCACAAACACAGGAGTCATGCCAGGGTCCGTGGGGATTGTTGTTGTGTGGATGTCAGTGCGACCACTGTCATATGAGTCTACCGCAAAGAGATCTTGGAAATCCAAGAAAACTTGTTTCAACTTTTGCTTTTGTTCCAGAGTCACACAGGCATCAGCTAGGTTGACTCTCTCTTCCACCATCTGCCTGAAGCCTGGAAAGACTTCTGGTTTGGCTATTTCAGCGGCCTCCTCCAGCTGGGTGGAGAAGTCCCTGGTCAGAGTGCTGATTTGGACTGGAGGCTTCAGGTGGGAAAGGCAGCCCTCATGGACCTGGAAAATCACCTCATCCCTCCTGAAGTCACACGTCACATCTTCCTTACCATAGGGGCAGGAAGTGTACACCAGGAAGTTCCCCCCATGCCGGGTAAAAATCCTGTCTGGTGTTGTATTGTCATCACTGTCACTGTCAAAACAGTCCTTGGGGATTGGTCCTAACAGTTCATTTACTAAGTCGATGGAAAAATGTCGGTCATCAACCGCCATTCCAATAATGGTGCCTGCGGCTAGAGTAATACTCTTTAAGTCGCTGTTATCCACCTCTATTGGAATGGTGTCATGTTCTATGTTGACTAATGGAGTTGGGTTTACCCCCAACCCTTGCTGTTGGAGAGAAGCATTTAGATGTATGTAAGCATCAGGGTTTTGCAAATATTGTCCTCTTTTAACTTTCACTTCCAGGGAGAATTGTCGGGTCCTTTCTGGGATGGTGACTTCCTCTTTAATCTGAATTTCAACTGCATAAGGTAGCAATTGAGCTGACCTAAATGCTTTTTCTGGATCATCAAAGCCCATGGGATTATCCGCTAATCG
Source organism: Ambystoma mexicanum (assembly GCF_040938575.1). NCBI lineage: Eukaryota > Metazoa > Chordata > Amphibia > Caudata > Ambystomatidae > Ambystoma > Ambystoma mexicanum. The sequence continues at coordinate 769,713,465 of NC_090936.1, forward strand.
GGACCAAGCTTTGAAGTTTATTAGGTCCAAACTAATGGCAAAGCGATTGAGAATGTCACTGCCTAAGTAAAAGGCGGCAGGGACGTCTCGCACGACCCAACAATTGTGGACTATGCTCTTGTTGCCAATGGAGATTTTGAGCATACACCTGCTTGGCAGGAGATGTTTGGAATTAGGTGCTTCCAGGTCCATTTCCCATTTGTCTATCAGTTTGAATGTGGGAATGGCTGGATCTTTTGGGAGTTGGCGGAACATGGCTTCGCTGATGAAGCTCTTACCATTGTTCACGCACATTCGAGCGAGAACAGAGTCCTTCCCATCATTTAACTGAACAGGGATGAACAACTGCTCTCCAATTTGCTGAATATCAGCCAGGCTTTGAGCTGATTTCACATCTTTCTGGACTGTAGGAGTGGGAGTTTCTGATTGTGGATTAGTAAAGAATTTCAGGGTGTTTCCTTCCAGTGTGGAATACCACCTTAAACTGGAAGGAAGGTTGATTTTCAGAAATAGAGAGTACCCCCCATTACCAGTCTGTTGTCCTACTGCTATTACTGTCACGTCTGGAATTTGGCTATTCTGGAGGTGAAATTCTACTTGGTCAGGTTTTTGTTCAACCATGTGGCAGGTGCCGTTTAAACTAACATGGTTGACACTCTGTTTTAATTTTATTGGTCGGCTAGTCTGGGTCCAGAGGACCTTGTTTACACAATCTATTAGGGGTGACAACCTTCTCAGGAGGTCATTCCCTAGTAAACAAGGGGTGCCCTCTGGGGTCACAACTATGACCGGGTGTTTCAACTTGTGTCGCCCAATTTTAATGTCCAAGTCTGCAGTCCCCTCAACGGGAATTTCCTTCCCGTCAAAGTTCTGCAGTTGTCCAGGAAGAGTGGTGAGAGGAATTTGGTAATTCTCTCCCCTTCCTGCATTCAGTTCGTCAAAGGCCCTTCTGGACAGAAGGGTAGCTTGAGATCCCGTGTCCACCAGCGCTGAAATTGTACCCTGCCCCTGTACTTGTACCGGGGCATAGTATCTCCCCTCCTTCTCCTCAAGGGGGCACAGATAATGCACATTTTTGGACAACTGGTGGGCTAACTTTCTGGTTTTGGACATCGCTAGCGAAGAGATTTGGGCAGAATTCTGTGGAAAGCCTTGGGAATCTGACAGAAAAAGTTGGCAACTGGAGATCAGAGCCATTGTGGGTTCCCCTGGCTCCGGTTCCGGGCCGCCCCCCCTTTTATGGAGGCAGTCACCAGGATGGGTTTGAACCAGGGGATTTTCTTGCTGTTGGTTCTGGGATGAGATGGTGGGCGGCGGTAGCTCAGTCTCCACATCTCCCCAGTCTGGATTTGCATCCCTAGGGACCTATTTTTCTTTGGGAGGAGTTCCCCCCTCTCTGAAGGAGAAGATCCTTTTCCCAGGATCCTCTGAGGACCCCTCTCCCTCAAATTGGAAGATCTGTACCTCCTCCTCAAACTGTGTCTGTTTGGGTCTTTTGTTTCTCCTACCACCCCTCTGCTCCTTAGGAGGCAGACTTTCAGGGGCAGGAGATTTTGTTTTTTCCGGTTCCTGGGTTTCCAGGGGCTGTTTACAAGTGAGGAAGGAAGCTTCCTCCAAGGCTTTACACCCCCCTTCCCTTTGTGCCTCCTCCCTGGGAACCGGTGAGTTATCGGGGTGCTGCCCCCGTCATTGTTCTGGAGCACCAGGTCCAGAGTTGGGTGCGTTCTGCGCCGGCACGCCCATCTGAGGGTTCTGCTGAGCCCTCAGTATGTGACCCAGATCCCGCGCCATGTTTTGAACCTGGCGCTCTAACTGGGAAACCCGCTCAGGCTGATACGGGGCCCTGTTTTCTCCCCTGGGCTGATCCCGGGAAGGGTAGCTGTCCCTCCTCTGGTAATACCCCGGGTTGGGAAGATTTGGGTACCCCTCCACCCTTGGCCTCCCCTCTCCCGGATTCAGTGGTCTGGGCTCAGGGAATTGGGGAAAGAAGGATGGATGGTTTTGGGGCTGAAAGTCGGGTGGATATCTGGGGAAAAAGTTCTGCCCAGGGTTTGGTAAATTTCTGCCCTCCTGTGGGAAGTTTGGAGGGAAGTTCCCTGGGTTAGGTGCTTGGCTGGATCCCCCCCCCTTGGGCTGGAGGAGTCCACACATAACCCAGGATGGGTCGATTTCCCTTGTAACGGGGACTTACATAATCAGGAGAGCGAGGGACCCCATTTGTGGGGCTGCCTCCTTGGCTCCCTGTCTGTGACTGACCCGAGGACCTCCTGTGCCTAGCATTATTAGGTGCAGGTAGGTTTTTAGGCCCCCCCATCTCCAAATCCAAAACGGGGGTGACCTTTACCTCTGCCACCTTGGCAGCAGCAGGGGTGCTGTTGGCTTTGGGGTTTTTCTGGGCATTACTTTTGCTATCTATCGGTTTCTGCACCTCATAGATCCGGGTAGCCTGTTCAATGACCCAGTCTAAAGATCTTTTCTCGTGAAAATCCCTCACGAGCTGGGTCATGATATATTTGGGCAAGGCATGGAAAAACGTATTTATAAATTCTCTGCTATCCGTGCGCACCCTTCTTGTGGTCTGAGCAAAAGCACGCTTTAACTCCTGCACAAATTCTTGTGGGGCCTGATCCTCCCCACATTGCAAATTGTAGGCTGCCTTGCGAGCCTCTTGAGGATTTCTGTGAACAGAAAAATGTTTCAAGATGGCCGCCTTATAGGTGGACCATCTTAAATGATTTTGGTCCTCCAGCCCCGCAAAGAAACTGGAGTATTCCGGGGAGAAGGTCCACTTTACATATTGAATACAGCTTTGGCTGTCCTTCAAATGGAAAGTCTCCATCATTTGTTCAAACAACTCTAAGTACTCCCAAACAGAATACTTAGCGTTCTTATGGTAAGGCGTGATGACGCTCCTGATCGCCTTAATCTGCTTTAAGGGGTCCTTAAGCAAGGCCCTTTTTGCCTTATTGGCCTTTTTGGTTCGGGTAACCCTTGTCCATTCGTCATCGGACTCAGAGGCACTGCTCCCAGAGGTTCCCGTCTGTTCTTCCAGGTTTTCCCGGATTCTGCGAGCCTGGGAATGGCTGGCAGAATGTGGGGACCTGGTCTCCTGTGTCCTGCGCAGTTCAGAGGAGTCTTCAGATTCCTCCTTGCTGCCAGGATTTGATGGGTACCCCCTCCACTGACCTAACTGGGCAGAGGTTTTCAGGATGCCCTTAATGGGCCTACTCTCCTGGGGTTCCCCATTGAACTGTACTGTACTTGGGTGCCCATACCCGGATGCCCACCCCTCCATTCCTGAGTGGTACTGGCCTATGAGCCCCATACTCTTAGCTGGATAGTAATCTGCCATCCCTGTGGCCCTGTGCTCATGTGCGCCAGGGGACATGGGGGTGGTAGAGTCCAGGGACTGGGGGAGATGAAGGCCCCTGATGTTAGGGCTCCTGCGGTTATGGTCAGGAGTCTCTCTTTCCCAGCGGACCTCATCTCTATCCGCCCCTGCTCCCTGTTGCAATGCAAGAGCCTGCATTTGTGCTTTCAGTTCCTCAGTCAAGGCCTTACTAGACTCTATCAGTCTCTCCTGCATCGCTACCTGTTGTTGGAGCCTATCATTGTGTTGACAGAGGGCCTCATTTTCCCTCTGTGCTTCCTGGTTGGTCCTGGAGAACTGGGCCAGTCTTTGCTGCAGGAGGTTTACCTCCTGAGTCCCATCCCTACCGGCCTGCTCCTTTCTTGCCAGAGCATCTTCCACCCTTCTGGTGTGCTCTACCAAGTTCTGGTTTTCTTTTTGGAGGTCACCCAGCCCCTGGAGGGCCAGGTGATTTTCTTCAATTTCCTTTTTTAAGTGGCAGACTTTCTGGCCTAAAGTGTCTCTTTCCTGACTGAGAGCCTGCATCTGTGCTGCCAGGTCGTCCCTCTGCCTTTGAAGGGCACCAGCTTTCCGGCGCTCTTCATCAAACTCTGCCTGGGTATCCAGGTCTTTCAGAATTAGTTTATTGCTTTCTGCCTTTTCCCTATCTAGGTGACCTTGCAGGGTGACTACCTGCTCAGCACATACCCTGTTGAAGTCCAGTTGTTGCTCCAGCTTTTTCTGGCTTTGCAGTAGGGAGTCCAAACCTTCTTGGTGTTCCTTCTGCAAGGCCCGAAATCTGGTATCCTGTTCTGACTTTTCCTTTTGCAGCACATCCATATCCTCCTTTATTTTAGTGATGTACTGTCTGGTCTCATTTTCTGACTCCTGGCTTCTGTGCAGCCTTTGCTCAGAAGAGTCCAGATCAGATTGGGCCTTCTCTAACGCCATCTGTTGCCTTTTTGCCAGATCATGGCCTTCAGCACATTTATTCTGTATGGCTCCCATATATAAATATAAATATTCCGCTATCCTAACAATCTTGTCGTGTTCATCTTTGGCCTTAGGAGCCATATATAGTTCACTCAGGGCCACATGTAATGGACCCTGATCTCTCCATAGGTCTGACCCTGTTTCAGTGACCTGTCGTGTGATGGCCTGCAACCAGGCATCCTGGCCCTGTTCAGTCCATTCACCTCTCACAAATAGTTTATGTAAGAGGTGCTCTCTGGCTATTTTCATGTCTACTAAGGTCGTCATTCTAGAGATTGGTCTCTGTCCTGACTTACAGAAGTTTGTATTTTATTCTTGCAAAACAGACCGTTTCCTTGGAGCGTTCCTTTAAGGAGTGCTTTACAGCGTAACACAGCGTGGTGATCCGACCGGATATGTGTATCTGGTCAGCTGGCACGCTGTATTAATCTGCACAAATGGTAAATCTAACCCAAACGTCCGGCCCGAGCCCCCAATTTGTAAGAGGATTCAATTCAACACTACAGCTAAGTCAATGCCTAGTCTGGGATACTGAATGGAAACCCTTATTGATATATCTTTATGTCCAGTTCATGCGTTCTGGATGACTACCCCTATATAACACCCCTCTCTTGGAATCCTCCTGACCCCACTGAGCCAAGAAGTAGTTCTGTTTTGCAAGTTAAAAGGTTTAATTGATAATTTAAACAATATATATATATCACGCTTTATAATAAATTAATAATTGAATAGCACACTTAATCTGATATGATAAAGATTAACAACGGAGAATCTGGCACTAGCACACTTCTTTATAATCACTAAGGAGTTGACATGAAATGGATAAGATAGCAACAATACTTTTATGGTTTCAAATGAATGCAATGTGGAATGAAATGCAGTACAGAAAATAACTTCATAGGATTTCAGCAAAAACAATGTAATCACTTTCTTGGACAATTCACCCCCCCCCCTTTTATGCAATGCAAAGAAATGGAAGGAAGGCACACAATTCTCAGAAATGCAATTCAAATGTAATTCAGTTCACCCAGCAACTTAGACTACAGACGTTGAAAACACAGGCAAAAGTGCTTTTATATGTGCTGGCAATAAAGTGAAAAATATGCTAAAATGCTTTTAATTCCCTCTAGAGGTTCAGGGTGAGTGGTATCTAGTTAATATTAGTCCAGACTCACTTTAGCAAGTATCTAGGGTGTAACTAGCAGGTTAAACAAATTTTTGGCAAATGAAAGCAAAAACAAACTGCTGTTTTCACACGTGGAGAAATTTGCAAATCGCGGTAAAATGTCAAATAGCGGCTAAATTTGCGAATGCGCCGAGCGCGATTACAGAGGAACTACAAGGACTATCACTATCGTTTTGGGGTCCGAAGAAAGCCTAGGATCTCAGCTTCCAGATGAAAGTTACTGCAAGTCACTAGCACAAACGGTCGCGGAGATATGAGCGATTTAGTAAAGGTCGTTTTTGGTTTTGCAAATTTTAAACGCAGCACTTTTTCAGTTTTAAAAATGATGGCAGGATAACACAATTGCTAAGCTGCAGTTCTACTTAGATTAAAAATGGATTGAATTATATGATTTTAACTAAGAGATGTGTGCTGAGTTTTGCTGAGTACTCACAAGAGATTTTAAACAGGAAGGCGGCTTTGTCACGATCTGGTCAACAGGTCTGGACTTCGGACGGTCTCTGGGCACAGCGTCTGGTCTCTGGAACTGCTAACATGGGTCTGGGTCAGCTCTGCTCTCTCTCTGGGTACAGCACTGCTTCTGGATTCTGGAGATTGAGGGATTTGAAGTCTCTGTTTATCTTGGAGTCTAAGTGTTGGCTCTTTGAAAGTTGATGGAGGTAAGTATGGATTTTTCCGGCAGAGCTTCCAGCTGCAAATGGATTTGAAGGTCCCTATCTGTCCTGTCTGTCTGATTTTATGTGTTTAGAATGTGGGTGTGTTCTAGCATCACTAGACCCTACCCCTCTCCACTTGCCATTGGTCCAGCTTTCATTTCTCCCCTGATTGGGGGAGCTAAGTTGTGTCAGAGTGATGTCATTTTACAGCCTGCAGAGAGGACACTCCCCAGTCAAATTGCACACATTCTATATTTGATAACAAAAGACATATTTGCAGAGGTACATTTTGTTTTAAAATCATATGCACCCATCATGCATTACAGGAGGTATCTCCTGTTCAAACTCTGCTCTTCCTGGGAGCTTGCATTCAGAAATGGCAATATTTTGCACTTTTTAACTGATTTTGCAATTCCGGACATTGACCCAAATTTACACACATGTGCGCAAGGAGTATGGACATTAGTTGATGAAGTGTCAGATTTTTCACATGCACACATTTTGAGTAATATCCTCTTTTCCGCTAAAACCCCCCTGAACATGCCACCGGTTCTAAAAACCTCTTAAAATGTGGGCAGAAAAATCACAAGAATTATGGTGTCATTTATACAATTTCCACATGTCCGCTCTATGAGTTATTCATCTTTTTCTAAAACCATATTCTGGCTATAGAGGTGTGTCTTTTCATGTCACATGGTACAGAAACCAGTCTTTCCAGTTTCTGGCAAGCTCCGAGACCCTGCCCCTCCCAGCTTCTGCCAAGAGGAAGCTCCATTTACGACTCCCGCCAATAAAACATTTGCCTGAGTCAGGACAGGGCTTTGTTCAATTTCCTGCAGAGCCCAGGTAATTCAATCAGGGAAGTGTCATATCCCTTTTGGTGTGAGCAGCAAAAGGGCAGCTAGGCCTGGGAACACAGCTGTGACTCAATTTTCACTCCTGATGGGGGTAGTTGGTGGGCAGAATCCAGTTCCTTAAGCCAAGTTTCAGATAAAATGTCACTTTTTGTTCCCCAGTTTTCTGCATTCAAATAAACTGAACATTTTTACATATGCAGCTAGAATGCTGATTCTAAGTTTAAAACTATGACATTTAAACAATTGCAACCTATGTGACACTCAAAGTAGGTCACTCATTTCTTTTAAACATTTAGATTTGTAGTGTCTTTCAGTCCAAATTTACTTAAACTGCTGAAATCCACAGGTCAGCCAGTCTTGTTATAACCTTCAAGTCACTTCAGAATATAACTTTACATTGTATCCACCTCTCAGTAAGTCTTTCTTTGGCCTGTTTTGGGTTCATTTATTCAGTTTTCTACAAAAAAGTAAAATCTGGTGTTGTTTTAAAACGCCGGCTTTTGGATAGTGGGGAGTACTGGTACTGCACCCCTTTTTGGGATTTAAGAAAATGAATTCTCCACAGTTATGGGTTTGCTTTTGGCAATCAGCATTGCCATTCCCAATGGTTTCAGACTACTGTGTGGGTAGTCCAATGGTGGTTTTAGGCAGTGTCCTTCTGTGCCCATAACATCGGCAAAAATGAGTGGCAGCCTATTCTTCATGCATTTCCCTGTGCATTTTCTGGGAAGCTCTGGCCATCATGTTTTCCATGTCAGTACTGCACAGTTTTGAGGTATGGCTCGGATGCATGGGTAAATACATCCCACACCTAGTATATTAAACCAACTTGGTGCCGACAGTTTGCCAAGTTTGAGGACTGCAGAAGCTCTGCCAAAACAATCCATGGATGGGAAAGCACCACTTGCTTCTGGGGAAGATGAAGACGATGAAGTTCCAGATCTTGTTGGGAATTTTGACGATGCTTCAAAGAATGAGGAAATATGAACAAGTGACTTCACTAACAAAAGCACTGACTTGAAACATGGGAACTCTGCTGCTATTTTGCATTTTGACTTTGTTTCCGTTGAATGGTTTCTTACGTTTCCTGATGAGTTCTCTCCACTCCCAAGACTTGCAGCCCTTTTCGTTGTGGATTACGCGCACACAATGCTCATCTTTAGAGCCTGGTTAAAAGCCACAAGTGCCCATGACTGAGGCCCAGAAACAGTGAGATCTGCAGAGCTGCATGGGAACAGGAGTCATCTGCTGCACTTTTTCTTCAATCCAAAGGTACTGAAAAAGTCTGAGAGAACTTACCTCTTGCTGTAGAGTTGCTTGCATCTTCTACTACTCACAAGTCTGTTAGGGAAACCTATACATTGTTTTGGCCTGAATCTAGTATCACACTGTGGAACCAGTAGAATGCAGTTCCTCATCTTATAAACAAAGGATGGTGGTGGCAGGACAGGGCGAACCATCAAGATGATAGCTTGAATCTGGGAGCTCCCGACATAACTAAAACTCTCAATTATAAATTATCTATGAACCCAGAGATCGATAGTGTGCTTTTGGGAAGGCGAGAGTGTGTAAAACTCACAAATATAGCTGTGCTTCTAGCACTGCTTTAGATCCACCAACGAATTAATCTAGACTGGTTCCACCTTTCCCTACTATACCTGTAACTTCTGCCTGCAACTCTGTCCCCTCTACAGCTAAGCATAACCGTAATATTCTCTTTCTAATTGTATTCATCATACCCTAGCACTGTATCCCCTCATTATACAGTGCTGTTGCTTCACAGCTAGTTTTGTGTTTTACCAAAAATTAGCACATGCATAAATATATTTTTCCCATATGTGGACTGCCTGTCTTTTGATGTTGCATCTTTCTAGGCCCATATGCGTCTTATGAGAAGCAATCTGAGGTCCCAATACATTTTTTATGTGCCGATTATACTGGTGCTTTAAATTGTGCACCATCTGTTTACTATTTCCACTTACATTCTACTAAACTCCTCACCCATTGGGCTAATTTCAGATTGCCTAATAGTCACTTGCTCTCAGTTAAGCTAAAAATAGGTTATTCTGAGCCATTCTGTCTCTGAGCCGAAGCTGAACATTTGGACCCTTTTACATGTTTGTTTTTATAATGTCTTGTTTCACTAAGAAAATATGAAATATTTTCAATACACTCTGTAAATTATGTTGGTGGTCTTTTTGTCATGCATTTTAGCCATCTGAAGTTGTGAAGTGAAAGTGTTAAAGGAGGCAATGTTCCATTCCTGCTTCAATCATTGTTCACAAGTTTTTATTGTACTTTGTTCTGTCTAGCAGTACCAATTTGGTGATAAGATCAGAATGTTAAACCCGTATCAATGCTCTCTGAATTTCTTTAAAAGTAAACATCAGTTTTACTCTTTTGCAGGGAGAATCACCTCTTGATTTAGCAAAACAGAGGAAAAACGTTTGGATGATCAACCATTTACAAGAAGCAAGGCAAGCAAAAGGATATGACAATCCATCCTTTCTTAAAAAACTGAAGGCTGATAAGGTGAAAACTCTTTAAAGTTAATTTGTGTTTACTTGTCCATGCAAACGGCATATGAAAATGAAAACAGTCAATCTTGATAAAGCAACCTCTTTTAATAAAATAAGACCTTGCCTGTACTTAATATTTCCCTGGATAGGTAGAGGAAAATGTGTTGCCACGCTTTCTGAAATATGTTTGCAAATATTTTGCATTTGTGCTGCAAATTTGAACATCTCATCCATGCAGGCTTTGAAGCATGAACTGCCTTTCCATTTCCCTAATTTCTACTGCTTAGTTGTTACTAATGGCATTATGTGCCACCTCTGTTTTTGCATTTCCAAATTCTATTTTGGTCAGTAATTACTTGGTGCTGTAATTTACTTTGGCTGCTTCTGACCCAATGAATACTATTTTTGGTTGGCACTGCCCTAATTGCACATAATTTGTAATAGCATTCACCTAGCTCTTGCTGGTATTATCCCATGTAGATCCCAAGAATCCTCTCTTCAGGTGGCCAGGGGAGGGCCATCGTTTTTGGATCCCAAACCTGGGGGTTGGTGAGCGAGGGAGGATCACCTGGGTAGGGGAGACTGGGGTCATGCTCATAGGAATACCCCAGGTGAGAGGCGGTATCCAAATAGGACAGAAGGGAAGGAGAAGTCGTCCCTGAAGCATTCATGAGATATGCAGGTCCCATTGTCCCTGATCCAAGAAGGCAAAATATCAGGTGAGAACAAAACCAGGCAAGGAGGAGGACCAAATGAGACAAGAGCCTGGCTCTAACCTTAACATATGTTTTTCTTCCCCTGGTTCAGAAATAGGGAGCATTATCAAGACCAGTGTTTTCGTGATAGGATGTCTGGGATAGGGAATAACCTAACAAAAGGGGAATCAACCTGTCATATAACAGGGCCAGAGGATTCCCCTCTCTCCTCTGACAATCATCTTATCCTAAGTCAACCTCTAAATGTCTGTCTTGTCGGGTCCCGCCCCTGCCTATTTCCAACATGTACTGAGACGAGGAAGAAAAGAAGTGACCAGGAGCAGTGAAGATTACCCATAGGCATAACGGTTAGAAGCAGAGGGAGGCCTAGCAAATTACACCACTAGGCTGTCCAACTAAAAGTCAGGCAAAGTTAGGCAGTTTACCTTAACCATTCACACCTGACTCGACCCTCCGTGTTAGGGAGAATTCTCAGAAATTTGCTAATTCCCTTTTACCTTTAGAGATCCCCCAGCTCTTTTGCTGGACTTTAGGACTATTAATTTATAACCTGGAGAGAGCAAGACCTTTTTCCCACTCTCTCATGTATTATTCTTTGATTTGGACTCTGTGTTTCCTTCGACTTTGGAGTCTGACAAACTCATCTTTAATGAGGAAGGTTTTGAGGTGCTTCCGGAACCGGAGATGGTTCTCCTCAAGTTTCAGGGAGGCAGGAAGGCTGTTCCAGAGGGAGGCCCCTGCAGCGGAGAGAGATCTGCCCCCAACTCGTTGTTTGGAGAAGCGGGCTGACCCTGAGGGAGTTGGAGGCGGATGAGTGAAGAGCTCGAGAAGGAAGATATTTAGGAAGAGAGTTGAAGGTATTTTGGCCCAAGGCCCCAGATGGCCTTGTGGACGATGCAGAGGGTTTTGAACTTGATCCCCGCAGTCATTGGGAGCCAGTGCAGTGATTTCAGTCCTAGAGAGATACGGTCCCTGGGCTTGAGGCCAAGGACACGTCTCGCAGTCCTGTTCTGGATGAGTTGCAAAGGGCGGAGAGTAGAGGCGGGCAGATTTAGATAGAGGCTGTTACAGTAGTCCAGCTTCGAGAGAACCAGGGCTCTAGAGACAGTGAGCTTCTGGGGGAAGGAGAGGAAAGGAAGGATACCTCTGAGGAGGTATCCATATATATTATTGCTGTGAAAAACCTAAAAAATGTTTTGGAAAAATAGAGGGCAAAAAATAGATTTGTTTAACTTAAGTTAACGTTATATATTTTTAACTTTAGTTTAAATAAAACATTGTATTGTGGTAATTGACGAAAATGATATGAATGGATACCATTCTAAAGTAAAAGGCGGAGGGTGTGTGGGTTTGGGGCAAGGGAAGGGGCAGTAAGGGAGGTTTGGGGTTTGGCCCCCCTTAAATAAAAATTAATATATAATATCAATGCAAAACATTCGACACATTAATAATGTGTGTGAAAGTACATAATGCATTTTGTTTAATTGGTGTTAGGCAAGCAGTCCACTAGGTGGCAGAGCAAGACCGAGAAACAATATATGGATTTAAAATGGGAATTAAAATAAAACAGAATTGATAGATTTTCTATGAAAGGTCCGATCAATGAAAGGTTTTTCGTTATTTTTCTAAACGAAATTGAATGTTTGTTATTTAGTTAAGTATGTAATTTCAGTGATTTGAAGACGCATACTCTACACTGTCTGTGTCCCCTCCTCGCCTTCTTTTTAAACTCTTACACATTCAGGCAGAGGGATCTGACAGACTTGGAATGCACATTATCACACAGACGCAGTTGTCCCCTCACACCATCTTTCACTAGATAGTGTTAGGATGCTTAGTTAGGATCTGTGCATGGTGGGCATGTATCCAAATACCTGAGTGGTTCAGCCTCAGGTGTGTGGGGTAGGTGCATACCTGTCCAGGAATGGGGGGGATGAAGGGGGATTGTCAAAGGTGTCTGGAACCTGGTAATGGATGGGGCCAGAGCAGGGGTAGGCGTCTGTGTGCAAGCTTCACTACAAAGAGCCGGTATCGGACGACAGTGTTGTGGGGGGATAAATGCTAAACGCACGTTTACTGCACGTTCAACAGTAAAATAAATCGCATTATACTGAAGAAGGGAGCGGTGGGGTTCCTCCCTGCTCCGCTTGAAACGGTATAATGGTTCTGGGGTTGAGGGAATGCCAACCCGCTTCCATCAGATGGATTGGGAGCTGGAGAAAAAAGCGTGAGATCTCGCATGGATTTAAACACGACTTTTGCTTTTATTTCACTGAAAAGAGTTGCGTCGGGGCCATTAACTGTGGGCAGCCGACAGGGGAAGAGTGAAACCATGGAGAGAGGAGATGCCAGAGCTTCGGGGCGAATGTCAGGTTGTCCACTCTCGATAAATCATTGTTTTCACCTTTCCCAATGCCATACGAGCAAAACTATGTGATGTAAAATAAATGACTTTGTTAATCTAATCAAGGTATTGACCCATATTGCATGACTTGTTTTTGAAGTTCAAAAAGGGACGTAGACTATCCCTAGTGTGACATGTACTGTACCCATGGTCTTCATGCGTCGAGGTCCTCAGATTGTTTCTGCCAGCGTAGTTGGTCACTTATATGGGGAGTCGGTAGCTTTTTACTACTTTTGTTATTGTTGCTTAAATTTAATACCTATATTCGACGAGTCTTTCGAATCACGCATTCTCAACACACGTTTCGACGAGTGAAATCCGACTACCATTGACTGAAGACTTCCGGCAAACTCTTCAACAGCTGGCTTCGGCCTACACCAGGCTTCAGCCTCGCAGAAGGGGGAAGTGGAGGGATTGAACATTACGCGCTGCTTCTAGAGAATGCCTCTGCTCACTTTCTCCTTTTCTTGCCATTGTCTAGCTGCCTTTCTCTTTACGCTTACATTTGGAAAGAACTCCTTTTAAGATCTGTCCTTCCTGCAATTGAACATTTCTGTGGAAAGACTCACACCTGTGCAAGCACCGCCTTCCCCATGAACACTCCGAGAAGCAGCTTGCAAGCTCTTTTGAGCCAAAATGCTCAAAGAGAAACGGACTACACAGTGTGCAGACTACGACATGCAGGGCAAGTCACGTTCGCACTCTGGTGCTTTTGAATCTGATGTGGGAGACCTAGGCAACTACGACTCCCCTTTGAATTAATATGCCTTGTCCATCCCCTCTACTACCCCCAGCCCCCTTGCTTACTTCGACCCTTTTGCTGTTGAACTTCTGGCTTAAGTCACAATTACTTAAAACAGTTAATGGAGGGGTAACGGGTGGCTCATAATATTCTTCAGAACACCCTATATGCCACAAACTGTGGGCAGAATAGCAGCAGAGGGCACCCTACTAAAATGCTACTCTTGGCTACACAATGCCGGCTTCAAGCCAGTGATGCAAGCTACCGTAATTAACATGCCTATAGAGGAGTCTGTCCTGTTTGGCAAAGTAGTTGGTGATACGCTTGAATCTGTGAAAAAGGAGCATGAGACATTAAAGACATTATGGCAAATATCCAATAAACCTTATATCCAATGCAGTGTGTTTAATACCCTTTGTTCCTTTCGAGGCCCAAGATTATTCAAGGTCCTCACACAGTCAGGGTTTGGAGCAGCCTCATCCCCATGGTACTCAAGTGAAGGTCAATCAACCACTTTTCAAACCTCCCATCAAAGTGGAATACGGCAGGGAAAAGGTTGAGGTAGAATTGCAGCCTCAAGAGGCTCCTCTGCCCCCTCTAACAAATGACACATTCGTTCAGGTCCCCTCCCATGTATCCCAAGTAAGGGGGCAAATTACACTTTTGGCCCAAGCATAGAGGGCATAACATCAGACCAGTGGGTGTTGTCAACAGTGGCCAATGGCTATTCCATCGAATTCCTAGAAAAACCTTGCCACCATCCGCCAAGATCAAGAAGAATGTGGCAAGAGCATCACTTTATACTACAAGCAGAGATTTAAACACTCTACAGAAAGGAGCAATATAGCTGGTTCCACACCTAGAGGTAAACAAAGGTATTTATTCAATATACTTCCTGGTTCCAAAAAAGGATTTAACTTTGTGCCCTGTGTTTGACCTGCGTCATGCAAACACGCATGTCAAACCACAAACATTCAGGATGACAACACTGCAGGAAGTAATCCCACTTAATAAAAAAAGGGCATTAAATGGCAATATTGGACATTGAAGATGCATACTTTCATATTTCAATGTTGCCAGTGCACAGAAATACCCAAGGTTCAAAGTAGGGTCAATTCACTACAAATTCAAAGTCCTTCCCTTCAGCATAGCCTCAGCGCCAAGAGTATTTTCAAAGGTGCTCGCAGTAGTTGCAGCTCACCTGCGCAGACAGTCCATTCCAGTCAAATGTGTTGACAAAACACGCAAGAGACCTACTATTACAGTTGGGTTTCTCAATCAACAAGAAAAAAAATCAAGTCTCGTTCCTAGTGAGGTAAGTTTCCAGGGGCACTAATTCAAACAGAACACGCCCTAGTCTCCCTCCAACGAGGGGGTTCACATGTTTCAAGTTCCACAGTAGGTAGTCTGGCATCAGACAACCGTAAGAAAGGCGTTACTACTCCTCAGAATGATGGTTTCATGCATCGATCTTGTAACACACACATAATTACACATGCGTCAAATGCAAGAGTGGCTAGCAAAACGATGGTCTCAAGCAAGCAGTCTATAGGACTAATCTAGTGGTTTCGCAATCTCTCATTCAATCGCTCTAAATGGTGGACAAAGGAAAACCTTTTAAAAGGCATATCATTTTAACAGTCCAGAAGTAGAGATCACTCTGACAACAAACGCAACGCTGACAGGCTGGGGGGCACACTTTCTCCATAAAACTGTGCACCATGTTTCTGGACGGAATGTCAAACATATCAACCTGCTAGAGCTGCTAGCAATAGTCAAAGCTTTACAAGCGTTTCAAAGGGATGCCGAGTTTATCGCAGGAGATTTGGTCAAAGCCAAATCCGTTAAATTTCTTGGGCCTAATTCGGCCGCAGATATATGTAGTGGGTAAGGGTAATAATTAAGCTCAGGTGTAAAGAGGGAGTGTGGGGGGGCTTAAAAGAAAATTACATTAGATGGATTTGTATTCCACCAAAACTCCTCGATGAAATTAATTGTATAGAACTGTTTCAACAACAGCGAACCGGGAAAACGGTCTTAGCCCTGACAGACAACACTACAGCCATGTATTACATAAACAAGGCGGGACACACTCCCCAGGTCTGTCCAAACTAGCCCAGAACATCTGGAATTGGGCCCTCAATCATGTTTCTCCTGTCACATGTTCCAGGGGAACACAACTGTCTACCAGATGTGCTAAGCAGAAACATGCAACTTCCCTTGGAGCACAAATGGACATTACATGCAGATATTCTACACGTCTTTAAAGAGTGGGGAAATCCAGACATAGATCTCTTTGCAACACAAGAGAATGCACAATGTCAAGAATGCGCATCCAGGTGTCCCCAGACAGGGTATAAGGGGACTGTGGATGAACTGGTCAGGGAAATGTGCATACGCTTTTCCCTGCAACACCACTTCTGAACAAAATAACCCACACATTGCATCAGGAACATGCCAAGATGATACTAATAGCACTTTCCTTCAGGCGCGTCAGCGACTAGCAAGCCTGCACAAGTCTGTGCCAGCGCTGAGCCCTGTTGCTTTCAGTCCGCTGTGGGGTGACACGAAAGAGGGGTAGGTACCTCTCTCTTGCTTTAGATGGCCAGCATGGAAAATTACCACTCCACGACACTGTGTCCCTAAATCCAATAAGTAGGCTTTCAGTGATTTTTGGACCCGGGTACATGAAGGGCTTGCCCCCAGAAAAAACCCACTAAAATGGCATTACTCCATTCTAGATCGCTAGACAAACATGCACTGGAGGTTCAAGATTATATTATAGATCACAACATTGACATCCTGTGGATTACGGAAATGTAGTTGCAAGAATCAAGTGGACCTAACATAAGTTTAGACACACCACCTGGTTATTGGACAGAACAGAGAAGGTAACTGGTGGAGGGGTTGCTGTTATAGCTCACTCGTACCTTTACTTTCAGACTTCGGCAACTTGCAGGGGTTGTGAAATTCTTTTTCTTAAAAGCATACCTATTCCTAATTGTATAAACATTGTCCTGATATATAGCCCCCCCCCACGATACCCCTCTTTTTCATGTTGACTTGGCAGACATACTATCCTCCCTTCATAAACCCAATACATCGACCATTGTATTGGGGGATTTTAATAAATTGTTTGCAAACCCGCTTGACTCTGAAGCTATTCAGCTTGCTCAATTGTTTACTACAAATAAATTAATCATTAGAAGTGGTAGTGACCCGACGCATAACCTGTGCAATACACTGGACCGAGTTATTAGAAAAAACATATTACTAACCCCAGTTGCTGCCCTACCTTGTGTTTGGTCCGACCAGTTCTTCATAAAGTTTGATTTCATGCTGCTGCATGCTCAGAAAACCAATCCTCTCTGCACAGTCTCTAGCAGAAATTTTAATAAGATCCGTCAAGAGGATTTGGAAACTTGTCTTCTCTTATTGATGTCATCTACCTCGGCCTCCGACTCCCCCAGTCACCTGGTTTCGCAATTTGACAGATGCTTCTGAGATGTTAAACCACGCTGCCCCTATTACTACCAGATGCATCATAGAGAAAGTTGATGATCAGAAATGGTACTCTGATGCCTGAGATGATCGAAAAAAGGAAAGCATAAAGAGCTTGGATGAAGGACCAATCTCCAAACAGGGACAAATGGAAAGCTATTGAGAGAGTGTATCGGACGGAATCCTCTTTGCTAAAAAAATCCTTCTTTGACAATCAAATTGTTCATGCAGAAAATAATTCCAAGAAACTTCCAAATTCTTAGGGATCTTGAAAAACCGAAGTCCATGTTACAGCAAATTACCCCCACAAATGTTGATTACAAAAACATTCAGAAAGCCTTTGCAAACAAAATATCGGTACCACAAAATAAGATTAATGCTAGCCTAGCTCAGTCGGAGTGTATGGACCCTGTTCCCATTGCTGAGAATATAAATCAATGTACTCTGTTTGAATTCAAGAGTATACTGGAAAAAGCATTAGTCAACATCCTGACCAATATGCATTCGACCACGTGTGTAGGAGAAACTCTCCCGTCCAAAATAATCCTGAATAACGGAGCACTGTTTCTCCACTTCCTTATTCGCCTTATTGATGCTAGCTTCAGAGATGGTTGTCTTCCGATGGCCCTGAAGAAAGTATCTGTGACCCCCTTATTAAATAAAAACCTGGGTTGGACTAAAAAGATTACTCAAACTTCAGGCCCATTTCTAATGCCCCTTTCCTGCAGAAGATGTTAGACAAGGTGGCCACTTCCAAACTCCAAGAATTTCTAGAAACCTCTGGAGCTCTACACCATCAGGCTTCCGAGAAAATTGTCACACAGGGAGTGCCTTGTTGAATATGAAGTCTGAGATGCTTCAGATCATGGATCAAGGCAAGACCAAGTTGCTTATGTTGTTGGACTTATCCGCAGCCTTCGACCTTGTCGACCATGACAAACTGTCTTGCAGGCCGATGAGCGCAGATCTTTTTCAGGTAATGCTCTTGCTTGGATCAAGTCATTTTTGACGATTGCATGTTCAGGATCGTGTGGGGGTAATGCATGTTCACTTGAGGAGCCTCTGAAATGGGGTGTGCCTCAGGGTGCCCACATGTCTCCCTCCCTCTTCAATGTATGTTGCCGCCCTCTCTGTGATCTCTTGGATGGGCTGGGTGTACACTTTACCAACTATGCTGATGCCACCCAGCTCGTCTTTGAGTTGAGCAGCAAGTACACAGAGGATGTGGAGCTAATCAACAAAGTGTATTTTACCATCCAGCAGTGGATGACCAACAACGTCATGTGCTTGAATGCCAAAGAAACTGAGATCATGATATTCGCCTCATCGCAGGTGAGACCCAAATTAGACCCGTAATATGTTTGTCTTTCCATTGAGAATCACGTTATTGAAACCGTGGACAATGTTGGGACCTTGAGCGTCACCTTCGAATCCTCATTGAACATTGATGTGAACACCAAGAGTATTTCAAATAAGGCACAATATGTACTGTGACTCTTAAGGTTGGTTAAGCCCTATGTCTCTGAGACCAACTGTGCCACCTTGGGTAATGCTTTAATAATGCAAAGGATAGATTATTGTAATTCCTTGATGCTGGGGGGCCAGGAAAAAGTCTTACACCTCCAGGTTTTGCAAAACAATGCTGTGAGGATTGTCAAGAATATACCTAGACACTAACCAATCTCCTCCCACAGGAGGAGTGCGCACGGATTCCCTTTGGAAACTTGTATCCACTTCAAAGTGCTGACAATAGTGCACACATGCCTTTTATGGTCAAGCCCCAGGTTATCTTAAAGCCTGTGTTAAGATCCACAACCTGGCCAGATTTATCAGATCTTTTGAAGTTCAGGAAAGGGGTGAAAACCATTGTCTTTGAATGCATTCTTTCCCTCTTTACCCTCCCTTGATGCCCTATATCCCCCCTTGTCTTATATTCTGCTCCGCGATGCCTGTGGGCTCTGGCGCATTAGAAGTAGACAAATAATGTGAGCACATCAAACATGGTTCTCACACCTGTTGTAAATCTAACTTTGCCCGCCAGTCAAACTACTGTGTCCTTGCAACATGTTATCCCAGCATTAGGGGACAACGCGTCATCCATGCCCACAAACACTGAACTTTGCGGTTGTCTCCTAAAGTCATAGAATTTGGGCACTTCTACTTGCCCCAAAGATGTATGGACATCTTAAGAGGCACATAACCCCAACACTAGACACTATTTCAACATGTGGAAATGCTTTGTTTTATGGCGCAAAATACACCGCATCAACCACACTGACTGCTCACTTTCACATATAGTACACTATATGCTTTATCTTCTGGACTTGGGAGTAGTCTTTAATTCTCTTAAAGTTCATCGAACTGCTATTTCAGCAAGCACCACCTCTTAAAGTAAAGTATCATAGTGGAAAGTTCCAGTGTTTAAAGCCTTTATGAAGGAGTTTAAAAGACTATAACCCCCAACCCCCACCAATCTCAAATCCAACTCACGGATGGGACATTAAATGTGGTCCTTAACAAACTCATGGAACCCCCTTTTGAGCCACTGCATAAAACCTCACACTTAAGACAGCTTTTTTTGTAGCCATCTCTTCAATAAGGAGGGTCGGTGAACTGCAAGCTCGCTCAGTTCAAGGTACGTTTGTTACTATTCACGAGGACAAGGTATTGATACGTACACTTCCACATTTTTCTCCTGAATTTATTTCAAGGTTCTATGTCAATCAAGCTATAGAACTTTCAGCTTTCTTCCAAAACCCACACAATTCAGCAGAGAGAAGCCTCCATACACTAGATGTCAGGATGGCTGTAATGTACTATCTAAATATAACGAAGCCCCTTCGGAAAACGGATCAATTCTTTGTTTCTTTAGCCACAGAAAGACCAGGGGATCATGTCGCTAAATCTGCTATTTCAAGATGGATTGTCAAGTGCATTTAATTATGTTATTCTCTGTCCAAGAGAACATTTCCATTCATGCCCAGAGCTCACTCGACTCAAGGTCCCGGGGCATCTCTAGCTTTCTTTGCAAACATACCATTGGATGCTATTTTCATAGCAGATACTTTGAGTTCAATTCACACCTTCATACAGCATTATGGCTTAGATGCACAATCTAAAGGTGTTTCACAAGTTGGTCAGGCGTTAAGGCGTCTTTTTGCTGATGTACCTTCTAACAACTCGCCACCTTCTGAGGGTACTGCTCGTGAATCTATACAAGGCATGCGATTCTAAGTAGACCCACAAGCCTCAGAAGAAATGTATTATATATCTGCAATCGTCTTACTGATGCTTATCTGCTTGGATTCACATGCGTCCATCCTTCCTCCTCTCTTGGAGTTGAAGGTACATAGACATCTTAAACCTTTCTTTCGTGTACTTGTATTATGTATTTCTATTTATGGTATTTATGGATCGCACAAAGGCCCAGAGGCATCAAGGCGCTGAGAGGCTATGACTGGTTAGTCTAGCACAAATCAATTTGAACAGATACGTCTTCTGAGTTCTACAAAACTGGGCATGATCATCAATCTCAGACAGCATTGAGGCAGGGCATTCAATAAAGTAGGGGCCAGGACTGAAAAAAGAGCGGCAACCTAACAGCACTTTACCGTGTTGTGGAATTCTTGATTCTGAGCATCTGCTCATGCTCACTCATGTCAGCAAAAAAATAATCTGAGGACCTCCATGCATGAATGACCATGCGTACAGTACACATCGCAATAGCGATAGTATTAAAAACACACCCTGTCGATGTCCCTTTTTTAACTTCAAAAACATGCCATGCAGTACTCTGCACCTACCACTAAATGTCTGCCTATGCAAAGCATGTGAATATAAGCGGATGCAATCGCCAGAAAGACGATTACAGGTATGTAATATGCCATACACACACATAGAGAGACGCATGTCGGCCTAGGAGCACATGTGGACCTAAGTGCATGAATGAAAGGGGGCAGTGAATCGGAAGCACAGCAAAGAGTAGAGGTAGGTGTTGTGGTGGGGGTGAGGAGTGTTTGAAAGCGGGTATACCGGGATGGAGGTAGAGGGTGTCAAGAACAGGGGAAGCAGTGTGTGGAGACAGTGGGAGAGGGTTAATACCAGGAAGTGGAGTAAAGAGAGAGACTATTTGGAGGGTGGCCGTAGGAGAGGCCATTAAGGGGAGGAAGAGAGGGAGAAAAAGAAGAAAAAAAACAGTGAGGCAGTCTGTTAGGTCCCTTTATGAATTACCTGAAAGACTGATGGATAAGGCCAATGCCTATAGGCCTTCCCTTAAAGTGAGGTGTTGATCCAGGCAATGGGGGTCATCTGGCGATAATGTTGATATATTTCAGAATCATAGTGGGGAATAGGGAAGCCTGGGTTAGGGAGGTGGGAGCCCACTTGGAGACCTAGTAACCTGAAATGATTTTCAAAAATATCAATTCTTCGTCTAAATTGTACAATTATGAATAATTGTGAGATGCATGGAGCCAAGTGTCCCAGAACACAGAGGAATTGCCCTAAAGATCATGTCAATGACTTAGAACCCCTTATACAACCTCCTCGATGGAAGACCATTTTGATTGTTGCACTGCTCAAGAGCAGCAGGCATGCTGGGCTTTGAGTCGCAAGAATCCTATGAAGAAATTACTTCATAGAGTAAGTTCTGGAGGATCATAAGATGGTGTCTGTTAGGCAATGTCATGGTTTTATTACACAGCACATTCCAGCCAGGGACTCCTTCCCCATCAATGAATGTGGCACACAATAAAGTACTTTTATCTTTAATGTGTTACAGATTATTTTGAGTAGGCCTCCAAACCGCCTCACACCCAACCTCCACAAACACCCTGTGTCACTATGGACTAGGAATCAGGCCGGTGTGTGTCAGTAAGATATTTATTATTTAATGAACAAGAAAAATCAAACCATTTCACAGCAACTAATGTTGTGGTACACAATTGCTCTAATCTCTACAAAACAATTAGGTTAAGATATCCTGTTACAATTCTCACAATCTTTAAAGGCAACACAGAAAGAGCAATTTTAGAAAGAGATAACCCCACCGGTTTAGCACTCCTCCACAACACTCACCCCCAAACATTAGCTAACTTGATTCCTTTGAATGGAAGGCAGTGGCAATGAGTATGGATAGAGAGATAAAATCGGATTTGGAGTAAAGCCCACTACCCCAAGATGGGAGGCCAGCAAAGAAAGTGAAACCCCGTTTTTTGAGCAAAACTGCAGAATTGGATTTTGATTATTACTCAAAACGGCTAGTAGACAGAATGGAAAGAAATTTGTGTTGCTTACACTTGAGGAGATAGGGAAACCTGGACTACTATTCAGCACACCAGGGAAACAATAGAAATAAAGTAGGAAAATCGGTTTTGGAAGGAAGCGAATGCAAAAGGAAAGATACAATGACAAATGGAAATTCGTTTTGCACGCGATTTACAATGACAGACAAGCAGCGCAAGGAAGCAGGTTTACCTTAGAATAGGAAAATCGGTTTTCACTGACAAGGAACGAGACACATCAGACTTGTAGGCAGAAAGGGATTGCTCTCAATGGTACTACGGTTTGGGTTTTTACTAGGACAGATGCAAATAGGAATTTGTGGGGTGATGCACACAATACACGGACAAGCTCGGTTTTCAGTTATAAGGAGACTAACTCTTTTGAGGCAACACTTTAATGACTATAATAATTAAAGAAAAACACCAGGGACAGGGTGGTTAATTTCGAATTTCAACCAACTTGTAACGTGAATTTCAACGGGGGAATTAATTGATTTACTTAAAATATGCTAAGGATTTACACAGACACTGAGAGGTTTACCAAAGGGAACATGCAAACATACAAAGGCTAAACACAGATTCTTCTATGGGAAGGTGACTGAATTACACTGGTAATTTGGGTTTTTCCATTGGGGTTTCAATGGCGTCTTCATTGAGGGAATTATTGGGTGCAAGGCTACAAAAAGAAAGGACTTATGTAATTTGGGACTGGGGTTATTTGCTACTTACAAATTAAGCCTTGGTTTGGGATTCTGGAAAGCCAGCTGGATCTCAGGACACTCTGGACAGCTAGGCAAGGAGTCTGGTCACTGCACTCTCAAAGATGGTATGGTTCAGCCGCCTTCTCTACATCGTCCTCCTCCTGGATCCCCAGATTTTTGTGTCTCCCTTGACTTAGTACAGTCCCCCTTACATAGCAAAAATGACATCACCAACTTGACAATTTAGAGGGAGTACTCTGTAATTGCCCCTACCACTCGGATAGGACAATTTACCATTCCTCTATCCACCCCAGGGCATGATTTGTTCAAGGGAAGAGAGCACCATCTGTCTATTTGCATTTATTACACTCAACCTTTTGGCAAAAACTAGTTATGTCTTATAATTTCATATTTCTACTAGCCCCGGCCATATGAAATAGATATGCAGTTATAGTGGGTCATAGGGAATTGGGTAAGCCGATCGCCTCTGTATGAGGTAGCATGGCCCTTTGGCACATTTTTGTCATTTTCATAAAATGTATAACAGTTATGACTCTGCAAATGATCAAGCATGTTCCTAATTTCACCTTCAGTTTTTCCATCAAATCACATAATTGTCCCATGCTCCGAGCAGCCAGAAACTAGTTTTAACTGGCCCTTTCAGTGCCCAAATTCCTCGATAAAATGCACTATAGCTCTTAAAAACCGCCTGAAAATGGCATAAAAACATAGCATAAATCGAAATTATTTCTCATTCTAATTGCTGCGAAAATGCCTAAAAATGGAATCAGTCCTTTAATGTCAATTGGGAGGATCTGTCCCCCTCTGTGGGAGGCGCTCTTTATCCCCCACAGCCGGTGACCAGAGATTTTTATGATCCCCTTTGAAGTTGTCAGTTTGTTCTTAGTAGTGGGTGCAGGCAGGAGCTCACACCTCCCAGTCAAGTTTTCAGCCACACTTGCTTTCTTTGAAATCCCTGAGCCCCTGCCTTCAAGTCTGGCAGAGCAGGGAATTATGATGCCATCAGTAACATCACATGTCATTGCACGATGGTTCAATAGTAGGTGCGACTTCCAGTGGGAAGCAGGGCTTTTAATTGAGCAGTTTCCTGCCTTAGCCCCAAACTGTTTTTTCTGGTATTCTGGGCCTCTTCAAAGGTGATTGTCTTGTGGTGGAAACATAATGTACATTGCTTTAGTCAAGTACCCCCCCCCCCCCCAGCATATTTCTGTGCGAGCCGAGCTATCCTTTCATGGTGGCTTTTTAAAGGAATTTCTTTTTATTATTTTTTTACACGTTTACAAGCTGTTTCTTCGTCTGTTTGAAATCCTGTCTTGTAGGCCACGGGATTCTTTAATTTCTTCCTTTTGAGGGAGTTTGCATTTGATGTTGGTCCATTGACACTGAGGGGTAGGACCCCTTCCACATGGTTCTTTGATTTGACATGAACAAAGGGAAAAACCAAGCCATTTTTTGTTTGCAATGTTTTAAAGGGCTGCTGTTCAAGTGAAATGGAAAGCAAAAGCTGTGTCGGGTTGTAACATTGAAATCATTGCTCCTCATGTGAATTAAAAGTAAAAAAAGCCGTTTTTGGATGCAGTGCATAAATGTGGTTTTTCAGGTGAAAGGGATTTCTGTTTAGGGCCTTTAAATGCACCCCACAGCAAGAATTGCTATAGTAGCCATGTGGGAGAATACACAACACTTGTCCTCTTGGTATTAGGTAACCCACCTTTTGGTATAGGCCTGTACTGCACAAGTTGGTAGGGTCACTGAGGAGGCAGGCTTATCTCAAGAGGGGTAACTGTGAGCTGTAGCAATGAAATTCGCAAATACAAGTAGGCAAGTAAAACTTATATTGAAGGTTTCAGTTATAAATATTTACTTGACCTCAGTTTTTAAATAAGCGTTTTTTCTAAAGGGAAAGATGTGTAAAAATCAAATACTTTAAAATACTTTTCCAGAATCAGCATAAGTTTAGTGGATACTCTTTAGAGATGCTTCTTACACACTTCCTGTGCCCGGAGGGGACTTCATTCACAAGGACAGTATGGGAATTTATATATCACTAGTACACTTTGCAGATTCTGGGGTTGCAGAAAGGAAAGGTTAAAGGAAGGAAAACGGTTAAACAGGTTCTTGGGGCATGTGAGTATACTTAAATCTTCCAATGAAGTCTAGACAAAACCTTTCCCAGCCATAACAGTCTAAAAACAAGTTATTACCTCTGAGGGACAGAAAATATCAGTCAATGGACTAGAAGGGTCTGCAGGGAGCCAGGATAGCCAAAGTCCATTGTAGCACGGTCTATGGAGCTGAGGCACTTTGTAGTTATTTAACGTCTTGCACAAAGTTAAGAGTTTTGTAGAAATCACTTGTAGGGTCACAAGCTGTTACACTTGTGGAAAGCAGAGCTGAAATAAACTCTAACAAAAGAAGCCACTGCAAGTCTCAACTCAGAAGAGCAAAGCTAAATACACTGAGGTAAGTACCCCATGTCTGAACAGTACCGCTGGTTTGAAGAAGTCGTCAAGCTGGATTCTGTCCTGTTGCAGCAATGCAGATCCTGAGTTCCTGAGCCTCAGTCTTGTAGACAAGAGGGAGGACATCTGGAGGACTCCAGCGGCAGCAATTTGGAGGTCGTCGGCAGCTATGGGCTCTTTTCGGAACAGCTGCACTTTGCGGTTTTAGCGCTCGGTAAACAGCGGCATCGCGGATCTTCGATACCGGTTGGGCTTCCTTCACTCGTTGAGTCCTGCACTCTGGTGATGGGACTTGAGCTCTGGTTGTCCTGCTTCTCGAAGGACCTTGGGAGTCTCCTGGAACTTTTGGCCGGATTGCAGACGTTGCACTCGACTATGGATTTCTCGACCCCTGGCTCTCTGTTCCTGCAGCGGCAAAGAAGTACAGGCAGTCGGGGAAGATGGTCCAGTTAAGTTCGTCTCTCGGTTAGTTGGTCCCACTGACCCAAGGGAAGAAGTCGTCCCTTCCGGAGCTTCTCTGTCGAATTGAAAAAGGAGTCTCGGCACAGCAGTAGTTCTTCACTGTGCAATTTATAGTTCCATGAGGATGCTGCAAGCTTCGTTCATGGTTTCTTCATCGGGTGTTCTTTACAGTGGTTGACTCTGCATCTAGCCCCGAAACCCTTGCCTCTTAAACAGGTTTCTCCCATTCATGCACAGCCTAGGCTGTCAATCACACAGTTGGCTGGCTGTCCTAAAAGGACATCCAGCCTATCAGGATTGGTTGCATTCAGGCACTCCTAGAGACCAAGGACAGGGGAAGTTTGGGAACCTCCCTCACTTCTGCCATTCCAGGCACACTGGAGCCAGAGGCGTGTTTCAGGACTGTACCCCGCAAAGGCAAACGAACAATGGCTCAAACCTGGCTTGGCGCGCAGATAAAACGCAAGAAAGACCTCACAAACAGAAAATGGTGAGAAAAGATTGGGCTACGAGTTGGCTATTGCACAGAACCTATGGATTTCAGTAGTCCATCTCCCTGGGGAGTCAACCCTAGAGGCGGAAAGATTCAGCAGGCTTGGCGCTGACAATTAAAAGTGGCAGTTGAACAAGAAAGCCCTTTGGGACATCTTCAGAAGGTGGGATCACGCTCACATAAACTTATTCGCGACAGTGCTCAACCGGACATGTCAGCAGTTTGCATCCTGGGGGATCGGGGGGGGTTGGGCGTAGGCTCAATGGGGGACGAACTGCAGATACAGTGGGGCGGAATGTGGCCCTGCGCATTCCCTGGGACCCGTATCCTTCACAGGGTCATCAGCAACATCGGGGAGACGCACAAACTGCAACTCATACTAGTAGCGCCGCAGTGCCCGGCCAGACTTTAGGACTCGGACCTCCTGCAAATGGCAGATTGTTGGGCAAGATTGGATGCAGTACCCTGTAGGAGACTGCACCAGCCCTGTCCTCTTGGCAATAGTTATCCCAACCTTTGGTATAAGTCTCTACTACACAAGTTGGTAGAACGTAGCAGCCAGGCTTATCTCAAGAGGGGTCAATGTGAGCTGTAGGATTGCAACATAGTTTCACAGCGACATGTATCCAAATAACACTTACACTCAAGGTTTCTTGATTAAACAATTATTTATTAAACAGTTAGTTTAAATAAGCCTTCTTTAGCAGGGAGCAAATATGTAACACTTAAATATACTTCAAAATACTTTCTGTTTCAATAAATCAGTTGATGCCCTTTTGGGATGGCACACAGTTTGGTGTCAAAAGGAAAAAGTTAGGGAAGGAAACCAAGGTTAACACGTTTCTCAAACAGGTAAGCACTTTTGAACCCCCAATGCCATGTAGATGAATTTTTTCCCAGCTATACAAGTAAAGAATGTATGACATTTGGAGGGACAGATCAAAACGCAAAGTCGGAGGATAGAGTCTTCAGGGAGCCAGGACAGCCAATGTCAATTGAGCAAAGTCTAGGGGAGCTGAGGCACTTCTTGAAGGTAAATAAAGTCTTGCACAATGTTAGTTTTGTAGAAAATGAAATCACTGTTGGGCCACAAGCTGGGAGGCCTGTGGAGGGCAAAGCTGCAAGCAACACTGCAAAAGGCAACAACTGCAAGTCTCAACTGAGAGCAAGCAAGTTACCCAACAAGAGGTAAGTAGCCCTTAGTTCACTGTACCTTAGGTCTGAAGAAATTGGTTCCAGCTGGCTTCTGATCCTGTTGTAGTGTGGCAGATCATGTTGTTCCTGGGCCTCAGTCGTGGGGACAAGAGGCAGGACGTCTGGGGACTCCTGCACTACGATTCAAAGGTTGGCAGCAGCAATGAGCAAAGTTCAGATCAGCGACACTTTGCGGTTTCAGACACCTTGTGGACTTTCCTTGCTTCTGGGGTCTTGAGTCCGGAGGATGTTCCTGGAGCTCGGTTCCGGCTTGAAGACGATGCACTCGATTCTGGTGTTCCTCTCCCTGGCACTCGGTTCCTGCAGCAGCAATGGACGTACAGCCAGCAACACCAGTATTTCCAGATGAGTTTGTTTTGGTGTCGATTGGTCCCACCAACCCAAGGGGAGAAGTCGATCTTTGTAGTGCTTCTAGAGTCCAGGCGAATTCAGAGCTTCAACACTGCAGCAGAGCTTCACTGGCCAAACCAACGGTCCAGGAGTTGCAACAAGCTTCTCTTCCAAGTTCTTCTTTGGATTCCTTCGTCCAGTGGTCGACTGTCTTCCTTGCAAAAGACCTCGCCTTTTATGCAAGTCTCTCCCATTCATTTGCAGCCTAGCTGTCACTCACACAGCAGGGTGGCTATCCTCCAAGGACAGCCAGCCGGCCAATCACCTTTTGGATGCATTCCTGTAACCAAGGAGACTAAGCATAGGGAGTTTCGAGCACCTCCCTCGCTTCCTGCCCTGCATACACACTGGAGCGGGCTTCAGCAGTGAACCCCACCAAAGACAGAATGAACAAAGGGACCAAACCTGGTTTGGCGGGCAAAGCAAAACCCAAGAAAGACCTTACGAGGAAGAAATGGCAAAAAAAACCCAGGCATTTTTTACTAAATGGGCACCCATGGGTGCAATACTGCAGCTGAGGAATCAGCCTGCGGTAAAACGCACAATGGTAGGAACATTAAACCACTGCCACCAGCCATTAAATGTAGCGAGGGTAACATAAAAAGGTACATGTGTAAGTAGGAAAAGGGGCTACTAGGTAATCCCCCAGTACTTCCTCATAAAATGGGCTGTGCTGGACCTACATAGGGAAAACTGGTAAGTAAAGGTAATTTCACTTTACTACTCTTGGGAACAGTAGTTCACCGAAGAGAATGCATTTAAACCTTAAGAGAAATCCAAAGGACTTCTCTGTGACACTTCACTGAAGGTGCCGTTTGTCACAATACAAGTGATGCCCATGGAGTTTGTCAGACTCCAAAACCAAAAGAAACGGAGTCCAAATCAGATAAAAATACATGAGTGAGGAAAAGGTCTCATTGGCTCCAGGATAAAAATTAAGTCCTAAAGTCCAGCAAACGGTCTGGGGCTTTCTAAGGTAGAAGGGAATTGGCACAGAAAAAATAATACTCCCAAAAAGTAGGCGAGTACACTGAACCCAGTCAATAATGCACATCAGAGAAACACTTAAATATATATTCAAATATAGATTTATTATACTTACACAAGAGTCAATGTTAAACACTTGGCACAATAAACCAATACACACAGGTATACTTTTCAGTACTTTCAAAAGGTCACTTCTTAATTGGTAGTTGCTGAATGCATACAATTGTTACAGGAGTTTGACAGGTCTACCGTATTATTGGTAACTACATGCACCCGCAAAGTAATACCGTAATTGAGTTAAGTTGGCATACACATGTAAGAGTGAATTTTAGGGAGGGAAACAGTTTTTTGGTGTTCTACTAGCAGAGCTCCAGGTTCCAGGCGCAGTTTCTATATACAATAAGTCTTTTAAAGTCCAAAATGCAACCCTAGCTAAAAGGCAGTTCAGAGAGGCTTAGTCTTGAAAAGCATCAGAAGTTCTTGTGGATACTTTCTAGTCTCTAGGAAGGTGCAAGAAGGCTTAACCAACGTTGGAGACCCAGTTTAAGGACTCGCTAATGGGACACAAGCAGCGGCTTGAGTCAGAGGTGGTTGCACTGGACACCTCTAGGTGCACTCTAACACTCTGGAGCGACTTTCTGGAATAAGGTAAGCAATACCTTTTCCCCCTACAGTACTTTCGGTTTGAAGAAAACGTTTGTGCTGGATGCTCAGTGATGTTGCAGCTCTGGACCTGACCTCCGGATTCCCTGGTCTGTGCAGAAGGGCAGGGCAATGGCTGGGATCTCTCAACAGCAGTCTTTAGGGAGGACCTCTGGCACGGCTTCTATCAACTTCTCTGGTCACTCTGTGGTTTTGGCACCTTTTCTGAAGCACCAACAAAGAGCATTTTGCCTGGTCAATCTTCGTTTCCTGCAGTCTTGCACTCTGTTGAGGGGACTTGGACGAGTTGGATTGTGTCTCTTGAGTGTCCTTGAGGCCTCAGCAAAGACTTGGACGGATTCAGCCTTTCCATGACAATGCACTCGAAATGGGGAGCATGTCTCCTGGTATTGGCGTTCCGCAGCTCTGGAAACTCACAGGACCTCGAAAGATAGTTTAAATCAAAGTTCGTCTTGAGACTGGTTAGTCGTTCTTTTCGGAGTTCCTCTGTCACACAGAAAACTGGGTCAAGACCGCAGTGGTCGCTTCAGTGTTGCAAAGGGTCTGCAGGCGTCTGTTCATCTTCTTTGCTTACTTCAGCTTCCAGTAGTCGACTTGCTTTTCACTCCAGAAGCCTCACCTTTTGTACAGTCCCAGCAAACACACTTCACTGCAATCTCTCCTAGCATTTTACAGAAAGGGGCATTTGGCTGGGGGGTGGAAAACTCCTGCCCAGACACTCTGGAGCCTGGGAGGGGGGGGGGGGGACACCCAAGGGTGGGAGGGGAGAGAGAGAGAGAGAGAGACACTCATTCACTCACTCACTCACACTCCCTCCTGTGCCAGAATGGAAGAAGGGCTGACCAAGAACAACCATGCTAGTAATGGCGAAAAAAGAAGGGAGGCCACATGTTGTTACTTGGGTTGCCCCTATTGTGCACTACTGAGGCTATGGACATAGCCTGCAGTATAAAAATGACACAATAATTGGTGGAACACGTCCACTGCCACCAGCCATAACTAGGAGATTGTCTAGAACTAAAAAGTAACAGGAGCAGAGAGAAGGGGGATACTAGGTATCCCTTTAGCACTCCGTGTGCCAATCGCTCAGACAATACAGTTTTAGGAGAGATGCTGAGGGCCCGATTCTCATGAAGGTGGTAAGTGGAGAAAAGGTTGCAGAAAACCTTAATGACCTTTTCGCTACTTAATACTATTTGGATGAATGCGCCACTTGTGGAATATGGGTGTTGGTTGTTAGGAAGGGCTGTAAACGGACCTAGCAACTGGCACTTTCGTTGGGTATCATTTTGCATGCTAATTCTTGTGCCATTAGTTCACTTTCTTAAGTGGCAGAAATTGGTGCTGAAGTACGGTAAGTAAATTCTCGTGTTCCCATAGGACTGCCACTGCAGTCAGCACGTGCGTTTTTTCATCTTAGCAGCACTTTCATTAAATAACTAATCCCTCGTTATTTAACGCAAGTGCTGCTGGGATTCTGCAATCTGCCCGTTTTCACTACAAACGGCCGTATTAGATCAAAAGCACTGTCCCGCTTTATGAAGCCACCCAGGCCCACTTCAAAATTGTTGTGGTGCCTGGGCATCAACATATGGCGCAGTGAGACGTGCTAATTAGCACGCTCACTGCGCCATCATGAGAATTGGGCCTGGAGTATCTCTCCATCCTTAAGAACTGTAGTTACTTGAGGGTATGAAAAAGAAACTTAAAGGAGGGTCCCAAGCAACACTGCCCATAAGTAGCTTTGTGCTGCAATAGTAAAATACAGATCCCTTTAAGAGTTTATGGAGAAAACTGGACTGCATAGGACAGGTAAAATACAAAGAATATAGTTCTAAAGGACAGAGCCCATAAGAATGAGTGAAAACATTCTCCACTCATTCAGGATTTTGGAAAAAAAAAGGTTCAGAAGTCCAGCAAAAAGTGCTGGCGGTCTTATTAGGAGAGGGGATGAAACATAAAAATGATAAATTCTCTCTAACCCCCCCCCCCATCTCATCTAAAGCCAGAACCCTCAGCGTCATTGAACTCTTCTCAGACCTTCTCTACTTTAATCTCCAAAACTGGAATGGCGGCACGCCTCAACCGCCTAAATATTAAGAAAATGGGACACTGACTTCCTTTCAACACCACCAAATACCTCTTAACCACTCTTAAACTGGACTACTGTGGTGCCAGCATCCTCTTTGGTCTCCCTAACTATGCGTTCTGTCCTTTCAACAAGGTAATTAACCTCACTACCAGGACTTATTTCACACCGGTTTCCTCTTACCATCACCCGGGTGAATGGCTGATGATGCAAAACTGGGCCAGATTTATATTTCTTGCTCCTGGTTTACAAATGTATCCACAGTAAGGCACCACCAGATCTATTCTCCTCTACCCAACTCTAAAAACCTTCTCGTAATCACTGCTCTGCCTCATAGACTATCCTTATTTATTGGATTTGTTAATACGCCCAAACCCTAAGCTATCACGGCTTAGGTTACAGAGAGAAGTACTTGTACATGGAGCAGGATGTATGCACAATATAGATCCTAATACATATAGACACCATCATACTTGCTTACATTTGGTGACATTATGTACACATAGAGAATAAATGCTGAAGTGGTCATATTTGAGCATAATTGGTTTTCATTATGTACAAACAGAACAGGACCAACTAATAGGAATTGTAACATTGGGTAGTGGCCTTTAAAATTTGTTAAATCAGGTTTTTGATTTTCTTGAATTGGATATGGGAGAGCTCACTGCTGATAGTGGTGCAAAGAGTACTTCATAATCTTGGGGCTGCAATAGTGAAGCAGGCGTCCCTGGTTCTTGAGCTCTTGAATCGTGGGACATATAGTAGTGTCATTGTTGGATCTAAGGAGCCTAGAATGTGTTTTAGGCGTGAGACAGGTACTCTGGTAGGAAGGTGCATTTTTGGTGATACATTTATGAGTGATAAGTGTTTTATAGAGGATCCTGGCTTGGATGGGAGCCAGTGACAGTCTCTCCTGGCTTGAGAGATGTGGTTGTTTGTTTTTTTTTTTTTTTTTTTTTTTTTAATTCCCAGGGTTGCTCTGAGTGCTTTGTTTTGTAAAATATGAAGTTTAGTGAATGATTTTCGATAATGGCCTGACCTCGCCTGACTATGGTATTGGGACTTCTCAAGTGTACGGCTCCGGTGTTAGTCTGTTTTCCCTTAGAGCAGACTGTCAGTGGGAAAGTGTTCGTGTTGTAAAAGGGGGAAGGGGAAAAGTTTCTGAATATCCTACCAGGTAGGATGGGGTAAAGGTGTTAAAAGGAAGGGGGTACCGCG
Source organism: Ambystoma mexicanum (assembly GCF_040938575.1). Lineage (NCBI taxonomy): Eukaryota > Metazoa > Chordata > Amphibia > Caudata > Ambystomatidae > Ambystoma > Ambystoma mexicanum. Next base: position 769,746,371 of record NC_090936.1, read on the forward strand.
TCTCACCATCCAGTGAGCCCCTCCCCAAAGACCCCTCACCCAGGTGATCCTCCCGCACTATCCACCCCCAGGAACTGGATCTAAAAGCGATGGCCGTGTCCTGGCCACCTGGATGACAGATCCCCGGGGACTAGTGGGTGAGAGACCTTCTGGTTTCTCACACTCCTCACAACGTTTTTCAGAATGTCACTCAAACCCACACCATTGTCAGAAGCTCACTGCCTCTTGTCAAATCTGTACCTTATCTATTGTACGTTCATTTTGTGATCAAGAGCATTGTTCTTCCCGGTACATATAAATAAAAATAAACAAAAAGCAGCAAAAAGAACACACTTTCCAAACACCAGTTGTTAAGTCACAATTGGGGGTTCTATTGGCACTTTCTGTGGCCCCCTCCTCGCCCCTATCGTCTTTGGCTCATTGATCTTTCTGGTAGCCAAGTACCTCCGTCATTATGTCCCTTTCTATCATACATATGGTATTTGGGGCACCCCTAATGTCCCTTGGGGTGATATTATAACGCTACACAGGTTTTGGGGAATAGGTTGGTGGCAGCTATACTTCAGGTTTTGCTTCACTGGGGGCAAGCTATTTTTCCACATTAGTAGCCCACTTTAAATTTGTTTAGCAGCCGCTCTGAAGTACCTTTGTGTTTTTTTTTAAATTTATTTATTTTTAAATCCTGCTGTCCGCTGTTTTGTGTTTGAGGGCTTCCTGAGTCTTGGGGACCAAGAGGTAAGCCTTAAAATGTGGTTCTGACCACGTGGGCTCTTTGCAAGCCCACATTGGCAGCCCCCATATTGTTTCTACCTGGTTTAGGATAGTATAGGCCCCTGAACTATCCCGCTCACTTCATGTGGGTGTGGTTAAGGCTAAGTGGCAGTCCTGCTGACACACCAGTATGGTGGTTCGTCTGAACCTTTGCCCCCAGTCCTTTATAGGGGTTGGCTGGCAGGCCTTTGGCCAGCGCCTTCAAGTAAGGGTACTTAGGCTTTGTCCTGCCTCTGTTGCACTCCTGGGTTTCTGTTCTGCAACGAGGAGGATGCAGGGTTGCCTACTTGCTTGAGGAGAGTTGTATATAGTGATTTCAATATTAAGCCCTGTCTTGGCCATACTGGCTAAGTACAGTGGCTTAGGCATATCCCTGTTTGGATTGTATGTCTCTGGAGATGCAGTCGGCTTTATGAAGTACTCTTGTCTCCCCACATGGTCTGGATTGAGCCTTCCTTGTCAAGACAGTTTTCTGGGTTGTTTACCACCTCCACTATTTATTTATGTGTTTGCTTGTTAGGCGCTTATACAGGAAACATATTCTGTTTCAAAGCGCCCACAGGATAGCAGGGAGGCAACATGTGATAGCAGTACAATTAAATACAAAAAAATAGAGTGGGGAAGGGACGGCCCAACCTACTATGCCCCGAGTATTCAGGACATGCAAGTGCAGAATCCTCTGTTCTGCTGTTAGCCTCTGATGTCCAGAAGGTGCTTGATGCCTCAACTGCTCGCCAAATCTTCAGGTTAGGATGTCTGAGGTGCCACCAGCTGTTGTGTCCATCCTGGGACTGTTTGTTGTTGCTCTGTTGCATACTTTTGTTAACCGAACCGCTAGGAGCAGTTTTCTCATCTTCGTGAAGTCTTCCTCGCTGGGTTTTCCACTCCTGGCTTGAAGGTCGCTCTGGGAATCGTGTTTGTTTCTTTCCTCAGTCACTGGGATTGTCGTTGGTCCAGGGTTCAAATCCCTGGCAACCAAATCCTAAAAAATGCCTGTGTTAAAGAGCAGTTTACCCCACTCTGTTTCATGCTGCTGGAGCTATTTTCTCCAAAGCCAGCGATGTACCTTGGGGCCCTGGGGTTTTGTGATTATTCAAGATACCCTGACGTGTCCCCCTGATCCATGGCAGATAATTCCCGGGGGCGAGTTTTCACTGCATTTCCAATAGAGTTCTCTTGAGGGCTCTCCAGTTCTGTTACTTTTTCTTCTGCTGTCCTGGGTCCATCTTCTGACTTCTGGTACACTTCCTTGTGGTCTTCTATGGGCTTCTGTGGGGATTGTTTGTCCCTGAATCCACACCTGAGGGTCAGACTGAGATCAGATCAAACTTGCCTCCCTTAAAGAGAAGGGCACTTTAACGTTTCACATTTATTCGAATGGAACTTGGATCTTGCACCGGAGCACTTCTAAAATGGACTGAGGTACTTATCTGCCCCTGGACATTTTTCCTGCATTCCCTAGGGGGTTCAGTGAGCTCTGGACCAAGTTTAATAATTTGTGCGCACGCTTACCTTTGCTTTTTATATTCATTTTTAAAATCATATCCTGAATTGTATTATAGGGAATGCACTTTAAACACTAACTAAATCTGGTAACTGTATGTATATTTGTCCCTGAAATGTTTAAGGAAGGTAACTATTGATATAATATGTTATGGATTCTTGAACGTGTTTGTCTATGGTTTACAACTATTTTGTTTGCTCTATTGTTATGTGGTGAAATTACATGTGACTGAATTAATACTTGTATAATGTCCTGGGAGTCTAAATGATGGTGGATTAATGTTAGAGGCCCTGGGGATTTTTACCTATTTGCCTGATCATACAATTGAGTTTCCCTGACCACCAGGCATAGTGCCTTCCACATATTCTATGGTTGGGCTGTGTCTTAAGTACACAGTATGTTATTATTCAGATCCATAGGGGCATACCTGCTTGCTAGGTTCAAGAGTTCCCTGGTTCTCCCCACCCCCTGTTATTTTATGTTGGGTGCCCATCTCTGGTAGAGGGCCCACATACAGACATTGATGTTAGGATAGCCCTACCCCTTGTTATCGGCATTACTGTTTTCATAATCTGCTTCGTAAATTCTACTACTATGTATTTTTACCAGAGTACTTATTTGACCTGGCATGTTTTACTAAGATAAAATGAATATTTTGTAGTTTTTCAGTGTGGTGTATTTTCTGGATATGTGTGTTATATCTACGTGCCGTCCTACTACCCCTACCTGACAGTTGAGCCTTGTTGCTCTTTGCTCTGTTACCTACACTGAGACGCTGGTTTTTCCTCTCTTATCAGGTGTTCGCCTTCTCCGTAGAGTTAGTGGTTGTAGCTCTCAACGGGTGGGGGGGGGGGGAGAACGGTCCAATAACGGCCTTGGCACTAATCTAATTTCACAATCCTCAGAACAGGTGTGAAAGAGCACAGTTTTCTCCTGATCCCGTTACTCAGTGGTTCACAAACTACTCAACCAATTTGGGTTAGATAGCTGTGGTACCTTCGCCTCCTAAACATGTCAGTGTGTTCACCAATCAAGCTCCACCGGGTTCACAATCTGTTAACACAATGGGATCAGCAGATAAAACATCCATATCTATGAACTTGGCAGCCCGGCTCCTGAAGTCCGAATTCAAACATTTACCCTTGCCACCATGAAGCATGTACTTTTGCGTGAAGCGTGGAAAACAAACATTAGTCACCGCTATATTAACAAGTGGAAGCGTGTTGTCATTCAGTGCAAACAAAATCAATCCAGTTGACTCACCATCAGATATTGCTAGTACTTAATGAATAAAACGTTTAAAAAATTGCTTTTATAGATGACCGATTTAGATAGACTGCTCAGAGACTGTCAGCCCCTGTGATGTGCACGCAGGGCACGGCAGAGCCGGAAGTCGCTGGCAGACCAGATGCGTTTGCGTTACTGCGTGTGAGTAATGGTTGTTGCAGGGAAGGGAGCGGGCAAATGTGTGTGCGCGTGTTTGTGTGACTGTTAGTGTGTCTGTGGTGGGGGTGGGTACAGGAGGAATGCTTTGTGCTGGGAAGGAAGGCAGAGGCAAGGAGAAATGAACCCCGCCCGCACACGATGGGTGGAGCATGCAGGGGATCTGATTCGGGGGTGAGGGACGGAGGTTAGGGGTGGGGAGGGGGTCATTTAGTCTCCTCTTTCCACATATTGAAGGCTGCACAAAATCGGCTAAAAAAAGATTTCTTTTGTCCTTCAATATGCTGAAATATTACATAGAACCATAGTGTTACCTACATGCTTTTTCTCCTTGACTTGAGCTTAGTTTACATCTTGCTAAAAGTACATTGAGCTGCACTAGCAGCTTACAACACCTCATGACACAACGTGTCATGGCGGAAAGTGCTTGTAGACCACGCATTTCTGGGAGGTGTAACCCACACTTAACCACCAGTTACAAAACCCCCTGCCTGGCTGGCATCTAAATACGGTCCTTCAAAGATTGATGGGATCTCCCTTCGAACCAATGCATGTAGCACCTCTAAAGGAACAGAATTAAAAAGGCGGGACAAAGACTGATATGCAAATTCATATTTCCCATCTGTGAAAGGTACAGTGAGCAAAAAGCGTGTGCTGCAAACTCTCATCTCAGAACAGGTTATCATGCCATGTTCTTTCTGGAGAGGAGCATCTGCTACCTTCTTTGAAATGTTTGTAAGGAACTTGGGGTTGGTCACCCTGAGTTACCTGGGGGCAACCAGACGTGGACTCCCTGCTCACTGTGCTTAGAGAGACAAAGCTTCACCTCACTGATGAGGCCCAACAAGGCTGAAACACATGTATGGGGTTGCTTTTGGTACTCTTGTTCAGAGATGAATTGCCATAGCATTTCGGTGCTGGACTGTCTATGTGGGCGGGACAAAGACTGATATGCAAATGGATATTTCCCATCTGTGAAAGGTACAGTGAGCAAAAAGCGTGTGCTGCAAACTCTCATCTCAGAACAGGTTATCATGCCATGTTCTTTCTGGAGAGGAGCGCCTGCTACCTTCTTTGAAAAGAATTAAAAAGTTGCCTTCATTATTGCAGTCGCATGTATCGGAAGGATAACTGAGCTGCAGGATCCGCCAACACACCGTGTGTCACTGTACAAAAGCATATGGTGATTTTTAGAACACATCAAGATTTCTCTACAAAATGTCATATCCATCAATCAATAGAATGACCAGTCTCCTTTTCCCACACAATAGGGGGGGAGGTGGAGCACTACACACACACTAGCTGTTCTGAGGGCAGTACTGCTCTACCTTAGTAGAACCAATGAGCTGCTGAAAACAAGCCAGTTCTTTGCTACAGGATGGAAAGCTTATACATTAAACCAACCATTGCATGGTGGATTGTATGCTGTATTCAGATCTGCTACACTTGGGCACATATCTCTTCCGATCACCCCCTAGAGCACACTCAACACGAAGTACTGGGTCAACATTGGGGTTCATTGCAAACTGTTAGGAGGATTGGCAGGACTTGGCAAAACCAGCATATGGTTGGCAAGGTTATTCACAGTCCTACTTGAGCAAATCTAATCTCAATAAGTGTTGACCAAGAAGCAAGGCTGAACTTAAGGAGGTGGGGGCACTGTGCTGTAGTAAAGTTACCACCTAGCAGAAATAGCAAGTAAAAAGACCCACATCAGTAAGTTATGAAAATAACACTGTTTATTACAATACTACACCAAGCACACTTTAAATATTTCATGGTGAGTAAAAATACTTGAGCACATGTATACAACTCAGTTAGGTAATCCACTATGGGTTCCACAATACTTTTGGGTCACAAGCAGATAATCACACAACAGTTGCATTCACAAAATCCTAAAAACACATCAGAATATAGGCATTACAATTCTAAGGCCATCGGCACCATGTACTACAACTTCAGAAGTCTAGCCTTAGGCTGTATCAAGTCTCTGGTAGCCTTGTCTCAAGATGTTCATGAGGGAAGAGGTGTGTAGTCCAGGAGGGCCCACTCGACTAGCGTACGAAAATCGCTGAAGTTGTTCCAGAGCAGATGTGAAAGAAGCAGCTACCACCCATAAGGTCCAAAAGGATGACCCACAGGCGTACTGTCCCAGACACCACCACCCGGGGCCATCCTCTGATGGCGTGAAAATAAGCAGGACTTTGTGTCAATGCAAACCCCAGAGGGTTCAACAGATATGGTTCAAAAGATATGTAATCTCACGCCCCTGAATCCCTAGAAAGTTGAAGAAGGTCTCGGGTGTGATACTAAAATAGTAAAACCCTGGGGAAGATGTGCCTCACTGTCATTGCTGTGCAGTGTAATCGGGGGCAGGTCCTTAAAGGGTGATCGGCATCATTCTCTGGGTTCCTGTGGAGACCTCAGACAGTGGGGGCGAGAGTGGGGATGTGAGGGTAGGTGCAAGACACCCAGATTCAGTCCCATGACGGGGAGACCCCCAAAGATGACTTCACTGATGCTCTTCTTGCATTGACCACTGGCAGGGTTAGGAGGCATTCAGCAACACAGCAGCAGGACTTCAGGTTTCCAACAGACTCTTATCCTGATGGAGGGCAGCACAGGACATTTCCAGCATCCCAGCAGAGCCTTAAGGATCCTGCAGTGGCATAGCAGGGGTTCTTACACCCCCCTGTGGTATAGGGGCCTCATGTCAATTGTGGGGCCACCTGGCCGCTACCTGCAACATTGCTGTTCAGATACAGCCGCCCTCACTGCGGCACCTTAATAACCCAGGCTGAGCAGAGAATAGGGGCCCTGAACTGGGTGGTTATGGTGCCGACCGTCTGGGTACCATTGCCTCTGACTGAGCACTCAAGTCTGCAACAGGCTGGGCACTGGGCTGGTGAACACGGGTGTCAGGCACGCACAGGGCAGGCAGGCAATCCGCTATGGCAAGCCATGCCTTCCTGCCCCAGCCGCATGAACCCTCAGCAGAGTCGCATCCTGACCACGCAAACCAGGTCTGCCGGTCAGTGTCTGGCCCGATTCTTAACTTGGTGCAGTGAACGTGCTAAAGAGCCCGATTCACTGCGCCAAATCAGGATGCCCAGCCTCCACCACTATTCTCAAGTGTGCCTTTGGTCATCCTCGTAGTGCACAACAGTGTACCTTCAGCATTGTGCCTGTTTTTGTCTCAACAGGTGCAGTCCTGAAATCTCTGCAGCATTTTTGTAAAATAACAACATATTCGTTATGTTACAAAACTGCTGCCGAGAACACATGTGTATATGAACACTTTCATATACACCAAAATAAGCAGCTTCAACGTTGTATCCTGCAACCTAGAAGCTGCTTACCTGGACTGCAACAAGGCTTCTTGTGGCACTCCTGCAGAATAACGGTACCAAAATGGTACCGTATGTGTGCCACTTTAGCGCACATATTAAACTGTTTTTTAAAATATTCTAATCCAGTCTGCAACAACTTGGTGCAATACCCTATATTATTGTGTAGTTGTATATTGGTGGTTGGCTGCTAACCTAGGCTATATCCGGTGACTGGTCAGGATTTTGGCTACATAGAAATAACGATTAGCCTCGGTTGCGCTTGTACCTTGAAGGGTTTGGTTTTATTGGCCATTTACAATTTGTGTGTTTGTGCAATTCACCTTTTAAATCAATTGGGTGCAGATTGTTGGCAGTCTAATCTTTTTAACAAATTCACAAAATTACTTAAATTCAATGATTTGTTCCATTTGTACATTTCAACTTTATCCTCAATTTATATGCAGAATAATAGCAGTTCTGTTCTTCAGTTACTTCACTGTTGCATAGACAGTTTCCTTGGATTGTGCTTGTTTCCTTTTTGAATGGCTAAATGATGCCTCAAACGCTGTTTGCAGTGTAATAGCAATTCTATGTTCTTCACAGTTGCTTCGCTGTTGCATAAAATGTTTCCTTGGGTTGTGTTTATATCCCTTTTGAATGGCTAAATAATGCTTCAACTGCTGTTTGCAGTATAGGTGTAAGTGATTTCAATCTGGCACACACCCAAGTCACACCCAGCATGTAGTGGGCAAATGAAACCCTTATTTATTTTTAATCTATAAGTTCATGTTAAGTGACTTCAATTCAGCACTCCAACTACGTCAATGCCTAGCCTGGGATGCCCTTATTTATATATTTTTATGACAAGTTCATAGATCTGGATGATAAACCCTTGTATAACGCCCCTCTTTGTATCCCCCTGACCTCACTGAGCCAAGAAGTAGGTTGGTTTTGCAAATTAAAAGATTTATTTGAAAAATTAAACCATATATATATCACACTTTTATAAATAAATTAATATTTGATAGCACGCTTATGATTGACAGTGATCAACAATGGATAATATTACACTAGCACACTTTATTAATTACTTAAGAGTTGGTATAGAGAGGATAAAGTAGCTGAGAATGCTTTTATGGTTTCAAGGAAATGCAATGATGGACAAGAATGCAGCACAGAAATAACTGAGATGGTTTCCACAAGAGATAATATGATCACTTTTTCTTTTGACAATTCACCCCCCCCCCACCCCCCATGCAATATAAGGAGATGGAAGGAGAGCACACAATTTTCAGGAATACAATCAAATGCAATACCAATTCAGTTCCCCCCCTAGCAAGCTTGGAGCAACCGGTATGCTTTTAAAACATGCCGAAATACTTTTAATGTGATTTACAATGAAGTGAAAATATGCTAAAAAAATTATTTTAATTCCCTATAGGAGATTCAGGGTAGGTGATAGCTACTTAAGATTGGTTCAGGTCAACACTATCAGTGATTCATGAGGGATTATCAGGTTGAAAACGGATTTCAGCAGTTGCAAACAAAAGACAGCGATTTTTGACAGGTGGAGAAATTTGATTCAAATTGCAATTCGCTGCACTTTTTCCGAGTGCGTCGAGCGCGATTACGGAAAAACTATAAGAAGTAGAAAGTCAGTTTAGGGCTTGTTTGAAAGCTGAAATCTCGTTCAAAAGATACGGACAATATAGTGGAGGTAGATTCTCAAAAATAAAATAAAGCTCAGAATGACAAATGACACTTTCACAGGTTTGAAATCACAGAATGGACACACAATTTCTATGATGCAGTTTTAAATAGGTGGAAATGGTTTGAATTAGATTATTTTAAACTAAGAGATGACTATGCACAGTTCTGTGGGTACTCGCACTATAAATTTGAAATAGGCCGTCAAGATCTGGTCCTGTTCGGGCTTCACTCGCCACGGACGGTCTCTGGTACCGGTTCTGCTCACAGCGATCTGCTCTGGGTCTCTGGTTTTGGCAAAAGTTCTGGCACTGCACAGCGGTCTGGTCTGGGTCTGGTCTTCTATCGGCACTGCACGGCGGTCTGGATACAGCTCTGCTTTCTGGGTTCTGGCACAGGGTTCTAGGCCAGAATCAAACGGCTCGCCTGGCTGTTGAATAGTTTGGTTAGGTTGCTGGATTCTGAGGCCTCTGAAGTATTCAGCTTGTGGACTAGGCCTCTCTGCTACAAGTTCCGAAGTCTGGATTCTAAGTTCTGGTTCTGGAGTCTTCTGGATTTGAAGTCTGGATTCTAAGTTCTGGTTCTGGAGTCTTCTGGCAAAGCGCTTTGCAGGAAATCAGTTTTAAGTGGAAGTGAGTCTCTAACTGGGTCTCAGTGGGTCTTTTTATGTCTTTTGAAAGTGGGTGGGAAAGTTTCTATGCCCAACCCTCTGAGGACCCTGATAGGTTAGCGGATTTTCTGTGCTCTCACTGGAGAACAGAGTTGTGAGTCATCTGGTGTCATTTGTATGGCATACAGAACGAATACTCCCCTTGTCACTTTGCACACAAATCTATTTTTGACTTAAATGCATATTTATCTATGTACAATTTTTCTAATATTATATGTCCAGTTAACATATTTTCTGTAGCGCCAAACCATCCGATCCCTGTCTTTGTAAGATGCTGTTTTCACTTCTGACAGAATTCTGCCCTTTTCATCCAGAACACGACCTCTAAACTTTTCCAGAATTTACACAAATTTGCGCAAGGAATATGGGCATCAGATGATGAAGTGTGAGATTTTTAACATACATACATTTGGAGTAATACCCTATTTTCCGCTACTACCCCGCAGAACATACCAGAGTCCTAACACTTCTTAAAATGTGCACAGACAAATCACAGGAATCATGAGATTATTGATTTAATTTGGAAAATTATGTACTATGAATTATCCATCTTTCTAAAATTATGCTCTTGCCCAGAGGGGTGTGGATTCCCAAAGCAAATGGGGGATTTCTGGTTTGTCCACTTCCTCCAAGCTCAGCTGGCTCACAGAGGCAGTGCCCCTCCCATTTCCTTCCAAGAGGAAGCCATTTACGACCCCCTGATTTAGCATTTGCCTGAGCCAAGGAAAGTTCATTGTTCTGTTTCCTGCAGTCCCAGGTATTCCTCCCCTAATTCAATCAAAGAGGTGTGATCTCCTTTTGGTGAGAACAGCAGAAGACAGCCAGGCCTGTGAATGCAGTTGCTGGGCAAGTTTCAACTCCTGTCTGGGTAGTTGCCGGGCAGAATTCAATCTCTTTAAGCCAGGCTTCTGCCAAATGTCACTTTTGTTCCAGTTTTTCTTCATTCAAATCAAACTGACAATTTTGACACATGCAGCTAGAACGCTGATTCTAAGTTCAAAACTATGAAATTTAAACAGTTGCAACCTATGTGACACTCCAAAGTAAATCATGTATTTTAAACATTTCGATTTTAGTGGCTTAAAGTCCAATTTCACTTAAGCTGCTGACATCCACAGTTCAGCCAGTTTTGTTATGAACATTATTTTAGGCTCTTCATCTTTCCAGATTTGGTATGCACACAAGACTTCATTCTACCAGACGTCTGCTGGTGTTCAGTAAGATTTTTGAATAGCTTGCAATATTTGAAATAGGCATTTTGAGCTTGCATTTCAGAGAAACAAATGTGATTTCAAAGCGCTTTTTGAGCTAACGGGTGCTGCTGTTTTTCCTTTGGCACCACGTTTCACTCATGACGCTTCTGGCCCTTCACGCTCGCTCTGGTGTGTGGCAGGTCAGGCGACCATTTTGGTGTGCGCAAAACTGCGCGATTTTCCTGGATTCTGGCGCAAATGTGGGCTTTTCAGCCATCTTGGATTTTCTAAGCCCACAGCACCAAATGTTGGAGCATAATAGTTCAAACGTGGCTTAGGATACCTGACATTCAATATTCTAAACGATATACCACTCATATCACGCCCTTCTCCTGAGACCCCCCCCGGTCACACTGAACCAGGAATCGGGCTAGTTTGCAAAGGTAAATATTTATTTATGTATTTAGAATTTAAATCACAATATATTTTAATAGGTAACAATCACCAATGGGGTGATAGAACACTGAATAATGTCTTTAATGCACTAGGAGTCAAATAATGAGCACAAAAATAAATGCAGCATAGAAAAGAATACTTTTGGGTTGGTTTGGAACAGATAGCACTATGGTTAAAGGTTCCACCTGCAACACCCTTCAACCCACCAATGGGCAATAAAATAGATGTGAGGAGAGAACAGGTACTCAGGAATAACACAAATCAAACAGAATATCACCTCCACCTTCCCCCTTCAAACACAAGAGAAAAACTGAATTGACTTTACAACTGTTAGAATGGCTTTGAAATTGTCTTTTAAATTGACTGAGCAAAAACACCAAATGTGGTCGAAATGCTTAAATTATTATACATTTCTATGGGTGCCGCTTTGAACAGATACAAAGCAATCACGAGCAATGATTTAGTTGAAAGAAAACATTTAAAATCAAGTCAAAGTAGGAAATAATGTAAAGCTAATTCACACGTGTAAAAAAAATACAGAATGTCAAATCGCTGCAAACTTTTCCTTGTGCGATTTTTGCTCTAACGGGTCAATTGCACTGTTTCGGTTCTATGGATGGCTAAGGATGTTGGGTACAAGTAGGAGTTGAAATTTCGCTTCGATCACAAAAACTGAGCGAGTTATAGAGGTTTTAGTAAGAGACGTATTTGCAAAACGGGCACGAGAATGAAAAACAGAAATTCGGATTTAAAACTACAGATAGGTTTTCTTATACTATGTTAAGGACTACAAAAAAGAGTGCCACACAGGAATCAGTTATTCACGGCCGCTCATAACTGTTCATGTGTGATACTCTAGTTTCTTTTTGGTTTGGGAATTACTTTTCTTAATCAAATCCATAAGAAGTTAGGGTTTAGTACACAGGTGAGAGAAGTCAGCGCAAAGATATTTCTAACAATACTATGGTCCTGAAGTAAAGATGGGATGGGTTTGAGATTGGGATCATACAATGCAGATATATTATGGGTCACTGTTCTTCCTATCAATACTTACAGAATAAGTTATTGGAGTGTCAGTTCTGGTCATGGATTGGGTCTGCCAAGGAAGGACTGTACATCAGGCGCGGGACTGGATCAGCTACGCCGGTCACTGGATTTGCATAGGATCTGCCCTTCTTGTTTCTGAGTATTTCAAATCAGCGGGATAGCGAGTTCCTCGGGCAAGCCTTGTGGTAGCAAGCCAGAGAGTTTCAGGATACTAATTCAGAAGGCCTTCCCACACCACAGCGCTGCACTGGGTTGCAAGAATAAGTTTGAGGATTTAGGCCTTGCTGAAAGTCAATAGTTCTCTACTGCTTGGCAAGAGTCTTGGCATCAGGATCTGGAAGGATGTTAAAGATGGATGTTGAATGCTGGAACAAAGTGCTTTGCCAGAATCGGGAAAGTGAGAGAATCGTTGAGTCCCTATGTGCTGTCAGCTGTCTCTATCCTTTCAAATGACATCACAAAATGGGTATATGGGCCGGCTTAACTAAGCTTGCCACTGTGAGCTGGGATTGGATCAGGACCTCATCTCCGTCTTGCATCTGAGTGATTGGATCAAGGCCGGATATCACATTTATGGTTTAGCTTTACAGTCCTTAGAAACCTCCCCTCAGCCACTAGTGTCAAAATCGGATTTTATCCTAAATACATATTTTTACATTGGTCACCTCTACACAAATCACACACAAAGATTCCATATTTTATGTAGCATCTGTTCATCAAAATCCCACCACTGTGGGATCTTGTTTCACCTTTCTACGGAATTGTGTCCTTTTCGCCATGAACTCAATTTCCAAACTTTCTGCAAATTTTCACAAATGTGTGCGTTTAACATAGGGATGTGTGTGTACATTTTCACAATTCTAGTATTAATACAGTTCACATAAAACCACATATATTGCCATTCCTGTCCAGAATATGTTACACAGTTATACCGCCTCTTAAAACGTGCAGCCAAAAATTAGACTAACAACTCTGTCCTTTTTATATTTTTCACCACTTTGAATCACAAGTTATGAGTCTCTAAAAATTGTTCATTGTTCATTCTTAACAGCAAATGGTCCGCCGCTTTGTCTCTCCCTGGCGTCCAGGAACAGCCCCCACTCCTTTGGGGAATTCCTTCCAGGAGCAGTTTGACCTTTTCACACGTTTGTTTCCTGGGCTGAAGGATCTGCCATTGTTCATTCTCTTTCTGTAGACACGAGTCTGGCCTAACCCACAATTATCATCTATCAGTGAGTTTCTGCTTAGAGGATTTCCCTCCCCTTGGGAGAAACCTGTTTTTCCACTTCTTGCAGCTCAACCAAGCTAATTTATTCTTAATTTCTTACCCCCAGCAGAAACCGAACTCGGTGCATCAAACATAAATACATTACTTTCTTAGCTTTAAATCAGTGGGATCAAAAACACAACCGAGATCTGTATTCCTTTTAGCAACAATCCTTTTATGTTTAGTTTGAAGTTTCATCAGGAGCTCATCTGACAGCTGTCATTAATAGGTAGCCCAGTGTACTGCACACAGATTCTGACAGGAGCTGTCAGTTTACAGACAATCCAGTTGGTCTGAGGAAATGTTTTGCTCTTTACACTTTAAGACTTTTTATATTCGCCAGGCTTTATTAGATTACATGAATTTTACCGTCGAGCAAGATTTTGAATGTTGAGAAGTGTTTTGTATAGGCATTTTGGAGTTTTTAGCAACAAAGCAAATGTCATTTATAGGCACATTTTGGAGTTTCATTAACAAAGAGCTGCTGCTCTCTCTGCACTCTGTTTGCTGGTCATGGAGCCCACTGGCACCTTTTCTGCAGTGTGTGCTCTATCCCACCACATATGCACCCTGGGTGGCAGGTTGTGCATCCATCTTTTTGTGCATTTAAACACACGGTTTTGGAGGTTTTTGGCGCGCACCAGAGTTTTGCTGCCATTGTTGCTGTTTCTTGCACCAGAACTATCAGAGTGATGCCGCATGTTAGGCGGAAACCTGTGCAGTTCCCTCTGGGACCACTGCAAAAGATTTAGGACTACAGGTGTTTGGCAGTAAACCCACTTGGTAACAGATTCACTTGGTAGCTGTGGCTGAGCAGTCAGACTTCCCTCAAGAAGAGTTAGGCAGTATGTGGAGTATACAAAATAGGGCAATTTACACAGTAGAACAAGCAAACACGGACAGAGCTTCGGTGTAAAGATATATAGTTATTTATTTATAAAAACACATCTATGAAAACACTCTGGCACTAATACGGCAAACAACTTAAATCACAATTACTATAAGCAGATCAATCCCCTTAACAATAGTTCGACAAGTCTAGGTTCAACAGCACCACTTATTTGCAGACAGAGGTGAATGCTTTAACCTAGATGGCACTCTAGTATTTAGTTAGGACGGGAGAGAAAAGGAGGCAGGTTATGAAATCCACTCGGGACCAACACTTTTACGAACAAATGCAAGGCAAGTAAGGCAGGGTCTACTGTAGATCGCAAAGTTCAGAGGCCAGGCCCACTCGGCGAGAGGCAAGGCGATATGTCCCAAAAAGTATCACAGCAGAAATGCACTTCGAGTCTTTGTTGCAAATTGTTATTGAAAGGTTGGACTAGTTCAGAACAGAAAGTTGAGAAAGCTTGGAGGCGACCCAATGGAGAGGCGAGGATTAAGACACCTCACGCTAACCGTCAAAAAGGGAAGCCAGGCGGACACGGTACCTTGTTTCTGGAGAGACAGCTCCGGCGGGGGCAGTTGTTCCTGGTGGTGGGTACACGTCGGGTCTTTGCCAAGACGAGAGATGATCTCGCCATCGAAGGAAAGTTGAAGATCGTTGCACCACCAGGGAAGAGACCAGCCGCGGAGTGCTCCGTCACAAAGCACCACCTTTTGGTTGCGGTACAGGGTTAGTGGCTATCTGGTTGCTGGGGTGCTCTGCACGGGCAATTCGACCACTACGTCCTGGAACGAAGAAAAAGCAAAGGGGACTGGTTGTTCCCACCAGTCAGGGGAAGAAGACTCTCCGGCCGGGAGATCTCCTCTGTCGTCGGGAAGTGGTGAGTCGGTTCAGCAGGGCTCGCCCGGAGGTGTCGTCGTGCAGGTCGGCTCAGCTTTACCCTCGTCGGATTCTTAGGTCCTGTGGCGACTTTGAAGATCCAGTCCCAAAAGCCCTGCTTTTATGCAGAAAACCCCCCATTCATTCAGCTTAGCTGTCAATCAAAACGCGCTAAGTGGTGAGCGGGGTGGCTCACCACTTGGGCCAATCACACCAGAGTGCGACTTGAGTTGGCAAGGCAACTCAGTCCAGGGTGCCTAAACCCCCTCCTACGCCCCCTGTGGTACCCAGACAGAATGGCACCACTTTGGAGGACTAGAAGAAGCCCGTCAAAAGTGGAACAAAGGGCTCAACCTTTGGTTTAGGAGTCGCAGAGACGAACACAGACGCCATTTTAAAAACCGAGTTCTGGCAGAAAATACCAACCGATAGATTTATTTAAGATAAATAAACCGGTGGTATGTTAGAGATTAACGAGAAAAAGTATTAACCTCCAACAATGGGAAGAATCCCATAGAGTTACATTCGGGGTCGAATATAACAAGTAGTTTCCACTGCCACCAGCCAAAACTCGACGAGGGGGGACGGGACAGTGCCCCCTCGAATAACAGACTCAGGAGTAATCGAATTACCCCTACTAGTACGTCCACAATAGGATGGTTTGTACTAGTTCTGTTAGTAAATTTAGGTCTAGTAAAGCCAATGGTGACTTTACATGCCCGGGGAGACAGTAGTCCGTCCCCGGGTATGGAGTCTATGGTGGGCATCCTCTAGGACGCCCCAGTGTTACGGCACGGAGGGTGTGGTGTAACACACATAGTAAAACATATGAGACCCTATGGAGTAAAAGACCCCATAGCCCATAGAACACATTGACATTCAAAGGAATTAACCACATTCATGTCCAAGAGTGGGAGAAAGAGTCTCACTCTTGCCAGGATGGAAAAAAACAAACTCCAGAAATTCAGCAAAGCTGCTGGGGGACTCACTAGGTTAGGAAATTCAGCCTAAACCGAGAATTCTCCCCAACACTGCATAAAATAGCGGAGTGGGTCAATACATCCCACAGATGCTTGATATTGGCTCTCAATACCGACTCTCAACATGCCCTGCCCCGGTAGGGGCGGTTCTTCAGGAGAGGGGATTGAATTTCCTTTTGTCTATTGAGTTTCCTAGAAATTAAAATAAAGTTCATATTAGAGCTGTGTTGTTTTCTATCAAACTTTATGGTTAAACAGTTGCTAAATTATCTAGATATATAACACGCCAATACTTACTGATAAGCCTCAATTGGATGGTGTTACTTGCTTGGGATGTATCTTCCTAAGTTCACAATGGAACGTGCATTTCTAGAGGATTGGGTCCTCCGACGTATTCCATATCTATGACATGTAATCACCACAGCTGTGCTGCTTTGGAAAATCTTTGGCGTCTGCGTCCTGCATCAATAACATCGATACGCTGCCCTCGAGGACCTCCTCGGACGGCTGACGTCACTGGATGTAATAAGTAGGACTCACGACGCCCGTAGCCTCAGTTCAGTTTTTTCCGCGAACGTGTTCGCTTCGGAGATCCCGGGGTGCCTCGGATCTTGGAGTTTGTCTTTCTTGGTTCTTCGAACCTGTGCGTATTGTGAAGTTATATTCTTCGTGAAGATGTCTACCGCGTCTTCCACCCCGCGTCCGGGCTTTAAGAAGTGCAGGGACTGTGAGTCCAAGATGTCCGTGACAGACTCGCACGACGCCTGCCTCTGGTGCCTCGGGGAGGCCCATGACAAGGATGACTGTCGACTGGCAGTCGCTCACGTCCAAAGCCTTGCAGGAGCGCAAGAAGAAGTTATCGTTAGGTAAGGTGTCCAAGCCACGGAAGTTGAGGTCTGCAGGGCTTGCAACGGACGATTCGAGGGGCGACTCTCCGCATCGTCGTCGGAAATCCAGTGGGTCTCGGTCCTGGAGTCGGTCCCGCCACTCCTCTGCCTCTTCGAGGCACTCCCGGAAGCGCCGTCATCGGTCACCTTCCCCATCCTCTTCCGAGGACTCTGCCCGTCGGCGGGTCGCTTACCCCACCAAGCATGCGACGCCGGAGGAATGGGCTTCCTTCGGGAAGAAGTTAGCGATTCTCGAATCGCAGGGCACTGGTCCGTCTGTGCCTCCGAGTGGGGTCGGTCGTGATCGGTCGAGAGACACCGCTCGCACGCCTTCGGGCTCGGGTGGTTGGCACGATTCGCGGGAGAGGTCCCGCTCAGACAAGGGGAATCATTCTCGTCAAGCCCAGTCCAGGTCCCGGTCCTCGACGCACTCGAGACCGTGTCCACCTGTGGAGTCTTCAAGGAAGACGTTGACGCCAAGGTCGTTGATGGACTCTTTCGAGGCCCCGCCTCCGAAGAAGTCGTTGACGCCATCAGCGCCCAGGCTGTCGAGGGACACGCTTGGGGATCCGGCCTCGAGGACTGTGTCAACGCCATTGATGCTGTCGGTGCCGCGTTCAACGTCGATTCACTCAATGCCTTTCGAGGCTGTTTCGACAGGGGTTCCCTGGGGCTCGGTGGAACCACCTAGAAAGGCTCTGGCAAAGGTCAAGCATGGCCTTGTTCCACATTCTGTGCCTTCGTACCGCCATCTTGAGTTCATTTCAGAGGTGGATGAGGGCTGTGATGATGGCATGGTTCCGGATACGGTGCCGGACGAGATTCTCTCGGCCCATAGCCAAATTGAGGACCTACGGCAGTTCCTATACGATGCCAGTGGGCTAGACACCTCTCCGGAGGTGGAGTTTTGTAGGCCTGAGCCTGGCACTCATGCCAACTCCTCGTACCGGCACCTTATGTCCAGGGTCACCGAGTACTTGGGATGGCCTGCTCCCCAGGGGATTTTCTTCAGGATGACCTTACGAATATCCTCGACCAAGGTCCACCGACTGACCCGGTACTGCCGTTCCATATGGCTCTACAGAGGAGGGTGGCGGCGGCTTGGACTGCTCAGGAGAGTCTCCCGGTAGTGGGCAAGTCTTTGCCGTGAAAATACCGCCCAGCCAGTAGCGCGACCCCTGCTACTTGACCAGGCACCCCACTCCAGAGAGTTTGGTGGTACAGGCGGCTACGGCCCAGGCAAAGCAGGCGTCGTATCCTACCATCCCTCCTGATGGGGACAAGCGTTTTGACGGCTGGGTGAAGAAAGTGTTTTCTTCAGGGGGTATGGCGCTTCAGGCGGCCAACTCCGTATGTGCCTTGTCACGTTTCACGCACACTCTGTGGAACTATTTCCTTAGAGGCTGAACATATTCCTGAAGGGGACAAACTGGATGGTTTCCTTGCCATGGTTCAGGATGGCAAGGATGCCATGTGTGATGCCGTTCAGTCGGGTTTGGACATGGCAGATTGCGTCAGCTGGTCCATGGTGGCGAGCACCGTGATACGCAGGTTTGCGTGGTTGCGGAAGTTGGGGTTTGCTCCTGATGTGCAGGCCCGGCTCCTCAACATACCCTTTGACGGGGAACATCTTTTTGGCAGCAAGGCTGACGAGAGCCTTGAGAGGTTGCAGACCTCCAAAGCTGCAGCAAAGTCGTTGGGCGCTGCAGTTCGCCAACCTCCGCCTTTTCGTCCTAGGGGACAGCAATGGAGGGGAGGTTCCTTTCGATATTACTCATCCTTTGGTAAAGCGAGAGGAGCTGCCAGTCAAAAGGGCCACCGTAGGAGTACCAGAGGTGGAAAACAAGGTACTCGAGGTGCCAAGGCCGCTCGGGCTGTTGCCTCTTTGCCCTCAGGCAACGCCGCAGCCGCTTCAGCTCAGTCATGAGGCCATGTCCCATGGTTCGCCGGTTGGGGGAAGGCTAGCGCAGCATCTTGCAGAGTGGCGCGCCATTACTTCAGATGTGTGGGTTCTGGAGATCATAACCCACGGCTACTGTCTTCCTTTCCGGCAGAGGCCTCAAGACAATCCACCGGGGAATCTCTCTTTGAAGAGTCCGGATCCGCTCCTTGCGCAGGAAATTAAATCCCTGCTGGAGAAAGGCGCCATAGAACTGGTGCCTGTCGCGGAAAGGAACAAGAGATGGTATTCCCCTTATTTTTTGATTTCCAAGAAAGACTGGGGTTTGAGACCCATCATGGACTTGCGCGGTTTGAACAAACTCCTCAGGAAGGAAGAGTTCAAGATGGTTACACTCTCAAGTCCTCCAGGCCCTTCAACTTCAGGACTGGTTGGTGTCTCTCGACCTCAAGGACGCTTATTTTCATGTGCTGATACATTCAAAGCACAAGAAGTACCTGAGGTTAGCGGTTGGCGACTCGCACTTTCAGTTTCTGGTCCTGCCGTTCGGATTGACCTCCGCCCCGAGGGTCTTCACCAAGCTCATGGTTGTGGTGGCAGCGCACCTCAGGAAAGGGGGGGATTCACGTCTACCCCTACCTGGACGATTGGTTGATCAGGGGGCTCTCTCCCGAGCAAGTCCTGGATCATCTGTCGGTCACCTGCCACTCCCTCCACAAGCTGGGCTTCTCCCTCAACTTAAAGAAGTCCCATTTGACACCAACTCGGAGGCTCCAGTACATCGGAGCTGTGCTCCACACATCCTTGGGGCAGTGTTTTCCTCCCCAGGTGAGAGCTTATCACATTCAGCAGATGGTGCACAAGTTTCAGCTTGCCCAGAGTCTCCCAGCTTTCAATTTCTTGAGGTTGCTCGGCCTCATGGCATCCTGCATTCTTCTGGTGCCAGAGACCAGGTTGCGGATGAGATCTTTGCAATGGGCACTCAAGCTCCAGTGGTCTCAGTCCTCCGGCAGGTTGTCGGACCCTGTTCAGGTGCCGTCCTCGGTCGCTCAGGACCTTCTGTAGTGGGCCGCCGAAGACAATCTGATAAAGGGGGGCTCCATTTTGGCTACCCTGGCCGGAGGTGACGATCGTGACGGACACATCCCTCACGGGATGGGGAGCTCATGCCAACAAGTTGACAGTCAGCGGTCGTTGGTCTCCGTCGGAGTCTAGACTCCATATCAATCTGTTGGAGCTGAGGGCCGTCAGGCTAGCCCTGAAGGCTTTTCTGCCGACTGTTCGAGGGAAGAATGTCCTGATCCTGACGGACAACACAGTGGCCATGCACTACCTCAACAAAAAGGGGGGGGGCAGGGTCACTTTCTCTGTGCAGGGAGACGATGCAGCTCTGGTTCTGGACAATCCAGCAGGAAGTTTCGATCTCGGCAGCTCATCTGGCCGGAGATGAAAACGAGACGGCGGACACTCTGAGCAGGCAGAGCGCGATCTCTCACGAGTGGAAGTTGGCTCAGGAGATTCTCCTGGAGATCTTCACCCTTTGGGGGACCCCTCAAGTGGATCTCTTCGCCTCCAGTGTCAACCGGAAGTGCGAGAGGTTCTGCTCGCAGGAATTTCCTCCAAGAGGAGCCTTAGGAGACGCGTTCGTGGTGGAGTGGTCATTCCCACTGCTGCACACGTTTCCTCCATTCCCCGTCATCCCGCAAGTACTGCGGAGGTTACGGAGGTTCGGTTCCTGGATGGTCCTCATTGCTCCAGCGTGGGCCCGGAGGACGACGTACCCGGACCTTCTCGACTTGGCCATCTGCCCTCCACGTCGTCTTCCCTACCGAGACGATCTGCTCTCACGGGAGGGGGGTCCGGTTCTCCATCCAGAGGTCAGATCCCTCAACCTTCACGCTTGGTTTCTGAAAGGTTGAGGTATAAGGATTGGGACCTCCCTGAGGACGTGATGGAGGTGTTGCTCTCGGCCAGACGGCCCGCAACAAAGGCCCTGTACCGTTGCCGTAAGTTCTGCGACTGGTGCAGGGTCAAGAATGTGAATCCTTTTGCATGTGAAATTCCCATGGTTCTGTCTTTTTTGCTTTCTTTGGCCCACAGGGGCTTGAAAGTGGGTACCGTTAAAGGTTACCTGGCAGCGCTGTCCATATTTAAGCGCTCATCTGAAGAGTGTTCCTATTTTAAAATTACTTTAATTTCTCAGTTTCTGAAAGGGCTCACTAATGTGTTCCCTCCGTCACCTATCCAGGTGCCCAGTTGGGATTTGAACCTTGTTCTCCAGTTTCTGATGGGTGCTCCGTTTGAGCCTTTACATTCATGCCCTTTGAGACCGACTCTTAAAACTGTATTTTTAGTTGCGGTCACTTCCGCTCGCGGAGTGAGTGAGTTACAGGCACTTTCAGTTAAGCCACCCTTCACTGTGTTTCAGAAGGACAGGGTTGTCCTTAGAGTTCGTCCTTCCTTTCTTCCGAAGGTGGTGTCGGAATTTCATTTAGGCCAGAAGGTTGTTCTTCTGGGATTTTAACCTCCTCCACATCCTGGTAAGGAAGAGGAGAGGCTCCATAGGCTTGATCCTAGGAAAGTGTTGAGCTTTTATATTTCACGCATGTCCCGGGTCAGAGTGGACGATCAACTCTTCAATGGTTATGCTGGAAAGCGTTTGGGACAAGCTGTGACGAAACAAACTGTCTTGCTGGATTATTTTGGCTATTTCCGAGTGTTACCGCTTGGCGGGTAAGGACCCACTGGTCGGCTTGCGGGCCCATTCTACCAGGGGTATGGCTGCCTCAACTGCCCTACAGAGGGGTGTTCCTATTCGTAACATCTGTTATGCAGCCTCCTGGGCTTCAGTACATACTTTTGTACATCACTACTCCCTCGATTCCATCCGTGGGCAGGATCTAGCCTTTGGCAAGGTGGTCCTTTACTCTGCAATTTGATTGGGCATTCGAAAATTTCTGTTTTCTAAATTCTTTTACCACCTCCTTGCATTGGTACTGCTTTGGGAGTCTGTCATAGATATGGAATACGTCGGAGGACCCAATCCCCTCGAAGAACAAGTTACTCTCTTACCTGGTAACGTTCTTTCGATGGGATGGTCTGACGACGTATTCCATATCGCTCCCTCCCTGCCTTCCCCGCTACAGAATTTCTTATGCGATTGCAGCTTATGTTTCTGCAAGGCTTTGTGTGTCAGACTGGCAGAAGACTGGTGCCACATGTTCTGGGAAAAACTACAACTGAGGCTACGGGCGTTGTGCGTCCTACTTATAACATGCAGTGACGTCGGCCATCGGAGGAGGTCCTCGAGGGCGGCGTATTGACGTCATCGGCGCAGGACACACACGCCGAAGATTTTCCGAAGCAGCACTGCTGTGGTGATTACATGTCATAGATATGGAATACGTCATCGGACCATCCCATCGAAAGAACGTTACCAGGTAACAGTAACTTGTTCATTTTATGATAAGGTTACTTTAGCTTGCTCTAATAGAGATTCTGACATTGGGGCTTTGTTTTGTTCTTGATAGGGGATTGCATAGTTGAATGCGCTTACCTGTGTATTTCTTTGGTAGTTCTCGATCTGTGGTGAAGCAACTGTGAAGAACTTAGAATTGCTATCACACTACTGCAAACAGCAGTTGAGGCATCATTTAGCCATTCAAAAAGGAAACGAGCACAATCCAAGGAAACTGTCTATGCAACAGTGAAGTAACTGAAGAACAGAACTGCTATTATTCTGCATATAAATTGATGATGAAGTTGAAATGTACAAATTGGAACAAATCATTGAATTTAAGTAATTTTGTGAATGTGTTAAAAAGATTACACTGACAACAATCTGCACTCAATTGATGTAAAATGTGAATGGCTCAAACTGGAACAAATTGTAACTGGCCAATGAAACCAAACCCTTCAACGTACAAGTGCAACCGAGGAGAATAGTTATTTCCACATATTAAACTGGAGTGCCACAAGAATACCAGTCTAAAGAGGCAAGTAAGGAATGTGGCGGTTGCTAGGTTGGTTTCCAACCCATCCTAGCAACCGCCACATATATTCCAAAAGTGGCGCATTCCTACTGAATTTGGAAGAATGCGCCACTTCAGAACAGGTCTTAAGTACCAAAAGGGTTCATGCTTTTAAGGACCTTTTCGGTACCTAACACCAGTTGAGAATCGGGCCCTCGGGACTGGATTTGTACGTTATTTATGTAAAGTAACTGCTTGCTTGTACCATGATGGTGCGTACAAAAGCAATACATACATTTTATTTCTATGTTTGTGAGCATAAGCTCATGACCTGCGCTCACGCCGACGGCGGCCTGCCTAGCAGGTGACATGCGGTAAGTGGTTGATTGATTGATTGTGAGGACGTGACAGTGCGAGGCCTTTGTACCCTCACTGCGAAAAGTGCCCACTCAGTTATACAAGTACGCCATGATACGGTTCCCAATCAAACCACTTTCTATTATTACAAGTTTAGCTGTATAGTAATGAAAATTTCACATTTTCATATAGCGTTTCATAGTGGATACCTCCTGTTGCAAAGCACTATAATCTTTAGCCCTGTACTTTCCTTTTACAAATCATTGTTAAAGTGCTCAATTAAGCAATAATACTCGTAGTAGGGGCCGTTCCAAAGAGGCGCCGGTCTGGAGCCCAAGCGATGTACCATGGCTTGTTTACTCCTGCAAAGGCCGTTAGAATTGGGTATTATTTCTATTATCTCCCAGGGGGCGATACCCCAGGGTTGTAAGGGCTCTTAAAATAATGCTTACATGGGCAACAGCAAGCGCACGACCCCTGAAGTCCGTCGTGGAAATGGCACATGGGGCTCTGAGCACATTTCCATGGCATCCGAGGGGAGGCTCAAGTGAGCCGGAAGGTAGCTGGTTGAAGGGACCAGTTGAGTGGGGCATCCGGTCAAGGTAAGGAAGGACAGGGGAGTTAGGGAGACGCGCCGGCACAGGAGGTGGGTAAGAGGATGGGTGGAGGAGTGGTGCAGACCAGGGATAAGGTTAAACAAAGGGAGCCTAGCGACGAGAACCTGACGGGCATCGTGGAACGCAGGCTTGGATACACAGGCACTGCTTCCTTAACCTGCCCCTGGCACCTGCATATATGCAGTGCTTAGCAATTCAGGAAGTCAATGCGCTCATATGAGCCCATATTACTTTTCGATTTGGAGATGTTTTTCCTTCTCATCTTCTTTACAGACCCATATATTTTGAATGCGTTATTTTACAAGATGTATCTGTTACCTTAATTTCGTATTTCTGCCATTGGATGCTGCAATGATATGGGGATGAAGTGGTGTGCGCTTTCTGCCTCCTCTACCAGCCAAGTGGTATTTGACTTAAAGTTAGAACCAACTATCATAATTTGTACTAATGCACAACTGACCATATTTTTAAATTAAAAAAAAAAGAAAACCTTTGTGTTTGTTACACATAAAGGGTAGTGGCATAGTTTCAGGGAGGGTAGTATATGGGGTGTTCAACCCCTCCTATGTTCAGCCAGTTTTCTGGTGAAGTGTCCAGTCTGGCCCTAAGCAGTGAGCCCAGAACAGTCACCAAGCGTATTCCTGACATGCTATCAATTACACTTTCGTTCTCCCATGGAGCTGTGATTGACAGCCCTATTGACAGATAAGGCAGAAGCAGCAGTTAATGGGGAATGGGTTTGAGGGCATGGTTATCTGTCTTCTATGACCCCTTTATATGCAACATTCCCAATTTGTCTTACTGTTAACAATTTACAAAACTTCTTGTTTGTTTTACAGCCAAAACCTTGTATTATGGGGCTTAGTTAGATATCTGGTATCTTGGCACCTGAGATCAATTGTCGCATACAGCACCTTATGAATCAAACCCGATGAATACATGAACCTGTTGCTTACACCATCGTTTTATTTGTGCTCTGCACTTTGATGTGCAAATAATACAGACAACAGACATTGCTATTCACGCAGCAGCTGATGCTGGATGGTGGTGGCGGACATGTCATGGAAGCACTTAATATGTAAAGCTTTGTAATGTCTTCCCCCTCTTTGTAGATCTATTAGTCTGTCCAATGTCAAGCGTTAGATGCTGCATCATTCCCGGCCTCCAGGCACGCGTCACCATACAATTCTGCTACTTGTAGACCAGCATTTACATTATGGAAATTAAAGTTCACTATTGTGAAATGAGCAAAACGTTATGCGCTAAATAAAAATAGTTCCAGCAGAAAATCCCTTATCTGCTGTTTGACAATACAGTAGTTCTTGTTAAACAATTTTTGAGAAAAACAAGTGGCCGTAATTTTGTCACAATTGCTGGCCTTCAAAATGTTCTAACCCAAAAGTTACTTTTTCTGAAAGGATCTAGCCCATCCCATTGTGGGGGTCTCTTTGGCTCATTTTTTCATGGCATTTATATTAGGGGGGGCAAGCACCCCACCCCCCACTTATACCCCCGCGTATCCCCCATCTCCCACACCCTTAAAAATCCCTAACCCACCCACCCTTAAAGTTAAGTGAGAAATGCATCAAAACGACCGTCTCCCCAGATCCAGTGAAGCAGCCATGATGAGGTGGGTGGGTACCGTTCTGGAGAGGCAGGGCATGAACTTCTGGAGGAAATGTGGCACGCAGGGCAGATGATGAATGACTGGACCAAAGAATATATGCGAAATAAAGTTGTAGTCTGCTAGGCTTCCTGCTTAGTCATACAAGCCTCCATATCCGACATTGCGCCTTAAACAATGTACATTTCAGTGGGTTTATTCCATTAACGTCTTTAGGAAACTGATTTCTGCATACATTTGTCCTAGGACAGCGATGTGCTGCAGCAGTAATTTCACAGCTGGAAACTGAGTGGGGAATTCAACTAAAACAATCATTGGCAGTGCCAACAGTTTTGGATTTTGTGCCGGCATGAAATAGTACCCCATTTCGTCAGTGCTTGGCAAATGTCTAACTGGCCATTAATGGTACCAGCTACAAAATGGTGGGAGTACCTCAACATATACCAGCACTGCCTGGCAAGGGCCCATCTATTACCTATGCTTGGAAAGACATTTGGGGAAGCCAATGCTCGTTTTAATAGGACTTCCGTGCAGAACAAGCACACTTCTTATGAATCAAGTAGCTTAAGGCGCACCAAGTTAAATACGTTTTTATTACACCAGCAGCACATGTACAGTTCCAATGACACCTTTAACTCTCAGATAACTAGTTTGAATTAACCCTGCCAGGCACATTAAGGACAACATTTCATGTTACTGCTTCATAAAGCTATCTCACAGAGACACTAGGAGGATGTGTTTGGAGGAGGGCAGGAAGTGGGTGGGAATGGTCATAGACGTTATGACCAAGTGCAGTGAATTGGGGGGGGGGTATATAAACACCTACCAGCTTTGTGTCCCCCCATATCCCACTTCTGTTCTTATTCTTCTTGATCTCTCAGCTGCCTTTGACACTGTTGATCACCCCCTTCTTCTCAACACTCTTGCTTCCTTTGGATTCAAAGGCTCTGCACTCAACTGGCTATCCTCTTACCTCTCTTCCCGCTCCTTTACTGTCTCCTGGGCAGGCCGCTTCTCTCCAACCCAGCCTCTGGAATACGGAGTACCCCAAGGCTCGGTGCTTGGCCCTTTCCTATTTTCACTTTACACCTCCCTCCTCGCAGCTGTCATCTCCTCATTTGGCATCTCTCACCACTTCTATGCTGACGACACGCAGCTCTTTCTTTCGTTCTCTTCCTTCTCTCCTGACCTCCACCTTAAACTCTCTTCCCGTCTTACTGCAATTAAAAACTGGATGTCTTCTCTCTTTCTTTCCCTTAACTCTGACAAAACTGAGGTAATTTTCTTCCCCTCCAGCTACCTTCCCCCTCCCTCTCCTCCTCCTTTCATTCCTTTTCCGCCCTCTAATCTTGCTTTCTCCCCCCATGCTCGCAATTTAGGCATTTGACTCCTCTCTCACTTTTCCCATCCTATCTCTCTCACCTCTCGTGCTTGTCGCTACCACCTCTATAATATTCGCAAAGTCCGCCCCTCTCTTACTTTCCATGCCACTAAACTTTTAATCTCCTCCCTAATCTTCTCTCGCCTCTTCTACTGCTCCTCCTTATTATTTGGTCTTCCTACTTCACATCTCACCCCTCTCAAATCTATCTACCATTCTGCCATCCGTACTGTCTCCTCACCTCCCGAGATTCCATCTCTGCTTCCCTATCCTCCCTTGGCTGGCTTCCCTTTCACTCCCAACTTACATTTCTTTTTCTCTGCTTAGTCTTCAAATCTCTCCATGATCTCGCTCCCCCTTATCTCTCTTCCCTTCTCTCTTTCTACACTCCCTCTCGCTCTCTTCGCTCCGCTGACCACTTCCTTCTCACTGTTCCTCCTTCCCCTTGTGCCTCCTCCCGTTTCCGCTCCTTCCAACTCCTAGCTCCCCTTCACTGGAACTCCTTACCTCTCTCAATCCGCTCTATTCCTACCTTTTTCTCATTCTGCACGTCCCTTAAATCTCTCCTTTTCCATTCCCCGCCATGACTCCCCTCCCCCTCTTCCACCCCCCCATAATCATCTCCCTCCACTTCCCCCACTACTCCATCCTCTCCCCTTTACCCCTTCCGCCTCCCTCGTCCTCCTACCCATCCCTCCCTCTTCTTCCCTGTTCTACTCCACCACTCTCCCCCTTCCCTTCTGTCTAATTGTTCTACCTACTGTTTTGTTGGTCTGATTCAAAATTGTAATTTGCTTCTACTATTACTGTTATTTTTGTTATTGTTAAATGTATCCTGTTAAAATGTGCAGCGTTTTGGAGTAAAGCGCTATATAAACCTAATAAATACAAATACCTCCAACCTAGCTGTATTAAAATGCAATAGTTTTGGTTTATAGATGTCCCTTTAGCACCACCTAATAGTGAAAAATAAAAATGGAGGCTCACATTTACATAGCTTATTGCTGCTGTACACATTGCATCTTTGCAATTGGCCAGGTTGTGTAAATGTTTTATAAAGTCCCACAGAACAAAAAAGTTATCCTTTTCATTTGCATAACAAGGCTTATTGGCTTTACCAATGATTGCTATATATGTGGGGTACTGAAGTGAATTCCCAATGCTTCCATGCCGGCCCGATTGCCAAGCTCTCCATTTGCCCTGCAGTCTTATTCTGGATGTAATCATTTTTTTTTCTGACCAACACCAATCGTACAAGCTCCATTAATCTGTCAGATCACATCTGCATGCATTGCACTGCTTGCAATTTTTTTTCACAAAATGCTTGTGTGAAACAATGACTTAAAACAATGGTGTGTACTTGAGTGCAGATTTTCCCCACGTTTTGAGTGGGACGAATGGCTGAGTGGGGCATACATATACGAGTGGAGCAATTTTGTATGGGCGGGGGCATATGGTGGCGGGCTTGATCTAAATTGGTGGGCGGGGCATAGCTATGTTGGGGTGGAGCTTAGTGGGACAACCATTGAGAGGTCCCTCACGGGGGCCCCCGCATTGTGTTACGCCACTGGGATCCTATTATGAGTCAGTCATTGTTTCCCTGGTGGTGACCTCCTCCCATATGGCCTGGGGACAGCAGCCGCTACCCGATACTGACCCTGGGGTTTGCTATATGAGGAAGGATTCCATGGGGGGTAAACAACCTCTGAAGAGATGTCATGGCTTCATTGCATATGAGACATGATATCCCCCATTTTCCCTTGAGGATAACCCTCCTTTACCTAATACCCTCATGGCATATTGTCAAATTTCACCAGCATGGGGTCTGGCATGGATTCACATGCTCATGAATAGTCCTCGTCGTCGGGGAGGGAATCCTCGGCAAAACAGAAAAGTTTTGCTTTCACTTAAAAACTGTATATCTCCTTTTAAACCAATCGCTGTCATACTGCCCCCATCCAATGACAGTCCTCTCCCTAAGCCCCTCCTCTGGCAGCCATCTTCAGATTTTTACTGCATGCTTCAGTGTTGGGAGTCCTGCAGTTTGCTCTCTGAGCTATTCGTTTGTTTTTTTTTGTGGTTTTCAGCAGGAGCACGTGTGTTCTTTGCTCCATCTGCCGACAGCAGGTATCCGTTGTCCGTGAATTTCAGCGCCCCTCGAGGGCGAACATCGAAGATTCTAGAAGGACATCAGGCCTACTTCGCACCCTCCGACCATGATGGAGGAGGATGACGGAAGGTCCCTCTTCAGACCCTGCTTCAAATGCGGGCTATGGAGGACAAACACCTGCAATGCCTCTACTGCCTGCAACTGGACCTCAAGGAGGTGGAGCGTGAAATATGCCTCAGGTTCTCCAAGAAGACGAGGAACAGACACAGTAGACTGGCATCATGGCTCAACGCCAAGGCCTCTGACGCGCGCTCCAAGCAGGGTCATGCCTCACCCAGGACAGGCCGGTCCAAGGTGCGGTCTGCTAAGTCCTTTGAGGGCGCCTCATCCATTGGGCCCCAAGATAAAGCCAAGAACCGCAAGTCTGAGTACACCGGGTTCGCCGCGGAAGCGGGTCCCAAGGTGGATAGGTCACGATAGACCTCACAGTCCGCCTCCATTGCCAGCCGGCAATCAAGCTCCTCCTCGCTAAACTTTGTGAGAAATCCAAGAACCCGAGGACAGAGGCGAAGGCGGCCGAAGAACCTAGGCAGGCCCAATAAGCTAAGACCTCACCTACGACTGAGTTGGCGACTGCTACTGCCACAGCAGCTAAGGGCACTGACCCTGCAAAGGTAGCCCTCCCTATCACCAAGGTGCGACACTGCCACAGTGACTTTGGCAAAGTCTGCTGGCACACCAGAAAGGGGAAACTGGCGCAGGCCCCGGTTCAAGACCCTCAGGGGGGAAAAAATAGGGGGGGGGGCAGGAGACCCCAAAACAGCCCTCCCTGGCTGTGGCCCAATCCATGGAGGACTTGTCCATGGACAACGAAGACCAGGAGTCCTTGCACACGGTCCAAGAGGACGTTGAAGAGGACTGCGATGGCGCAGGGCCTAGTTTTCCTATTCCGGCTTCTCAGCCGAAGGACATTTCTTTGGATATTCTGTCGACCCTGTACACCTTGTTGTCAGAGGTCCAGATGAGGATGCCTCTGGCTCCGGTACCTGAGGTACCCCAAGTCCCAGATCAGCCTTCGGCAAAGAAGGAAGTGTCATCCGATGCCCCCATTTCAACCTCTGCCACAGTGTCTTGCCCGTTCTCCCCCAGCAGACCCAGACACTGGGACGGATACAGCCACAGCGACGAAGACGGGGATATTGTCGCAGCGGACGGTGAATCTCCACATTTGGATGCTCCACATAGTGTCTCCGCCGGATAAGGTGAGATCATTCCACTCCATGATCTCAAGAGCCTCTGAGCTATTCCAGCTACTGCCCGAGGAATCCAGGAAGGAGGGCTTCTTGTACCAGAGGTGCGAGGCCGAGAGGAAGACTGTCATGGCGGGATAGGCTGGCGAAGAAATATCTGGTACTTCACCGGATTTGGTGACATCAGCGGGCGCGAGGAAACGGTTGGCCATCCGTCGTCTTTCGGTCCCTCGCGACAGTGAGGGGGAAGAGGATGGACGCCATTGGAAAGAAGGTGATTTACACTGCAGCGTTCACTATTAAGGCGGCCAACGCACTGGCGATCCTAGCCAGGTATGACAGGTTTTTGTCATACAAGCTGGGTCCTATTCTGGAGTTCCTCCCAGATGATAAGAAGATGGAGGCAATCCCTCTCTTCCAGGAAGGGGAGGTAGCATCTGATCACGCCATCACAGTGGCATTGGACGTCGCTGACGCAGGGTTCCGGCAAATGGTGAACGGTGTCTGCCTTTGTTGGCCAATGCTGGGTGAAGGCCACTAATTTCTGTCAGGAGGTCCAAGCGAAGGTGCTGGACATGCCCTTCGATGGAGAGAACCTATTTGGGAAGGTCGTCAAAGTAGATACAGAGACAGCCCGTTTCCCGGGCACCCTCCAACAGCATGGCTGTTCTTTTTCGATCCTCCAGGGGAAGTTAAGCAGGTCTTCAAAAGGCTTCTCCACATTGTACCGTCAGCCTTCCACATCCACAACTCAGGAAGCCTACAGAGGCCATTCCCAGGCCTACGCTAGCAGAGGACAGCGACACAGTGGCCTGCCGGGCAGGACGCCGGTGCCGAAGCAAGCCTGAACCAACCAGGATATCGGGCCTCGACTTATGTACCGCGGTGGGAGGCAGGCTGGCAAGGTTCATCGGCGAGTGGAGAGAGGTCACCACCGACAGATGGGTGCTGGGCGCCCTCACCCAATGACACACCCTGGAGTTACAACGCAGGTGTCCACAAATCCCTCTGGTTGCCCGTTAGGAGCAGCACATCCCTCAGCTCCTGGAAGAGGTAGGGCCATGCTGCGAAAAGGGAAGATAGAGCTAGTTCCCCAGCGATTCTGGGGCTCCGAGTCTAGTCCAGATACTTTCTGGGCAGAAACACCTACGACATCGGAACAAATACCTCAAGTCTCAAAAATTCAGGATGGTCACATTACATGTGCTCAGCCTACTGGAAAGAGGAGACTTCTTGAGGTCGTTGGACCTGGAGGACACCTTCCACGTCCCGGTTCACAAGAAACATCGAAAGTTTCTATGTTTTGTGATGAAGGGACGTCATTACCAGTTCAAAGCTTTACATTTCGGCTTGAAGTCAGCACCCAGAGTGTTCACGAAATACCTGGCACCAGTGCTGGCCCATCTACGCCTACAGCACATACTCGTATACCTGTACCTCGACGACTGGCTGATTCGCTCACAGGAGCTGGCCGAAGAACACACACAGGTGACCATTCGGCTACTAACAGATCTGGGATTCTCCAACTATCCAAAGTCCTGCTTAACGCCATCACAGAACACGCTCTTCCTAGGCGCCAGACTCAAGTGTCTTGCTGGTGTCACCGTTGGAGGAGAGGATAGCAGCCATTCTGGGGAAGGTGCAGAGGTTGTTGTCGATGAAGTCGGCCACAGTGCGGGACATCAAGTCGTTACTCGGCATGATGTCCTGCATCTACCTCGCCCTGCATCTACCTCGTCTGTCTTGCAGGTTGCAAATGCGATCCCTTCAGGAATTCCTGGATGCCCATTGGATACAGGTGTCCGGACAAGATATCTCAACGAGTTCCGTCGTGGGGTAGTAGGATTTCAGAGCCCGCCATACCAGGAGACTGTCACCATAGACGCCTCCCTAGAGGGATGGGGAGCCACACACTGGACGTCCGTACACCAGAGACCTGTGGTTCCCGGAGGAGAAGGATCTTCATATCAACATCCTGGAGCTACGGGCAGTGTTCTGGGCCCTCAAGGTGTTCCTCCTGTCTCTGAAAGGCAAGGTGGTGAGGATCTTTACAGACAACACCACCAACATTTTTTACATGAGGAAGAGGGTGTGGGGGCCAATCGTTCCTCACCGCGCTCCAAGGAAGTGCTCACCGCTCTCCAAGGAAGTGCAGGACTTGTGGCGCTGGGCTGTCAGATAGGGTATGTTACTCGTCCCTCTCCACTTGGCGGGAGTCAATAACACCATCGCAGACTCCCACAGCAGTGAACTGTGCTCCTGCCAGGAGTGGGAGCTTCGTCAGGGTCAGGTGGACCGCCTGTTCATCAAGTGAAGTTGGGCAAGCCCCAGATAGATCTGTTTGCGACTGCAGTAAACTCCAAGTGCCAGAAGTTTGCCAGCAGTTTCCACCAGCCGAGTAGCTTGGGGGGACGCGTTCTCTTCTCCGTGGGTAAGGCTGTTCCGGTACGCGTTAGGTTGCATGTGTTTGGGTAGTGCAGGAGGCAGGGCATGCATAGGTTTAGGGCAGGTAGGTGACGGTGCTAGGTTTAGGGCAGGTAGGTGACGGTGCTAGTGCAGCTTAGTAGGCTTGAGCTGCTTGTAGACTTGGACAGGAAGTAGCTTGAGCAGGACAAGGTTGTACGACAGTGGGGAAGGAAGTGCGGGGTGTTGGACTGAGGAAAGGGTTCAGCGCACGGCAGGGAGGAGGGCCTGATATGTGCATCTCTGGGCATATCTCCTGCACCATTAATGCAGTCAGGGCTGTAGGGGGTTCAGATAGTCTCCAGAGGAGATGAGCCGAGCAGGTGGGGGCCACAAGTAGTGGCTAACAGGTTGCTGGGGCGCATAGTCTTATTGGGTGAAACACCCATTACAGAATCCTGCAGTGAGGCACACAGAACATTGTAATCAGAAGCGGCACCAAAGCCAGTGCCATCAGGCAAAACACATAATACTTTGTAGTCGGGTAGGGCACATTTCAAGCTGGCACATGAGCGGCACACAGTTTCGAGAGGTGGGGCACACATGGCAGTAATATCCAGTGAGGCATGCATCACTTTGTAGTGAAGCATGTAACAAGCTAACAATTGGAGCAGCACACATGGCGATGTCATGCGGTGAGGCGCCCGAAGTAGAAACATAAGCCGAGTCACGCATCAAAATGGAGGTAGCATCAGGTGCATTTGGAGCACCAAACGATAAGCAAGGGTTGAAGTCATACATTGATGGTTACATCGCACAATCAGCTGATGATGATTTAGGGGGAATGGTGGGGTGTAGGAATGCAGGCAATAGGGCCAGGGCATATGACTGGTATGGTTGAGGGTGGAGAAGGTTGATTCTGAGCAAGATTGTTTGCTGGCCAGGGTGGTGACTTCATGTGTACTGCTGGGAGTATGTGATGCTGAAAAGCGCAACGCTGTGAGGGCAGGTCGGGCAATGAATGGGACTGATAGATGCAGTGTGTGCAGCTGAGAGAGAGGGTTAGACCATTGTGTGGTAGCGGGCAGACACATGAGTGGTGGTGGTGGCAGGTTATGTGGTGGGGTGAAACAAGGCGGCAGAATGCAGGAGGTGAAGCGGAGATACAGTGGACAGACAGAGGCTTGTATACATCAGCATGGGACTTTCCTATATCCAAGACCACAGAGGTGGCAGAGAGGGAGCATGGAACAGAGTTCTGTGCCCAGGCCGCAGGGCCTGCCGGCTCTTGTTACTGGCCGAATATAGGCTGATACTGGGCCAATCTCAGTGCAGCTGAGGTGGGAGCTGTGCAGAGGCACTCTGGGAGGGCTTCACAGCACATGGTGGCTGTCTTAAGCAGAGCACCCTCCTACATTTATTATTGTATTCAGTGCTAGTGGGAGCTTCTTTTGGGGAATTAAAGGATTGTATCATTAAATGAACACTTTGATGCATAGTGCTTTTCTCAGACCTGTGTAAAATCGAATTTAGAATATTTTCTGAAGAAAATGCGTCTATCCCTGGGGCATCCAAATAAGGTGCTGGCATCATGGTGGTGTGGGGAAGATGGTTCCTTCCTGCAGATGGCTGGAAATAGGCACTGGGGGAGCTGTGGTCCATTCTTCTGTGGACCTCAGTTCCCATAATGCTAAAAGTACTGGGCAGAGGAAGAGTAGCTCTGATGCAATGAGGACTCTGAGCTATGAATGTCAAAGGTGCGGTCTATTTGTTAACAATTCATGAGCTGGATACTTGAAAGCCAGAATGAAGCTCAGCTGTGGAATGAAGGCGA
This sequence comes from Ambystoma mexicanum, assembly GCF_040938575.1. Taxonomy (NCBI): domain Eukaryota; kingdom Metazoa; phylum Chordata; class Amphibia; order Caudata; family Ambystomatidae; genus Ambystoma; species Ambystoma mexicanum. The sequence continues at coordinate 769,780,840 of NC_090936.1, forward strand.
GGAGGTGAATAGGGTACATCTTACCTTGCCAAGTGACTGTGAAACCAGGCGAAGAGGGCGCAACTCTTCCTTTTTGGGATTTCAATTGGAGGGAACTTGTAACCCAAACTGCTGTCAGTCAGAAGGCTTTTGAGGTAATTAAGAGACCCATTGAGAATAATTATTGTGCGTTTCGTTCTCAGTTTAGGGAAAACTGGAGCACACGATGTCAAGAGTCCAGAGACTATAAGAAGAGGCAGTTGTTGGTTGAAACGCCTTCCAAGATAGTTTGGTAGGGAGAATCTTGGAATCAATATTGCCATCAAGTTTAAAGTTGGTTTTACAGGTTTTCTTCCTGGCACGCAAGTACACCAGGAAAGGGTTTATAGTGGTTAGTCCTGGCAGGTAAGAGGGCCAGAAAAGAAGATGATGGTTTGATATTGTTATGGCAGAAAAACTTTTGTTGAAGGAAAACAATTCATGTACTTTATCATTTGTTTGACAAGCAGTAGTATCACTGAGGCAAATTGCTTTTTGCTGTCCTGACAAAAGTGTGCATTTCAAGAAACATTGAAGTGTTCTCTTGACAAGAAGTAGTTTCTTTGAAGGAAGTGTTATGATAAAAGAACGGTTTCATTTGGATTTGGCATCTGTTTTGGAGAGAAAGTCAATCATCCTTTCAAGAGAGCGATTGTGAAAGACAATGATTGGTTTTGAATGGTCAACTAACTATGGTTTAAAGGATATTTGTTGTTTCTCCAAGAAAGACAATGACCCAAAGGTTTTTCTGTTCTATTGAATAGAACTTTGTTAAAACTGAACAGTCATCTGATTGTTCCCAAATTGATCCAGGGTAAGGGAATACAACCCTGGTTGCAAGGAGTGCTTGCAAGAACATTTGAGTTTGAAATACAAAACTGTTTTTGTTGAACTAAACTTTAGTCATATTTTACATGTATGTGATCATTGTATGTATTAGTGTGAGGGATGGAGATATTTTGAACACCAAGTCATTTTTCTTTAGTTTTAGTTTGCTAGGGACCTCCCTGTTAGGTTAGGGGGAAAATAGGTGTTAATCAAACCCCCTTTTTACTTTGAAAAAATGTCGAACTTTGAGAAAACTTTACCTTTGTGTTAGTCTTGCATTTCTGACCCCTCGCAAGGGTCGGAGGCATTTTCCCAACTTTTATTTTCAATAAGTCTTTAACTAAAATCATGGAGCCACTTGTATTTGAGTTTCATTCCTGGTTCCTAACAATCCCTACAATGAGTTCGTCATTTGGCCAGCCAGAACCTTTTTAAATGATCAACAGCTGGATGCGAGCCATGCAGAAAAAATGCAAAGATGCACACTCCACAACCTAAAACCAGGTTATGTACCTCAAACAGAAGTTGTTCCTGTTTAGTCCCATCATTCAGAGGGAGGAAGGCACTGTTCAGAGGACTTCTCTGTTGATTAGAAGTTAGAGGTTCACAACACAGTGGTATTGGCTGAGCCACTGCCGGCTTCTGCTACAGTCCTCCAACACCCATGGTTAGTCGTCTTTTCAGCTGCAGTGATCAACAAGCAACCCTAGCCCTCCAATAGGGACACTTGAAACATTCAAGCTTGGAGCTGGCTGTCCAATCTGCCCAACATCATCCAAGCCTCTCGAAGAATATGGTCCTGGGACAGACAGGACCCCCCCTCCCCAAACCCTTCCTGCCAGCTCACGCACAAAGAACCTTTGCGGGCTTCTTGCAAGAAGCTGAACCCTTATGGTCCTTTTTATTAAGGTAACACACAAACGATGGATGGGATGGAGAGTAACTCACATCAAACAAGACGACTGACTCAGGAAGTTGGCAAAAAGTCTCTTTTAATATCAATGATCTAAAACGGAGTACAACGGACGTTGCACAGCACGATCTCGATGCATTTCATAACAAATGACACTTTTATAGCAAAAACTATCATACGCGACGTCATACTACGTGGAAAACTAAGAAAAACCTACAGGGGATTGTAGTTGGCTTAAGGGGAACATCTAAGTATACTTTTTATATGGGATGGGATAGGATCGTGATTGGGTCTCGATTGTCAGGTGGGCAACTCATGCCCTCCCATAGTGCAAGTAATCTTTGACAGTGATTAGAAACGCAACACATCATTGGCTCTCAAGCTATAAGGTGTAAGTGATTTCAACCCGGCACTCCACCCAAGTCAATGCCTAGCGTGTGATGCACATCTGGAACCCTTATTTATTTATGTCTATAAGTTCTTTTATTTTTGAATGATGTACGCTTAGAATCACGCCCCTCCTGAATCCCCGCCCCCTCCCGGTCACACAGAACCAGGAAGCAGGCTGTTTTGCAAGTTAAAATATTTATTTATGGATTTCACAATATATATATATCACACTATTTTAATGGTTATACAATGATCACCCATGGGGTGATGTCACAATAAATCTCTTTAATCACACGGAGTAATGATAGGAAAAATAATGCAGCATAGATTAATACTTATGTGTTCAATGAAAATGCAGTGTGATTACTTTTTCCCCCTGCACGCTACTCACTCCCCCAATATGCCGTATAAAGAGATGGAAGGAGAGAACAGGTTTCAGGAATACAGAATTCAACAAAGTAGTATCAATCCCAATTTCCCCCAGCAAACGCAGAGAAAAACAGGAATGATTGCAAACTTGTCAAAAATGGTTTTAATTTAGTTGGCTTTGCATGAATGGTAAAAACACTGGATTTAATTCACTAAAATAGTTTCAGTACTAGTGGGAGCCGTTTGGTATGTTATCCAACAACCACTAGCAATGATTATTGAATAACGAGCAGGTTGAAAACTTAATTCTGAGGTCAGATGCAATGAACAGCTATTTCACACGTGATGGATTTGAGCCAAACGAAAAATTTGCGGCAAACTTTTCCATGCGCAGTAAGCATGATTTCAGAATAACTAGAAGGAGTTGGGATGCGGTTTTGGGTGCGTTGGAAAGCTGAGGATGTTAGCTTCAAGTAGACAATTTCTTTTCTAGCATACACGGTAACAAAGTTATGAAGGTTTTTGTAGAGGTCGGTTTTCAGAAGGAGTCAATTTGTAAAAGAAAGATGCGCTTTTTAAAATGACAAACAAGATTTCTTGACACTAGGGGTAGACTATGAAGCCGCAAACTACACGTCAGCGCAGCCACCAGCCCAGGATATCACTGGTTGGTTTGGCCTGCCGAGACGCTCGCCTTTCTTCAGAAAATATATTAGCGCAAAGATGATTTTTAACACTACTATTACCAAAGGACTATAGGGTAAGAGAAAGAGTTATGGTAAAACAAAATAATTATAACAATGCAGTTCTGGATATAATAGAATGGGTTTGGATAGGGATGACTTATGGATAATACATATGCTAGTGACAATCCTATGCTATGGATACTCCCTACCAATGTTTGGAATGGACCCGTCGGGGATCTGGTCAAAGATTTCTAGACTGGAATTCTGCTAGCACACCGGACTGACTCAAGGCGCTTTGGTTCTGCAATCAGCAAGGCACTCTGGACACTGCACGGCGGGATTGGACTGGATCTCACAGGTTCTGGTTCGCAGCTGTCTGATCACAGCTCTGCTTTACTGTTTTGGATCTTGGGATTCGGGCAATTATTTTGAGCAAGAAAGCAGCACAGCACAGCTAGGCTGTTCTTTTTGTTTCCCTTAGAGGTCTGGGGTCAAATCTGGTTTCAGGATTTTAAAAGGCCAAGCTGCGAATGGTTCAGCTTTGGAAGTGGGCCTTTCTGCTTTCAAAGGTCTGGAGTCTGGATTTCTCTGGCAAAGTGCTCTGCCAGCAATCGGGTGGTGGCTGAATGTGTCTCTCCTTCTAGGTCCTAAGCGATCTCTATTTATGTATTTTCTAAATGGGTGGGTATTCTGAATTATGCTAGGCACACCTCTAGGTATTCTATTGGTTAGGGTCTTTCCTCTCCCCTGATTTGAGAAGAAAACAGGGTGTCATTATGACGCTGTGTTTTATGATCCAGGGAGAACCTCCCCTTGGTTTCTGCACAGAAAATCTATTTTTCATGCAAGACATATTTACAATTTTACAACTTGATAGCAATAGCATATTTATATCCCATATTTGGTGGAGCAAGTATTCATTCGAGCCCGGTAGTGTTGAGAGCTTGGGTCTAGATTTGGCAATTTTTCACACTTTTGGTCTGGTACCCAATGTCGGATTTATCCCCAATTTTACACATATGTGCGCATGATATCTGGGCATAATCATGTGAAGTTTCATCTACAAAACCACAAATTCTGTAGTCTTGTCCCTGAACATAGCACAGAGTTCTCAGTACTTTTAAAACGTGACCAGAATTTTCATATTGACAATACTGTCATTTTTACAATTTCGCACAGTTCTGTGTCAGTCCTTTTCAAAAATATACTTTTCTGTGTTTTCAGAATATACAACACTGTCTGTCCTGCCCCCAAAGTTTTGGTGGGTCAAGAGCAATCCCCGCCTCTTTCCTCTGGCAGGGGTTTCTGTTGACACTTGCATCTGCATATTCTTTTCAGCCAAGAAAGCCCTTTGTCTCTCCCAGGAGCAGCAGAGCAAAATCCCCTCCCCTCTTCATTAACACCTGACTGGGAGTTCCTGAGCTTTGATGAGAAGCAGGAGAGATGCCTTTTGTTGGGGCACACTGTGGAATTTGCTTTGAAGTTCTTTGGCTTGCATCAGTTTTACTTTAAAGTCAATTGTTACATTTTCTTAGTTGAAAAATAAACGTATATTTTTCAAAACAGGCAAACAGATCTCTAATTCCAGTCTTTTTAAACATAGAGATTAAATAGTTGCAACCTATATTGCTTTTGATGGCAAGTCACTTAATTCCAACCTTTTTATTTTAACTGCACAAGTTTAAGCTTCCAATGTGATTAAATGACAGCTTTTATACAGGCGGCTGACGGTACTGCACCCATATTTTACAGATGTTCACAGACAAGAACACTCCTTAATGCGGATATTCGTATGATGGATTCTGCTTCTCCTGATATTGTGTGCTTATGTGGATTCCTTAAATAAGGTGATGGGTAACACCCAGCAAGGATGTTGGATATTTCCTGATGTTTTGAACCATTATTTTGCCATTTCCACAGCTAAGGAAAAAAGGATTTCAGAGCACCTTTGGGTTTCCTTGCAATAAAGCACTGCCTTTCATGAAGTTTCCATTTGTACTCTGTGGACAGCCCAATGACAGGTTTCAGCAGTGCGGTCTCCTGTTCCACCACTGACGCAGGCAATGTAGATTGGTAGCCAACTTTCTGGTTTCACAGCTTAATTTTCATAGGTTTAGCGTGCATAGGGCTTTTTGCGGCCATTTTGCTGCTTCTGGTGCCACCAGCACACAGTGATGTTGCAGGGCAGAGCTAGTGGGTCAGTACATCCCACAAAGGCCCTTCGTTATATGGCCTTCTACAATTAGTTGGCACGCTTGTGCCCTTTCTGGAATACTCCATTCTCTAGCAGCACGTAAGCTGGTACCCCAGGTGCTGGCAGATGAACATGACCGTACCTCAACACCCAATTAGCCCATCATTTCTCATGCTGTCTGCCATTCAAATTGTCTTTGAACTTGGCCTTGTAGTAGCTTCTTGTATCTGGTAATATAAGGGAGTTTGATGTTCTTAAACAGTTTCAGGCTTGCATGCCCACATCTATTTTCATCTTGGACTCCCGTGATCGGAGACCGTGAATCAACCCATTTGATAGCCTTTAATTGCCTTGAATAAAGAACTTGGCTCTACCGATGTTCTCTCTTTGCAACTTAACAAGGGATGCCTCGGCTGCTCACGCTTCCTTGTTCTTTGAGAACTGATGACCAGTTTTGGCTGCTCTTATTCTTTGACATCAAGCCAAGCAGTCTAACTTTGGTCCATCTTCGAGCTTCGGATTATTCTTTGCTGTGACACACGCACAGCGATTAAGTCTCTTTTCTCCACGGGTTGAGATTACTAAAATTGTGACATTGAATGTTCAGATATATATAATTTCTGAGGCTTGTGGAATCTGCTTAGATCACATGCTGTGCATAGGCCGACATCTAGTGGAAGCTGCAGACTATTAGTTTATTTTTCGAAACTCGAAAGGGAGTGTCGAACGAGGGCATGCCAGTGATACTATCCCTAGTGTGACGTCCACTGTACCCATGATCCCTCACGCGTGTAGGACGCCCAGATTGTTTTTTTCCGCCATACTTGTCGGAAGCATTATCGCGGAGTTCCCTGTCTTTTAGTCATTTATTATACAATTATCAAAAAAAGCCCTGTTCTCCAACCCTACGTCGAAGATCCCCGAATATCGACATCGGTATTTGAGACCGAGGAAGAACAGCCGTCGGACTATACAACAGACTTTGGGCCTTGGAAGGCCTCTGGCCTCAGCCCGGGCCTTGGAAGGCCTCTGCCCTGCAAAGTAGTGAGAGTGGGGGGTGGATACATACATACATACATACATACACACACACTCGTTTCCTACATATACCAGCCCGCTGCCAGATATTGACATATGGAGAGTACTCCATTTAAATTCTACCCAAAGTGCAATCGTAAGTTCCCCTGGGTAGATGAGCATAATACCTGTAACTTCCGTCTTCCAAGGGACCACCCCGAGGCAAATTGTAGAGCTTGTAAGCTCTTCAAAGCGAAGACACTTAAGGACCACTCGACCAAACGTTGGGCCCACTACGCCAGGCAACTCAAGGCCATGGACGCAGTGGGTTCCTTCAGTGATGGCAGCAACACCGCCGTATCGGATGGCGAGGGCACAGGGGTGTTGGTTACCACCCAAGCGCAAGCCCCCGACCTCGGAGGACTGTCCGGCGGGTCAGTTATGGGGACAACACTCGGCAGCAAAAGCGCTACCCACACCTCTTCCTCTAAACACACTAACCCCACTCGAGATTCAACACGCGTGTCGAGTGATCGGCAGAAGAAGGCACAGAGAGAGAGCGGTCCACAGAATCTGTCTCCTCTGGGCGTTCCAGGTCACGGTCGCCCCATGACACATAGCAACCGTCTACGATTGCTAAGAGTGCCACATTACCTAAAGTCACAGAGGTATGGTCGTCAGAAGATGAATCCGACCTCTACCCCCAGGCAGCACGAACAAAGGCTACTCCTGTAGTTCGTACGTCTGCTTCCGTGATTCAACGTCCCTCTTCTAAGACTCCCGAATCTGGTGATCCCTCCTCCGAATCTCAACGGCAGGCGTCAAAAGATTCCGAAAAGTTCAAGGGGTCAGGTAAACACTCCTCTGTATATGGGAAAGGGGAAAAACAATAGAAAAAAGCCTCTGAACACCAGGTTCAGAAGGAGAATCTCAAACAACCTTTAGAAAAGCCCAAGGCCCCTGACCCCGTCACTAGACCAAAAATTGTCCCTCCCACTCCTCAGGACATGGGCATGGAAGAGGAACCACAGCAGGGATGATTATTCCCAGTTCCAAAGAATGGACCTCGGAGGACATTGACAGTGTGATGAGGAGAATGTCTGTCTTTTTTTGTAGATTTCTATGAAAGAGACCCAAATTACTTCCATAGTTGGAGTACTCCTGCTACCTCTGCCCCTTCGGGATTCAAAGACCCTCAACCTCCTAGTAAGAGACTCCGTACTGAGACTCCAGTTCAGGGGCTGATTTCAGACCCAACCGTATGGTGAGGATTCGGAGGTACAGATGATGGACAACCAGGCTGGGGTTGATTACTATGGCGATGGTCAGGACCAGGAAGAGGAGGAAAACGAGGGAAAGGCCTATAGTCTCGACTTCCCTATTCCCAAGGACCCCCTGTGAATGACTCATCTATTGACAATCCGCCTTTGCTTAACAAAGTCTTAGCCAAGGCAGCAGCCCTTTTCCAAATTGACACTCAAGGTGCCCAGGAAGAGAGATTTTGCAGAGAAAATTCTAGGGGATAAAAGATCCATTGCTCAGGCTATCCCCATTCTAAAATCTATTCAACGCAGAATCGATCCTTCTCTAATGACTCTTAATCTTACGCAGGCAGTTAACCCACGAAAAGGAAAATTTATTTAGGGCTGCTCCCTCCGACCCACTGTACATAAGGGGTCAGCTGAAACCCGATTTATTAGTGGTTACAACCACCAGAAAGAGAGCAGGAACACCATTAGCATCTTCCAAAGCTCCCCCCCGACAAAGAGAGCAAGAGAATATATGCTCTAGGTAGGAAGGTGGCATCCACGTCGGTATACCAAGCACACATTGCCAATACCACCACTCTGCTAGCAAGCTACAACTGCCACCAATGGGAACAGGTAGCTGCCCTCATTGCCTCCACACCAGAACCTCCTAAAGAGCCAGTTGGCCCAGATTGCGTCGGAAGGAAGATCAGTGTCCGGATGCATTCTCATGGCTAACGACAATGCAGCAGACAATGCAGGGAGGCTGATAGCAGAAAGCACAGTCATTAAACGACACGCTTGGCTAAGGCAGTCAGGGTTCAAACCCAGACCCAAGCCACCCTCATAGACATGCCAGTAGAACCTAATGTCTTGTTTGGGAAAGCTCTCGCAGCCAAAATTCCCAGAGGGTCCAATTACTACCAGAACCAAGGAGCCTCATGGGGCAATAACCAGCAAACTACCCAAGGTTTCACCAGAGGCCAAAAAAGGGGCCGCGGTAGGGGGAGAGGCAGCCCAGGTAGAGGTGCTATGCCTCCTAATAAACAGTGACATTCTGCTCCGGGTCCTTTACCATGCATCCCCACTAGGGGGGCGTATTTCCACCTTCACCAACGCATGGGAAGGGATCACTTCGGACAGATGTGCGCTGTCCAGTGTCCACAGGATACTGTATAGAACTACTGTAGCGCCCCACGACCATCCTCCAAGACAGAAGATACACTGCTTGGAGCACCAAAGAATCCTCCTTGAGGAGATCGTCATTCTTCTTGCAAAGGACGCGATGGAACTTTTCCCGGGCAACCAGGTAAACAAGGGTATTTATTCAACCAACTTCCTTGTGCCAAAAAAAGATCTAACAATGCCCCCAGTATTAGACTTGCGTCCTGCAAACAAGTATGTCATGCCTCAAACATTTCGCATGACTACACTCCAGGAAGTAATCCCCCTACTAAGAAGAGGAGGTTACATGGCAACATTGGACATGAAAGATGCCTATTTTCATATTTCCATGTTCCCAGCACACAGAAGATTCTTGCGTTTCAAGGTAGACAGCCATCACGACCAGTTCAAAGTGCTGCCCTTTGGTATAGCTTCGGCTCCAAGGGTATTCACCAAAGTACTGGCGGTGGTGGCGGCGCACCTACGCAGGGAGGCAATCCCAGTGTACCCTTACCTGGACGACTGGCTCATCACAGGGGAAATACCCGTAATTTGCAGATCCAACATTCAAAGAACAATCTACCTCCTCTTTCAATTGGGCTTCTCAATAAACGAGAAATAATCAAGCCTGGTGCCAAGCACCTCCAAACAGTTCCTAGAAGCTGTCCTAGAAACCAAAGAGGGGTTGGCCTTTCCATCAGAGGAAAGAATTCGGAATCTGTACTGCAAATTCCTGAATATCAGTCCGGTCGCCAGATAAGGGTGCGCAAAGCGATGTGTTTACTAGGCATGCTGGCATCATGCATTTACCTGGTTCCCCACGCGCGCCTTCCCATGCAGGAATGGTTGGCGAAACAGTGGTCTCAGACAAGTGGTCAGTGGGACGATCTAGAGGTCGTTTCGCCAACACTAGTACAGAGTCTTCACTGGTGGACAAGAGAGAATCTTTCAAAGGGGAAACCCTTTTATGACCCAGAAATACAAGCCGTAGTCACAACAGACGCGTCCCTGTCAGGGTGGGGAGCATACCACCTTCACCACACAGCTCAGGGTCTCTGGTCTCACACAGTGGCTCAGAATCACATCAACCTGCTAGAACTTCTGGCAGTCTTCAGAGCGCTTGGGGCGTTCGAACCCCACCTATCCAACCTGTCTGCAGATCCTAACAGACAGCACAACGGCAATGTTTTACATAAACAAGGGGGCACTCGTTCGCCAAATCTGTCCAGGCTTGCCCAGAAATTGTGGATATGAGCACTCAGACTGAACATTTACCTGTCGTCTCAACATGTTCCAGGGGATCTCAATTCACTAGCGGACGCTTTGAGCAGACATCCCCTCCTAGAAGAACACTAATGGCGTCTACACGAAGTTGTAGAAGATCTCTTCTCTCAGTGGGGTTTCCCCACTATAGACCCTTTTGCCACAAGCGAAAACAGACAATTTCCAGAATTCACATCCAGGTTCCCCCAGCCAGGCTACAAGGGGAATGCTCTATGGATGAACTGGTCGGGGATGTTTGCCTACGCTTTTCCACCAACCACTCTGATGAGGAAGGTGGTCAACAAGATACACAGGGAATCGATGACGCTCATCCTAGTTGCTCCTATGTGGGCGAGACAACCGTGGTTCCCACACCTGCGCAAACTGGCGGTGTGCGACCCCATCAGACTCCCGTGCTGGTACAACTTTCTCTCCCAGCACAAAGGACAAACAGTACATCCTCAACCCAACTCGATGAACTTAGCAGCATGGCTTAGCAGCATCATAGAGTTTGGCCATCTCAATTTACCACAGAGATGTATGGATATCTTAAAAGAATCAAGAAAACCTAACACAAGGCACTATTATTTTGATAAATGGAAAAGATTTGTTATTTGGTGCCAGAATAAGCAAATCAACCCGATTGGTTGCACTCCTTCCAATATTGTCACCTACATGCTCCACCTTCTGGACGCAGGGTTACTATTTAATTCACTCAAGGTACACCTGGCGGCGCTGTCAGCCTACACCACCTCCCATAACAAGGTGTCATGGTGGAAAGTGCCAGTTATTAAAACCTTTATGGAAGTGAAGAGACTCCACCCTCCAATTTCAAACCCACCACCAGGACAAGACCTTAATGTGGTGCTTGCTAAACTCATGCCCCCCCCCCTTTTAGCCCATGCATAAAGCTAGTCTCAAACACCTGACTTATAAGACTGCCTTCTTAGTAGCCATTACAGCCATAAGAAGGGTCAGTGAAATTCAGGCTCTGTCGGTGCAGGATCCTTTCTTTACTGTACATAAGGATAAACTGGTTCAACAAACTCACCCTAGGTTCTCACCTAAGTTTATTTCTAAATTCCATGTTAACCAGTCCATTGAGCTACCGCCCTTTTTCCAAGAACCCAAAGGCTCTGCTGAGGTGAAAATGCACACACTAGATGTGAGAAGACTGGCCTTCTACTACGTAGACAAGACCAGACCGCTAAGAAAGACAAAACTGTTCATCTCCATAGCTACAGGCAGAGAAGGAGATTGCGTCTCTAATGGTGCCATCTCTAAATGGATAGTCAAACGTATCCAGCTGTGTTACTCCCTTTCACAAAAGACACTGCCTTTTACGCCAAGGGCCCACTCTACAAGAGGTACTGGGGCCACTCTGGCTTTCATTGCAACCCCTTGACACCATTTGCAAATCAGCTACATGGAGCTCTATTCACACTTTTACTTGGCACTACTGTATTGACACTCATTCCAAGACAGATACTCAAGTGGGGCAAGCGGTTCTAAGACATTTGTTCGCTCATGACAATTCTCACATCCCACCTCCTTCTAACACTGCTCGCTAATCTATGCACAGCATGTGATCTAAGCAGATTCCACAAGCCTCAGAAGGGATACATTACTCACCGTAATTGTATTTCTGATGCTTGTATCTGCTTAGATTCACATGCACCCGCCCTTCCTCCCCTCTGAGAGAAGGTACATGGATGCTTGAAGTCTTATCTATCTATCTGCTTGGATACTCTGTACTCGCGCTACTCCTCATGCTACCTCATGTCAGAAAAAATACAATCTGAGGTTCCTACACATGTGAGGGATCATGGGTACAGTGGTCTTCACACTAGGGATAGGATTACTGGCACGCCCTAGTTCGCCCCTTTTTGAGTTTCGAAACACAAACTGTAATACTCCGCAGCTTCCACTAGATGTCGGCCTATGCACAGCATGTGAATCTAAGCAGATACAAGCATCAGAAATACGATAGCCAGTCTTTATGATCACTTAGTCTACTTGCGTTACGGCATCTGTACGGTGATAAAATGACTTGCATTTTCTGCAGTGCTTTTCACACATGCAATCTTCATTCCGCATGTGAAAGTCTTCTCAATTCTTTACTTCGCCATCAGATTCTATATCGTCTATGCATTCTCTTCTCTGGTCATCCTTAGTGCGTCACACTCATTTTTCGTTATGTCACCAGCTTCTTCTTTTCATGTCTTCACACGTCTTCGGTCATCTCTTTAAGGAGACAGTCTTCCTTTCGGAGATGCATCATGCACGGTTTTCTCAGTGGATATTTTGTCTAAAGGGCTTCTCGTGAAATAGGTACTCTCACTGGTATTGCACATGTCGCATCTTCCGGTTTCCAATATGTAGGTAGAATAGGGGCGGGACTTCCTGCAGAGGCATTTGGCTGCTCCTCTACATTCCCCCCTCTGGTTTATTTATCGACCACACCTTCGCTAGTCTCCACATCTTGGTATTCCTTCTCTAAAACGTGCTTTTTTGGAGTCCAGATTTTCACTACTCCCTTCACTACTCCCTTCAGGGATCCTGCTGATTTTACATGTTTGTCAATGCTCCAGGTCATATGGCTGCAGTGTCCATTCGGATTACTGTAGATCCATCTTCCCACGTACTTCCTGTGATTTTTTTTGGGACGCAGGAACTTCGTTCCCTCTGTTGCTAAGATACTGGCCTCTATATACTTTCTGATTTCTTCATCTGTCAATTCCTTGGGTACAAACCCTGATTCAACATCAATTATGATCTTCATTCCTACAGCCTTCTTTGCTGTATGTTTGCACTGTATGATTATCAGCCTGATCACACAGAATCCAACACCATCACCAGTATTGCTCCCAGGAATTTGAAGATATTCGCCATCCACTGTGGGACCCATGAGAAGATAAATGCAAACCAGCCATCGGCCACAATATCTTTTTTTCTCATCTTCCATCTTGTTATGCAACTTAGTTAGCAACGTTATGGCCTCTGTCAAGGTCCCATTCTCGTCATCGTGAGAAGATATGAACGTGCAACTTGATGGCCCGATTTTGGCGCAAACACCTCCATCCATTGCTGTAATCATATCAAGGACCTATCTGTTCTAGAGGGTCATCCGCCTTATGGCCCTCAATTCTTCATTGATAGCATTGAATCACTTTATAGTAGTGTTGATCGTCTGCAGAAGCTCCCATCTGGTAATCTGTAACCATTTCACATTGCCCATTGTCTGGATCTCTGGCATAAAGATAGCCGTGAAGATCAATGAGGTCTTACTGAACAGCCTGTGCTCTTATGGAGTAGCATCGAAGGCTTCTATTGATTTAGCAGAGAAATAATTCTCCCTCCTGGTTCGATTGAGGAATTAAAGTGTCTCCTCCTCAAATGGGCATCTGCTTTTGGAAATTCACCAATGTTCAGGTCACTCTTTGGAATCACGAATGCTGGAGCATGGACAAGTACTAAGAAACACTTTCCTCCCCAATCCTTAGGCAGTTTCATGTAAGCTGTGGACCCACAAGCCCAATATCGATCCATCAGGACTGCTGTCCCTGCTCCCATACTGGAGACATCAACAATAGTCTTGCAACCTATAATATCTCGCACGTCTTTTTCCTTTTCACTGGAAACACAATGTTTCTTTCATCAGTGGCATTACAAACATTGTGCCTGATTCATCTTCTACCCATGTCGGCATCTTGGCATATTCGGCCCATGGCTTCAAACATTCATCATTCACCTTTTGTACTTCTTGCACGTTTTCTCGTTTCAATAGATGAGCTGCACAAGGTATCAATCCTTCTTCCCATCCTTTTTTGGTCTTTACTTGACTAGCATCCGAGTTCTCTCCCAGCATCCAAGTGTCCAAGCCAGTTCATTTTTATCAAGACAATCCATTTTCTTCATTTCTGTTATGACTGCTTCATCCTGTCCTACCCTGGGGTATGTGAGCATATTGCTCTTCCATGCAGGCTCATTTTCCATCTGTATAGTCTTAATATCACCCTGGAATGGGAACAACCATTTCGATCTCCATCTGAGTGGCCCAATGTCCTTGGGTCATACATGCAGCAAGCTGGACAAGACAACCGGCATCATACTCTGGTACTTCTCTGGGAATAAAAGTTTGGGCATCGCTCATGGCATAAGGTACGAGAGAGCAGACGTAGCAACTCTCCTTGGGTGTGCTCTCTCCCACCTTTTTCATGTGCTGATACCATGTTATTATCCAAATGTGCTGTACTGTCTAAATATGTGCTAATCCCATTTTCATCTTCCTTTGCATTTCTCGTGTCTTCCCAACATAATGGTTGCAGCCCATAGAAATAACTCTAAAGCAGCTCTGCTCTCAATCTAAAAAAGGTATTCAGTAAGGGACAGATGATACTGTTCCCTCTTCAAGTTGTCGAAGCAAAACTCAAAATTCAACTCTGGCATACTCATGATGCCTCAATAACCTTCTAAAGTTCATCTTCAAAGAATTCTGTGGCTCAAGAACGAGTTTGCACGCCTGCTATAATATCTATAAAGAGTGTCCAATGAGAACCACTGTCCAAATGCAAATCTGCATTTATTAGTCAATCAGCTGGTTTATCATCCTTCTTCCTCGTCATTGATCGAGTCTGCACGCGCTGAAATTCCTGCCTTGCTTCTGGATTAATCGTTGGGGGTGCTATGGTCTCACTGGTATAGATTTTAACATTGCTGCGATCAATCCAAGCTAGTCTGCCTTGAACTTTTACTGCTTAGGGAGTAATGTCCTCCACAACATAGGGTCCAGCAAATCGGGTCTCATGCCAGTTTCTAGTTAAGTTACGGATCAACACTGTGTCTCCAGCAAAGTCCAGCAGCTCACACACTCCCCATCTAGGAAAGACTTCCCGTACTAGAAACTTCGCTGCGCAAGTGGCATCAGGGTGTGTACAATGACCTGCTTCGATTCTCCTGGAGAAGGGACACACTACCACTATTGGATATCTATATCCATTACATACTTGCAGAATGTCAACATAATCCATATGTAAATGCTGAAAAGAACCATTGGGTCGAGGAATTACTTCTCTAATCATGCGCAGTGTATACCCAGCAGTGCATTTTTGCCATACGATGCAATTTACTACATAAAATACGTGTTCTAATAGGTTTGGTACGAACCAGTCTTCTGCTATTGCTGCAGCCAGACTCTCCCTACTTACATGCGCGGGGTAGTGCAGCTGTTTAAGCGCTACCTTTAACAATGCTACCAGCATTACTGGCTTTGCAGTACTGCCTTGTTGCCATAATACTTCAGTGGGGGGGAAAAAGAACACCCCCTTTGTTTCCATAATTCCTGCTCTTCCTGTGGTGCACTGCCTTGAATCTCCATTAACTGAGCTCTTGGTAAATGATTAAATCCTTCACTCACTACCATAATCGTAACTACTTTTTCCTTCACATTTGGAGTATCAAAACTTGAGATATCTGGTGAATACACAACTCTTTTGGCATCTGCAGCTTCGTTTCCGCAAGAAATGAAGTCAGTTTACTTAGTGTGCACTGCACATTTAACTATCGCTGTGGCTATTGGGAGTTGTAGTGCCTTAATAAGCTTGTGCAATAAAGACGCGTGCTGCACTGGTGTGCCATCCACACAGAGGTTACCCCTTCTTGCAACGTTTGACCTCACATAGGCGGAGTCACTGTAAACCGTCACTTCCTGCCCTTCGTGTTTCTCGAGTGCGACAATAAGCACCACCAATAAGTGAGATGGTATTCTTGCACCTGCCACAACCTCAAATTCTCTGTTTGCTGTATGCCTCACTACAGCTGCGCCAGAATGCCTTTCTCCACTTGTCTGATCAATTTTTCGAAGAGCCAGCAATAAAGAGAATCTCCTCTCCTGCCAGTGCATTTTCTTTAACGTGCAGTATGTCATCGAAAAAATCCTCATAATTCGCGCAAATCATGTACATGCTTGCCCTCTGCCACTGGCTCAGCCACGAAGGTGGAAGGAGTTCTGACAATTTTAATCGCTGGATTTGGTATTATCACACCATATAAAGAAGCTCTCAGCGATGTCAATGTACCCTTAGGTTTCTCCAAAATGGCAAACAAAGCATGCTCCACAAAAAGTGTCATAGAACAACCCATCACCATACTTGTAGATTTCTCAATTGCAATTGTGGTTGCTGCCAATGACTGCAAGGAAAATGCCCTCTCATAACCGGATCTAAAATCTCACTGTAATATGCCAGAGGTTGTTACCCCAGTGTGGTCCGCAGTGTAAGCACTGCTCTCATAACTGTCCCATTAGTGTGTGAAAATAAAAAGAACTCCTCAGCATAGTTCGGAATTCCTAAAACAGGAGCTGAACAAATTGCCTTTTTCAAGTATTCAAACCCTTCCTCCATTTCCTCAGTGCATTCTATTTTCTCCTTATTCACCTATGCTTTTTTTTTAAAGCCTGCGAAAGGGGTCTTGAGTATGAACTATAATCAAATACCCATGCTCTGACATAATTACATAATCCCAAAAATTGTTGCATCTGCTTCACCATGTGCGGATTGCAGTTTTCATAATCGCCTCAGCTCTTTCAGGTGTTACCTCCTTTCTCTCATGTGAGATCAACTGGCCTATGGACAACACTTGACAATATACTGTAGCTTCTCTTTGCCTACTTTGTATCCCTTATCTGCTAGAATAGTCATTAATTGAATGGAGTCTGGTCTGCATTCATATTCTGTTGTGCTACAAATTAAAATGTCATCTACGTATTTATTACAGTGATTTTCAAATGAATATTGCCTAGGTCCATCTGTAGGACTCTACTAAAGATCGATGGAGACTCACAGTACTCTTGAGGCAGCGCTTCTCGGATACTGCTGAAAGAACAAGGAAATATCGAGGCTGAGTACCACAAAGGAAATACACCAATCAGGGGCTAAAACGATTCACAGATCTCTTATTACTGTACAGTTTACAAAGCAACATAGATGGCTATCTGGCTCCCAACACCTCGCGATGTGTACCAGCCCGACAGAGAGGTGAGAGAGTGCTGGACGTCGAAACATTCATGCTTTTATACAATTTTGTGTAATATTGTCCAGCCTCTCTTCACGTTGATAATTCGTGGTCTAGACTTCGTGCCTAGTTCACATACAGGTTATACAATATTATGCAAAGGATTACATAGGTTTGCATTTCCATGGAGGCACAATGGTGATGTATGTTCTCGAATCCCGCGGTAAGCCCCGTGTAACGTCTCTTTACAATTCTATTTGGCCTATGTCTACCGTCAGTTTGTTCTTCTTTGTCCCAATGTGTATACAAGGATGAGTCTTGTGAGTGCAGACAACACTTAAACAGTTCATATGTAGCACAAGGTCCCATTGCCTAGTCTAAACAGTCGGCTCTTGGACAGTCTAAACATTTACAGAACTCAAAGGTCGGGAGGCTTGGTTGCAAGTTGAAAACATAGTCCACCATTTTAAAACGAAGAACACACGAGTATTAATCAAAATGGCGGATGGATCTTAAAATGGCGGCGAAGTTAACCTAAAATTGGAACTTTGCAATGCAGTTTTCTGTATAGCGCGACTAGGCTTAGGCCAATATAAATATTAAGGAGGCACTATATAATTACCTTTTAACACTGCATAGTATCGTTGCTGTATTAGGAACTAAAGGAAACTCTGCCTCTACACTCTGGTTAATCGGTCTCATGTCCTGTATGAATCTCCACAACCCTCCCTTTCGATTTCTTCACATGGTACACCGCGGTATTGCACGATGACGTTGATGGTACCATAATCCCTTGCTGCATCAATGCTGAGATGGTCTCACAAATGCCCTCATCTGCCTCTCGAGACATTGGGTATTGTCTCACTCTAGGTAGAATCGCTCCTGGTTTCAGCTTTATTTTAACCTCCCCTACTCCATTTAGCAGGCCTACATCATACGGCCCTTTTAGAAAACGATTGGCACTTTCTCCTAGTCTTTGTCAAAAAATGCTGGCGGCTGCCACATTATCGCCATGCGCTCTGGAATCTCCCTTTTCTCTATTCTGATCCAATATGTAATGCTCATAAAGAACACCACTTCATCATCTGATGGATCATCTCTAAACATGTCATCAGTGACTTCAGTCAAGCAACAGCCTTCCCTGATGGCGATCACTGTTCTCCATGGCCTACCCTCATCATCTGTTCCTTCTAGCTTTGCCATGTCCCCCTCGTACTATGGCTGCATCTAATTATAGGGGGATGTCTGCCCCCCTCCTCATCCATGGGTCTCTGTGGTCTAAAGAAAAATTCATCGGATATCCACATAGTCCTTCCTACTAAACTAGGTAGCCATGTTAACAGAATGCTTACCCCATAAAGAAAAACGTCAGGTTCTATTAGCACACCTCGCAGAGCCATTAGCCCTGTAAATGCCAATATAAACTCGCCCACATTCATATAGTGTATCCCACGAGTGGAGCACACTACTTTTGCCAGTAAAAGAAATTGTCATGTTTGTTTTGTCATTAAGTCTCTTCCCAAAATTGTAACTGGTGTCTGCTGTGAATATAACAATGGAAACTGGTAATTCCTCAGTAAAAGGAACTTGACGTGTAGCTCCAAAGAATCCTTGAGCATTAATGACATTTCCCGACATTGGTTATTTCCCCTCTCGTATACACGAACGAGTTGCACCATTGTCTACTAAAAGCGAACAAGATTTGCCTCCTACCATCACATCAACCCTTGGTTCCTCTTGGGGGTTTGGTGTCACGGATAGTACTGAACACATCATGTTGCCCTGTTAGCTGTCCTATTGTGGATACATGCATACCACTATCTGTGAAAGGATTCCCTTCCACCACAGTGACACCCCCTCTTCTAGGTGTCAATAACTGTCCTGTGTTTGCATTCTGTTGTGCTGTGACTGCCCTTGCGGTAGATTCACTGGCATTTGCTGTAACTCTTGTGGTTGCTGTGCCTGCTGCCCTTGCAGTGCTTGTGCTTGCTACACTGTCTGACCTTGGGCAAATCCGTCCCTAACGTGTGAGCTATATGCTGGAGGATAAGATGACCCCCCCCCCCCCCCTTGAGAATTGGCCATTTTGTACATACCCTTGGCTTCCACATGTGCACGCAATATGCTCTGTCATCCCACATGTCTAGCATATAGGAGGACCTCATCTGACTAGTTCCCCTTGGTGAACCCTCCTTGCGCATTCTGATTCTCATTCTGCACATTCTGAAACCCATTTTGAGTATTCTGAAATCCACCCCTTCCTCTGTAGCCAATGCCTCTACCCCTTGGTCCAAATACATTGTCTCCTTGGTCCATCGGGCGCTGATTATTCACCTGCTGTGTACCCACTGCTTGCTCGCTCCTAGCCCTTCTCCCCTCATAAATAACGGCCCTTCTATGGCATACTTTGACAGTTTCCTCTGGACTAACTTGGCTTCCTCAATCTTTCTAGCATAGTCTTTCTTGCTGCTTTTCTCCTGCAACAGCCGACAATGATGCACTATAGTTAACTGTATATCAAGCCATGGCTTCACTTCCATTCCCACTCGCTTCTTGAGTTGCCTCTGTACCTGCTCAGGCAATCTTTGGCATAGAATGTGGTAAAATGCTGCCACTGTCTTTCCCCACAGCTCATGTGTTTCAAGAGTCCAGCGTTCCTGAATATAAGCCAGCGGATCTCAGTCATCTTTCATCTTGTGTGTCATGATCACACCCATGTCTGATACATCGGGATATTGTACTCTGCAAGCTCTCCAGACATCTGCCCTACAATTACTAAACAGCGCTCCATCGTGTGCCGTGTTCTGTGCCGTGACACTTGATAGTTGAACGAGAGCAGGATATTCATCAGCTCTTTCCCCAAGAATGGCTGCTAGGAGACCCTTAGTATCCCCCATTGCCGAGATATTTCCTCCCATCATTTTCTCTAAATCATGAATCAATTTTTCCGCACCAGCCGTTAACTGGGGAGTTTACACCTTAAGTTATCCTTATCCATATGTGGCCATGGAATATACTGTGGTCTTGCTCCTCCTTTTTCCAATAAGGGAAACTGTGTAAATCTTGATTCGCAATCGGCTCCTATCGTCTGCCTATACATGGTACGGACAATGGTTATTGATCGCCTCCTTCCTGGCAATGACCTTAACCTATTCCCATATGGCAGTGATTCTCTTTTTGCTACACGATCGTCCTTTAGAGTGATCTGGGTATGCTATAGAATCTGGTGTTTTTTATTTAGGTTGCTCTTAATCTGACTATCTCACTTCCTTGAATGCCTGCAGGCCTCCCTCGAGAGCGCATGCACCTCCTCCCTCTTCCCCTCGGAAGGATTCTCTCTCCTCGTCTGACATATCTGGTCCCCAACTAGTATGGCTCTCTCCTTCACCCTTGTCGAAGGTCAATCTACTTAAAGACAAGGCTCTTTCTTCAAAACTAAATGGATTACTCTCTTCGTAATTGGAAGGCTAGGGTTTGCTCTCCCATCCCTCGGCTTCCCGATTTGTCGCCTTCTCTCACGTCCTGATAGGCGTTATCCATCCCATCTCTGATGTTCCCTATATCGAAGTTCTGTGTTAGGGTCACTTTGGATGGCCCTGACATTGTTCCTTGTAACTGGAGGAACTCTTCTATACTGCTCTAGTGTATTACTGGACTTGGCTCCATTAATTCCTTTTGAATGCGATCAATATCGCGTTCCGGCTAGCTCCTCTTTCGTTCTAATTCTTAATCTACTTCTCCTCACTGACTTGTTTCCCATCTAACTTTCTTCTTCCTTTCTCATCTCTTCTCTCCTTACCCCGCTCTTCTCTCTTCCTCTTCCCTTTGTCCTTATATTGTTTTATCTCTTAATTTCTGGGCTTCTTACTCTTCCCTCTTCTTTTCTTGATTATCCCACTCTTCTATTGCTCTCTGTTGTCATACATCATTTGCTCCTCTGCCCTTTCTTCTTTCTTTTATTTCTTCTCCTGATAT
This sequence comes from Ambystoma mexicanum, assembly GCF_040938575.1. Lineage (NCBI taxonomy): Eukaryota > Metazoa > Chordata > Amphibia > Caudata > Ambystomatidae > Ambystoma > Ambystoma mexicanum. The sequence continues at coordinate 769,801,915 of NC_090936.1, forward strand.
ATCTGTTCTTGCTGCGGTGTACTCTTCCTCTTATGCTCATCTTCTTTCAGTCTTGTCTCTCGTTCCAGGTCTTGTTTTATCCTGTTCGTCTTGATCTTCCCTTTGCCTAACTTCCTAAATACTTTTCCCATCTAGCTTAATATCTGTCCTCCCATCCATTTGTTCTGTACCAGCGTTACTTCGGCAGCTTTTTCCTTCTGTCCTTTCCATCTCTTGATCTCTCGTTCTATCTCTGTCGATACATTTGATCGTTCGCTTTTCTCTTCCCTGTTTTGTAAGACCTTAAATATCATCTTTTCTTTTAGTCTCCTCTGGACTATCATCGCTAGTATAAGCAGGCGGTTCGTATATTGGATTACTATACCCCGTTGCTGCTTTCAGTTCCTTTAACGGATACAATCCTACGTCTTCTGCACTATCAATGTTTGCCTCCGGCAAGGCAATGGGAGCAGAAGGCTCGACACCTTCCTCTTTACACTGATTAAGCATCCAATCCTCAGGAATCGGACCCTCTGTCTCCTCCTCGTACATTTTCCAAAGCTCTAAAATAGCTAACCTTTTTTCTAATTTCTTTCCCATGTACGCAGCGTGAAAGTATGCGGTCATGTGTTGCAAAACTGCTTTCGACATCGATCCCCCTTGTGGCCATGGCATGAACATCTTATCTGCTGTGCCTTTCATCCATTCTGCACTGTACTGTTTGAGCTTGGGCATATGTTTGGCAATGTCTTATATAAATGCATCAGAGGAGTAATGTCTCCCATTGTGACAAGCCTCAATTGACTGTCATTATTTACCAGTGTTGACACAAAATGCCTTTATAAAAACAAATTTGAGCGTGCTCCAACAATCGCCGCTCAAACCTTTATTTTCTCAATAATCTTAACCTACTTCTAAGTCTGTACCATCCGTTTCTCTAGATAGGCGCTATATCTTTTTGACCTTTTTTCAACTCTCTTTACACAATTGTCTCTCTTCGACACCTCAATATACCACAAATGCACAGACTAGTAGACTCTTCACTTTTATCCTCGGTGATCACTCCTCGTATTTCTGCCCCTAATTATACCCTGATCAAAGGATTTGAGCTGCCATCTTATATGGACCTGTCCAATACGTTGCCTAAGTTACTTCGACTGAAGTGTATGGCAACTCCTTCTGAATCCCCTTGCATTAGGACTCTCGGGCCTTCATCTCTCTCATTTACACACAACAAAAATCATGTTACTTTTTTCCTGTTACTTCTACCTACCCGTTACTTTTCCCTGTTACTTCCAATTACCCGTTACTTTTAACTACCACAATCCCATCCCCTCAATTTGCCATTCTCCTTAGTCTACTCACCATTCGCTCTTTCAGCTCAAGGCCTTCGGTATCGACTCCCCCTCCAATCGACCACTTCCACCTTCCGTCCGCAAAGCACCTGTGGAAACCAGGAGGGATTTCGTCGAAGGGGGACCAGTCCCACCTGTCTTGATTTACTTGCTAGAATTTTGTCGGCCGCTCACCATAGGAAACATTGCGATCTTCCAGCTAGATGGCGGAGGGTACTTGATCATCGGAAACTCTGGAGAACTACTGGTTGATGGGTCTTTCTAGCCAACCATCCAACATGCTAATGCTTAAACATTATTTAAGGTGACATATTATAAGATGGATGGGATGGAGAATAACTCACACCAAACAAGACCGACTCAGGAAGTTGCTAAAACGTCTGTTTTAATATCAACTATCTGAAACAGGGAGTACAACAGACATCACACAGCACGATCTCAATGCATTTCATAAAAAATTACACTTTTATAGCAAAAGCACGTCATACATGATGTCATACTACCTGGTAATCTAAGAAAACCTACAGGGGATTGTAGTTGGCTCAAGGGCAACATTTCTAAATGGGATATGATTGTGATTGGGTCTCTATTGTCAGGTGGGCAACTCATGCCCTCCCTTAGTGCAAGTCATCTTGACGGTGATTAGAAACATGACACATCATTGGCTCTCAAACTATAAGGCCCTTTGTTATATGGCCTTCTACAATTGGTTGGCACGCTTGTGCCCTTCCGGAACATTTGATTCCCTAGCAGCACGTAAGGTGGTACCCCAGGTGCTGGCGGGTGAACATGACCGTACCTCCCCACCCAATTTGCCCATCATCTCTCATGCAGTCTGCCATTCAAATTGTCTTTGAACTTGGCCTTTTAGTAGCTTCTCGTCTCTGGGAATATAAGTGAGTGTGAGCACGTTCTTATCAAGGTTCAGGCTTGCATGCCCATCTCTATTTTCATCTTGGACTCACGTGATCAGAGACCGTGAATCGACCCATTTTATAGCATTAAATAGTCTTGAATAAAGAATTTGGCTCTCACGATGTTCTCTTTGCAACTTAACAAGGGATGCCTCGGCATCTCACACTTGTTCTTCGAGAACTGATCCTTTGACACCAAGCCAAGCAGTCTTCCTGTGGTCTATCTTCGAGCTTTGGCTTATTCTTTGCTGCGACACACGCACAGCCATAAATCCTCTTTTCTCGATGGGTTGAGTTTACTAAAATTGTGACATTGAATGTACAGATTCTATATACATATATATTTTGGTGGCACCGCCTGCAATTAGTTCACTACGTATAGCCAGCCTTTATGATCACTTAGTCTACTTGCGTTACAGCATCTGTACAGTTATAAAATGACTTGCATTCTCTGCAGTGCTTTTCACACGTCCAATCTTCATTCCGCATCAGATTCAAGATCGCCTATGCATTTTCTTCTCTGGTCATCCTTCTTAGTGAGGCACGCTCATTTCTCATGACGTCACCAGCTTCTTTTTTTCACGTCTTCACATTTCCTCAGGCATCTTTCAGGAGACCGTCATCCTTTCAGGGATACATCATGTAGGGCTTTCTCAGTGGATACTTTGTCTCAAAGGCTTCTTGTGATATAGGAGGCTTCTTGTGATATAGGTACACTTACTTGTATTGCACTTGTCACAACATCCGGTTCGCAACATATAAGCAGAATAGGGGTGGGACTTCCTGCAGGGGCATTCGGCTGCTCCCCTACAAAGGCTATCAAGGTGCATGAAGAAAGGCGACCCTCCCCTACATAGCAAGTCGGATGGCCAACAAAGGACAGTCCATCTTGAACAGGATTTAAAACAAATGTGGAGGCCATTTTGAGTATATGGTCCTCTCGTGCATTATCGCAGCTAAAAAGGCAGCATGTAGTAATATACCCATAAACATGGTACACATCTACCGACTGCCACCAGCCCCTCGGAATCCTGGACATTTGCAAAAATGCTACTCTGGACGAAGGAAAAGGGGACACAGTGTACCCAAAGCACTCCATGTAAGATGGATTGTGCTGCAAAGGTAAAACACAGGTCATAAAAAGGAGTTGACTTTAACTAGGGCCTGCCCAGTGTACTGTGGCGGGGCAGAACGAGGACACAGAATCTTAAGACTTTTGAAACGTGTATTTATCAAAGAAAAGGATAATGCCCATCTCTCCCTACTTAGTACCCAGTGGAAAGATTTTTTTAAAAATATATTTTTATAAAGATCTTTTCACTAAAAGGTTGCTTTAGAAAGCAAACTGTCGCGCCCCTGCCGCACACAAGTGCGTGCCGCGGTTGACAGGCCCTGCAGGACTAGGAAGCGGAGGGTGAGGGGTGTGTGTGTGTGTGTGTGTGTGTGTGTGTGTGTGTGTGTGTGTGTGTATCTTTGCGCGCGTACTCATGTGTTGTATGTATGTATTTTGGTTTAGGGGCTGGTGAGGGTGGGTGCTGGGACTAAAATCCCACAGGAGAGGGTGGTGGTAGGGCGAGGGGGCTGGGGCTGAAATCCTGCAGGAGAGGATGGGGGTGGGTGGTGTTGGTGGGGAAGAAAAATATGGGGCTCAGGAGTAAAACCCCCCAAATATAAAAAAAAAAGGGAAAAATGCATTTTAAAGGTCTCAAGAGAAAGACCTTTACAATGCCGGTTTTCTGATCAAAAGAAAATTGGTCAAAGTAAATTAGTCTTTTTCTTTTTGAGACCGTTAAAAAAAGGTAATTTCACAAAGAACCCCCTACTAAAATGGGTCATTCCATACCTAACAGACTAGTTAAGGTGCTCGTCAGTCATCAGGAATCTGTCCATCATCCTAACTAACCCTACCACCACCTTAACAACTTGAAAATGATTTTCCAATAGTCTCTTCTGACTTCTTTTAACACATTCTTTTACTTATTCTTCTCAAAGTTAGGTCCCTTTGACCATATATTGACATCTTCTCCCTTGGTATTGGTTTCCTTTTGTTCTTCTCCTTTACTTTTACTACAAACCGTTATTCTTCCCTTTTCCCAGGGTAACGTTATCCAACCTTCTCCAGCATTGGATCTTTCATGGATTCACATGCTTAGAATATTCCCCGTCGTCAGACTGGGACCCCTCGGTACACATATATAGCCTTTTCCTATAGGAAAACTTCAGACACTTTTTTGTCCTATCTATGTCCTTTTAGGACCAGTCTACGCATGCTCCGTAGGCCGTCCCAGTATAAGAGGCCCGCCCCCGCGGCTCCCCTTCAGATTTCAACCGTCTCCAAAGTAGTGGGATCTCCTCGCGTCGTCTTACTATTTTGTACAAGGTTGTGTACCTGGAGTTGGAGTTAGGGGAAATTTTCCTCCATGTCAGGAAAAGCGCTGTTCCGTCCGTGCGCGACGTGCGGCTTGAAAAAACTTTACGAGGGGGACGGACATATGGATTGTATATACTGTCTCCACCCTCATCATTCGGCTGATAACTGCGACATATGCAAAGGGTTTTCTCAAAAGACCCTCAAAGACCGAAATCGACGGCCGGTGGCATGGTTGAATGATGGAGCGGGGGCATACCCCCCTTCGGAGGTAGGCTCCACACAATCGGCGAAAACATCACACCGTGCTGCCTCGTCTGAACCACCGGCGAAGAAATCTCGACCGACAGAAAAAAAGTCATCTCGGAGTCATTCAGCTAGAGAATCCTCGTCGAAAAAATAGTCATCTTCATCAAAAAAGCATGACAAGGAAAGGCCGAAATCATCCTCGGGCGATCACCATAGATCGACCATGAGTCGAGTAAAGGCAGGCCAAGTGTGGAAAAGGCGGGACCGCCTAAACCACCTGCTAAGCCACCGTCGTCGACGGCAGTCCAGTCATCGGCCTCCACCCTGCCACTGACGCATGTGGTATCCACCGTCCCACTGACGACTCGGACGGTGGCCTCGTCAACGGAGGTTCTACAGGAAGCCTGGATGCCTGAAGTTTTTGATCCGATCACCCCGGATACTTTACTGCAGGAACAGGCTGTGTCGCTGTCCTCGGGGGAGGACGAGAGCGGGAGAATAGCTGGCCCGGCAGACCTCGGGCTACGAGTGGTTGACAAGTCATCGACGAGGGGATCCGGAATTCCGGTGTCTGCCCCTCTTCTCAATCCTCAATCTGTTTTGTCGTTGGAGATTCTGTCCACGCTTCAGTCTTTAGTACAGTCGTTGGACCAGAGACTACCTCAGGTAAACCTGCCACAGTCACCCGTCGACGAGCCGGGCCCGTCCCGTCCACCGATGCACCTACCACGCCAATCTCAGCACCTTGCACCTCAAGAGGAAGGTGAGCTGCCAGATTCGGAGTTTGATAGGGGAGCCATGTCGGATATCTCATCATCCCCCTCCAGGGATCCAACCTGGGAGTCAGAGGTGGAGTTAGAAACCCCAAGAAGCCCAGCTCACCCGTCCCCCCCCGGACGACATTGCATCATTCCATTCTATGATGGAGAAGGCGTGTAAGGAATTTGGTTTGTCCCAGGGAGAACAGAAAAAGGACTGTTTTTTGTTCGACCACATGGGTAAGAGAAGGAGGTCAGTGTTCTCAATACCCATACTAGACCACGTGTGGAAGGAGGGGTTGCAGACCATGCGTCACCCCTTTTCGGAGCCGGCAGTGAAAGGGCGCCTTGAGAAAAAGTTTAAGGCTCCAGAGTCTACCCCCAAGTATTTATCCTCCCAACCAACGCCTGATTCGCTGGTGTCGGCGGCAGCGGCGAGCAAGGCGAAGGCCCAGCACAAGTGCACGACTCCGCCTGAAAACGAAGCAAGACTTAAGGATGCCTTTGGCAAAAAAGTGCTATCCGTGGGAGCAACTACAGTAAAGGCCGCAAACTCTCTGGCTATTGTAGCCAGATACGACAGAGAAATGTGGCACAGGCTGGCGCCGTTGCTGGATCATCTTCCGGAAGAGCATAGGAAGGCAGCGATGTTACTTGTCCGAGAGGGTGAGGAAGCCTCCAATCACGCAATAAACATCGCGGTTGACCTTGCTGAGTCGGGCTTCAAGCAAGTCAATAATGGGGTAGTATTATGACGACAGTCATGGCTTAAGTGTACCTACTTCAGACCAGAGGTACAATACAAAGTATTCGATATGCCCTTTGAGGGAGACCTTCTATTCGGAGAGAAGGTAGACGAGGCCCTAAAGGGAATGAAAGAGGACTTGGACACGGCACGTTCATTGGGTGCCCTCCAGAGTGGCCGAAGCTACAAGTCTTTTCGTCCCTTTAGAGGGGCTTCAGGTAATTCCAGATTCTCTGCGTCGGGAGACAGATCCTTTGGTAGGTCGGCTTACCCCTCCCAGGGATACAGGCGTGCTTCCCAAACTGCAAACAGACGCCGGAACTTCCAGACGTCCAGGAAGAGACCATCCTATCCGTAGTCGTCGAGAGACGAGCAAAATAAAGATCAGCAATGATGAACAACACACCGTTCTGGGGGGGGAAGAGTATCAGCCTATGTCGACGAATGGGAACGAATGACGACGGATCAATGGGTGCTGGACACTATAAGGAACGGGCACTCTCTACAATTCAAGCACAGCCCTCCGCACATTCCACCTGCGTTCACCGCTCATTCCCATCTGAGGATACTGCAACAAGAGGTAACACTCATGTTAGCAAAGGGCGTGATAGAATTAGTTCCAACATCACAGAAAGGTCAAGGAGTCTACTCAAGATTCTTCGTCGTAAAAAAGCCGAACGGCAAATGGCGTCCCATTTTAGACTTACGCGATCTCAACAAGTCTTTAAAGAGCCCGAAATTCAAAATGCTCACGCTGCAAGAAGTGATCCGAGCCGTTCAAGAAGGGAATTTTCTAGCGTCCCTGGATTTACAGGACGTGTACTTCCATATTCCAATGTGTCGAAAACACAGGAAGTTCCTGTGGTTTGTAATAGGGCGGACTCACTACCAGTTCACGGTTCTTCCCTTTGGGCTCAAGACCTCCCCCAGAACGTTCACGAAATGCCTGGCCCCAGTAGCGGCCTGGCTAAGGAAGAAAGGCCACCACGTATACCCATACCTCGATGACAGGCTGGTAAGGGGATCCTCCCCAGCGTCGACCAACACAAGTTTGCAAGCCACCATGCAGCTTCTACAACAGCTGGGATTTGCCATAAACTTCGTAAAATCCTCTCTGCAGCCATCGAGAATGTTGGTGTTCCTGGGGGCACAGTTCGAGACCCAGTCGGGGCTAGTGAAGCCTTCCCTCGACAGAACCTCAAAACTCAATCAGCTGGCGAGCCAACTACGACAAACCACCAGGCTCTCAGTGAGGAAATACGTTTCGGTCCTAGGAGCCATGGCATCCTGCATCCATCTGGTGGCAAACTGTCGCCTATTCATGAGGCCAGTCCAGGAATTCCTCGCTGACCGATGGACACAGGCCCAAGGATCGTGGTCAGACAAGAAAACCATCAACGACGATAAGCTGCTTCGGACCCTTCAGTGGTGGCAGAGTTTCCACAATCTGAACAACGGTGTACCCCTACAGGAACCGGAGTTCCAGCGAACCATAGTCACGGATGCGTCCCTAACCGGATGGGGAGCTCACATGGGTACTCTTCAAACGCAAGGTCGTTGGTCTCAAACGGAGTCACTCCTACACATAAACGTGTTAGAGCTCAGAGCAGTACGATGGGCCCTGAAGGCATTCCTACCATACCTCAAGGGATCGAGAGTACGAGTGCTGACGGACAATACGACGGCCATGTTTTATTTGAGAAAACAAGGAGGGACGCGATCAAGGACTCTTTCCATTGAGGCCCAGAAAACATGGCATTGGGCATTAAAGCACGAGATTTCCATCGTGGCTCACCATCTCCCGGGAGTGAGAAATTCTGAAGCAGATTCCCTCAGCAGAAGGATGGCCCAGATACACGAATGGGAAATGGACACAGTTCAGCTAATGAAAGTTTTCGAGAAATGGGGCCACCCCCCACTGGACGTTTTCGCAACCAAAGAAAACAAGAAACGCGAGCTATTCGCAAGCAGATGGCCTCAGGAGGGTTCCATGGGGAGGCATTCTCCTTCCCATGGACGGAATTGTTCCTTTATGCTTTTCCTCCGTTTCCCCTCATACGGAGGACAGTACAGTGGATACGCAGATAGTTGCCAGGTAATTCTAGTGGCACCGTTCTGGCCGCGGCAACCGCGGTTTTCCGACCTGCTTCACCTGTCGCTGGAACATCCAATAGCGTTTCCGAGAGTCCCGAACCTACTGTCCCGGGACAAAGGCACGGTGTGGCATCACGACCCGGACAGTCTCAACCTTACAGCACGGCTCCTGACTTTTCGGACTTCGGTGCCTTAGACGTTTCGGAGGATTGTCAGAAAATTCTGCATGCGGCTCGGGCCCCTTCTACCAACAAATCTTACACCTATAAGTGTAAGTGGCGGAGGTTCTGTGAATTGTGTCGAGGACAACGAGGCCTACAACCGTTGAAGGTGACGCCGGAGCAAGTTCTACCTTACCTGCTTCTCTTGGCGGAGGGGGGGTTTATCTTTCACATCTATAAAGGTGCACCTGGCGGCCATCTCGAGGTTCACGAGGAAGAGACAGTCGTCTCCTCTATTCAGGGACAGACTTGTAAAACACTTCATGAGGGGTTTATTTCGAACTTTTCCCCCGGTAAAACGTTTCCCACCAACATGGAGTCTCAACATAGTGTTGGCAGGCTTAATGAAACCACCCTTTGAGCCTATGGCCACGTCGGACATGAAATTCATATCGTGGAAATTGGCATTCTTAATTGCTATCACATCAGCTAGGAGAATCTCGGAACTGCAAGCGTTGGTCGTAGACCCGCCATACCTAAGATTCTTTAAAGACAAGGTGGTCCTGGCAACTAATCCTACGTTCGTCCCAAAAGTTCCTACAGTGTATCACAAACACTCGTCCATTGTTCTCCCTACTTTCTTCGCGACCCCATCATCGGCAGCAGAAAAAGCTCTTCATACCTTGGACGTTAAGAGGGCCCTGAAATTTTACCTACATCGTACACAGGAACTCGGGTCTACTCGACAACTGTTCATCGCATATGGTCCGTCGACGAGAGGAAAAGCAATCTCTAAGCAAGGATTGGCTCGATGGGTCTCATCGACGATTGCGTTTTGCCACTCGAAGGCCGGAAGGCCGCTGCAAGGGCATCCTAGAGCCCATTCTACAAGATCAACGTCCTCCTCAGCAGCATTATGGGCAGGAATTCCGCTAACGGACATATGCCAGGCTGCGGCATGGTCAGTGCCCCACACGTTTACCCGCCACTACTGCCTTGCCAGGCAGCATGCGGACGAGGTGCAGATGGGAAGAGCAGTCCTGCGCCATCTGTTTCAATAAGGTAAGCTCCACACTGTGGAGAGTTTTGTTTTTCTTCCTTTTGGTGACCGTATGCTTTATGGGCGTACGGTTATGAGTAAACTTATTTCTGGTGTACCTATGCATTGTGTATTGTGGTGAGGGTATATTCCATTACATTCTCACCGCCGTTTTCAGGTGTTACTGCTATACAATCTATTCTAAGCATGTGAATCCATGAAAGATCCAATGCTGGAGAAGGGAATAGTTTCTTACCTGTAACTCCATTTCTCCAGCATTGGTATCTTTCATGGATTCACATGCGCCCGCCAGCCTCCCCGGAATGCAATGTATTTGCTTGATAAGTTTAACCCTTCCTACTTTGGAGGGGCCGAAATCTGAAGGGGAGCCGCGGGGGCGGGCCTCTTATACTGGGACGGCCTACGGAGCATGCGTAGGCGGGTCCTAAAAGGACGTAGATCGGACACAAAAGTATCGGAAGTTTTCCTATAGGAAAAGGCTATATATGTGTACCGAGGGGTCCCAGTCTGACAGGGAATATTCTAAGCATGTGAATCCATGAAAGATACCAATGCTGGAGCAATGGAGTTACAGGTAAGAAACTATTCCCTTCATGATTCTCTCTTGAGACCCTCTTCCCTTCTTTGTAATTCACAACCTTTGTTCCCTCTACTGAATCTGTCTTTGGATTATGTATATCAGTTGGTCCTTCTCTCTTTGGACATAGTTATCTTTGCTTTCTCTCTTGATTATGCTTTCTTTGATTTGGCTGCGACAGGTCTGATTACTCCTATAACTATTCTGGTCCACTTCTCTCGCTTGTAGTGTTATGCTCTTATTATGTTGTCTGGGAGGAGTATGGTTATTCCCATAAGGAGTCTGTCTCTCTACTGGGTCTCCCATTTTTCCCCATTACCTGATGCTCTCAGGGATCGCGTCACTGTTTTTTTTTCCATTCTGGATTGGTCTTCTCCGCCTGTCCAGCTTCCTTTTTTCTGCTAGTGCTTCGTAATCCATATTTTCCTTTAGGATGGCCGTCCGGTGTTTGATATACCGTGATGTTATGTGGTTCCAACTGCATAGTGGTTTTGGCTTAGTTTCTAGGACCACCAATCTACCACGAGAAATCCCATGGTCACCCCACCACTCTTCGTTCCTCTCTCTTTCCAACTTAAAGGATGCTGCACGTCCAGCTCTCTGGTTTCGGTACACAAACCGGTTTGCAACTCGCAGGCTTTACAGACTCCAGTGTGCCTCTTTCTCTCTACCTGTTGCGGCCTCTATTCTCATTGCTCTATCCTCCTCGTCCCAGTTAAATTGACTCAGTGTCTTGCTGACCATATAACATACTTGTTCTTTCTTCATATAAGTCTTTTGCAGGGTATGCTTAGAGGTAATGTTGGGATGTTCTTTAGGGAGTTCCTCACAGGAATGGGATCCTTATCTCTGCAAGGGAGTCTCTCCCGGTGAGGTCACACTTGCTCTCCCCTAGGGGGGGTGTTGCGGAGCAGGCTCACCTCCCTAGCCTCACAGGGTGTGCTCCCCCTCGGGAGAAGTGACAAATTCACACATTTTGTCACAGTACCAAAAATGACATTGCATAAGGGGGCCTTAGGAGCCCCTGGTAGCATACCACATATGGTGTGAGGTGCTGCCATAGGAATAAACATGGATGCCAAAACAAAGGGGAGAGGTCTACCCTGAATGGAACCTTAAAAAGAGGATCCAGTGTCCCCAAAACAAAAGTGAATGCAGGATGCGTTACGAGAAGTCTCACCTTTTGAAGTCAATTGAAACAATCCAAGTGGTCAAATAAGCATTTTTTGGAGGCTCAGGACAGAGAAGAAAATGTCCCTAGCACAAACCCACCTTTTTAGATGCAATGTGCAAAGCCGCAACATGGAGTTCAGTTCACATAGTCACACATTATTGTTGAGTGTTAGGCAAGATTGTATGGAGTACCCTTTGTGTGCACTACAATAACCTTGACCACCTGGCAATAGGGACCCAACCTTTGGTACAAGTCTGAACTGCACAGGTTGGTAGTGCGGCTGACCAGCCAGGGTTATCTCAAGAGGGGTCATTGTGAGCAGTAATGTTGTGACAGTTTCACAGTAGCAGTTATTCAAATAAGCACTTATACTCCAGGTTTCTTGATAAAACAATTATTAATGTATTTCACATTAGTTGTATAAGCCTTCTTTAAAAGGGAGCAGAATATGTAACAATTAAAATACACTTCAGAACACACTTAGTTGATATAAATCAGATACCCATTGGGGATGGCACACACACTTCCAACACCCTCGGGTGACTTAAATAGCTAGGACACTGGACATTGATTTATCACTGGTACATTTAGAGCAATACTGAGTTTGGTGTAAATGATAGAAGAGAGGAATAAAACGAAGGTTAACAAATAATTCACAAATGGGTAAATACTTTTAAAAACCTTCCGATGTCAAATAAGTTTAATCCTTTCCTGAGGAAAAGATATAGTACAAAGTCAAAGGTAAGAAGCATTTCTCAGGGAACCAGGACAGCCAATGTTAATTGCACAAGCTCTAGGGGAGCTGAAGATCTTCTTTGCGGATAGGTAAAAGTCTTGCACAATGTTTTTAGAAATGTTTGTTGAAAATAGAACTCTTGAAGGGCCACAAGCTGGGAGGATTTTGAGGGACAAAGCTGTAGCAACTCTGCAAGGTAACCAAGACCGGTCTCAACTGAGAGCAAGCAAGGCTACACAACAAGAGGTAAGTTCTCTTATTCTTTACAGTACCTCTGGTTAGAAGAAATGGTTCCAGCTGGCTTCTGTTCCTGTACAGCTCTGCAGATCCTTTTGTGCCTGAGCTTCAGTCGTGGGGACAAGAGGGAGGACGCCTGGAGACTCCAATTCAGCTGTCCTTCAGTGTTTCAGCTCCTTGCATCTGACAGCAAATAGCAACACTGCAGTTCTCGGATACCACTCTGGACTTTCCTCGCATCTGGGGTCCAGCACTCTGTTGAGGTGGCTCAGGCTTGGTCAGTCCTGCTTCAGGGAAGTCCGGAGGATCTTCCTGGCGCTCCGGTCCGACTTTAAAGCAACGCACACAATCTGGTGGCCCTTTCCCTGGCACTTCGGTTCCAGCAGCAACAGCAGTACAGCCAGCTCTGAGAGGATGTCCAAACAGGCTTACTGGAGTTCATTGGTCCCATCAACTCAAAGGGAAAAGTCGTCCTTGCAGGGCTTCTCTAGTCGAGGCGAATTTGGAGCTTCAGCACAGAAGCAGGGCTTCACTGGGCAAACTAAGGGTCCAGGAGTTGCAGCAGGCGACTCTTCCAAGTTCTTCTTCGGATTCCTTTGTCCAGTTGACTCTCCCTTCCAAGCCAAAAAGCCTCGCCTTTTTTGCCGGTTTCTCCCATTCATTCCAGCCTAGCTGTCGATCACACAGCAAGGTGGCTGCCCTTGCCAGACAGCCAGCCGGCCAATAACCTTTGGGTAGATTCTTGTAATCAAGGGGATTAAGCACAGGGTTTCGGGCACCTCCCTCACTTCCTGTCCCTGCGAGACATACTTGAACCAGAGGCGGGCTTCACTCGTTAATTTCGCAAAAGACAAACTAACAAAGGGACCAAACCTGGTTTGGGGCTGGTTTTGCACGCAGAGTAAATCTCAAGAAGGATCTTTCCAACAAGAAATGGCGAAAAAAAGACCGGGCCCATTTTGACGAAATGGCCACCCATGGGTACTTTACTGCAACTGCGAACGCAGCCCGTGGTAAAAGCACACAATGGTAGTATAAAGTAAACCACTGCCTCAAGCCATTAATTGTAGAAAGGGTAACATAAATGTTACATGAGAAACTAGACAAAGGGAAACTAAGTAACCCCTTTATGCACCCTATAGTAAGATGGTGTGTGCTGGGTCTATAAAGTTACAAAATGTAAGTAAAGTTAATTTCACTTCACTGCTCTTGTAAACCGTAGTTTCACCAAGAGAAGGTATTTAAAACCTTGGGAAATCTAAGACTTCCCTGTGCAACTGCACTGAAGGTGCTGCGTGTCACAATGTAGATGAAGCCTATGGAGTTTCAGACTTCAAAGTTAAAAGAAACACAGAATACACATAAAATGAAAAGTACAAAGCCCCAAAGTTGAGCAAAAGAGCTAGGGGTCTCTAAAGTGGGAGTAATTTAGCACTAAACTGAAAATTCTCCCTAACATGGACATAAGCAAGCACAGCACTTTCTTAAAGTACTAAATATCTGTTTTCTGTGGGTCCTTTAGCCTACTCCACCTTCTCCAGGTACTAATCGGTGCAAAGCATTTGAATCTAAACTGATTCAAATGCCTTGGGAAGCCAATATTACCCACTAATAGTCATTCTGTTTCATGCATCCGCTTAGAATCCCATGCAACCCCCCAGCCTCTCAACATGAGAGCTGACTCTCCATATAAAAACACAATTGCATTCACGGAGCATGTCATGTCAGAAATGAGCAATCTGTGGACGTCGATGCATGAAAATCATGTGTTCATGTACACTTAGTACAGTGCTAGTGGGACAGGAACATCCCAGTCGACGCGTATTTTCTATCCTGAATAAAACAGGCTATAATAACTCCATGCCAACTACTAGATGGTGGCCTTTGCAAAGCAAATGAGTCTAAACCGATGCAAACTACAGACAGATGATTAGTGGGTAAGTAATGTTTGCTGGATAAAATGTAAATTAAAGTTGCTGAATAAATATTGGTTCTCATAAAATGTCTTGCGTACTGAAGTCTCATTTATTTACCAAACCGTATGAACATTTGTGGGAAATTGATGCATCATGTTTAAAAATTGTAAGTTTTAAGTTACAATTTGATTTTATACGTATATTTTCTCTCTACAGGAATTTAGGCAGAAAGTTATGCTGGGTACTCCTTTCTTGGTCATTTGGCTGGTTGGTTTCATAGCAGACCTCGACATTGATTCCTGGCTCATTAAAGGGCTAATGTATGGTGGAGTTTGGGCTGTAGTACAATTTCTTTCAAAGTGAGTATTATGTGTTTTATTTCTTATTACAGTTGACAATGTGATTTCTTTTTTTGTTGACTTTGCATTGACTGATTTCCAAGGGGGGTGGGGGGGAGTTAATGAGAGTGATAAAGAAGCAATCACTTTAACATTTGCGACTGGACAGTGCATTATTGGGGTTGTACTGTTTCTCGTTCGTATGCAAATCTTTGTGGTTCTTTCATAGTATTTGGAAAGTATTTCTCTTGGTTTCTGAGATGCCCAGGTTTACATGGTGTGTGGTGTACTGTAACAAAGCGTTTACACTTGTCTGAATTCTCTAGGGGTTGTCTCAAAGGCTGTTTTTTAAGGATTGTTCCCTCCTGTAATTCACTTGTACCTCCCCGGGTGACGAAACGTTTGAAGGGGAAGGATGGCTACCTGGGATTTGGATGAATCTGGGAGTAGCCGTGTCCCCTCTAACTAAGTTAGGAGTATATGCTGGAAATGTCACTGCAGACAGTTGAGCTGGAGAATACGGTTGTACCTGAGACTGGTACAGGGTCACATGCAGATTGGGTTATTGTCTGGTGGTGGACGGGTGGTTGTGGCATAGATTGGGTTTGTGAAGTGTTGGGTAAGATTTTCTTATTAGTGATACATATTTAAAGTTCGGCAGAGCACAATTTAGCACATGTTAATAACAAGTACACTCTCCCGGAGGGATGCAGGCAGTCTGTTTTCTAGCAATAAGTGTTCACAATTAACCTATGGAGGAACCAGCACTGCCAAAGCCAGTAAGATAAAGATGGACCTTTGGGAAGCAGATGGACCTTAGGGAAACCAGTACAGCCAAAGTCAAATGGACAGTTCCAGTTCTGATAATCTCGAGAGGAAAAGTTAATTAACCAGTCAGTGGTTCTTGAAGAAATGCATAAGCTCAAGGGGAGCCTACCTGATAGTGCACAAGCTGCAAGGCCTGCACAAAAGAGTTGAGGTCAACCCTCAGTTGAAGAAAACGGCACTTTCCAAGCCAGGAAGCACTGTAAATGGCACAAGGTAATTACAACCCAAGCCCCGCAGTACCTTGAAAGTGAAGAAGGAATTGTAGCTGGCTTCCTTCTTGGTTCAGCGTTGCAGACCCCGATCCCTGCTCCTTGGTCGTGGTGACGAACAAGAGTACCTCAGGCAGGCCACAATGGATTTAGCTCAGTCCAGCAGCTGTGGTTTTGGTCCCTTTTTCTTAGCGCCAAGAAGCAGCAAATATCACTGGTTGGATTATCCTCGATTACTCAGTGGTGAACACTGGTGAGGGGACTTTTGGTGAGGAATTCCTGCCTCTTGAGGTCCACATGGATGCCTGCACAGTTTCAGCCAGATTTGATCTTCGGAAGACGATGCACTCAGTGATGGTCTAGGTACCCCGGGCTTTGAGATTCTGCAGCTCAGGAAAGTCACAGCAACTGGGGATATGGCCCAAAATGAAAAAGGTATTGAGGCTAGTTGGTCCCACCAGCATAAGGGAGGAAGTTGTGCTTGGCAGATCTTCCCCGTCAATGTGAAATCGGTGTCTGCACAGCTGCAAGGCTTCGCTCGTGCTTCTGCGGTCCTGGAATGGTGCGGCTGGCACCTCTGCTAGTCTTCTGATTTGGATTCCTTGTTCCAGTGGTCGACTCTGGACGAAGTCCCAAAATACTTGCTTTTTATGCGTGATCCCATTCATTGATGGTCATGGAGCTGTCAGTAGCCTGAGTGGGGTGGCTGACCTCCAGGAGATATGATAATCTTCAATCTCAAAAAAAGGAAGGGTATACATATAGTAACACCACGCTCATATATACCAACAGAAAAAAGTCAGTACCTGGACAAAAAAACCTTTGAAAAAAATACAAGGTGTATGTCCGACCCTATCTCACATATCAAACTATTTTATTATTATTAATTCAAAGCAACAAATTCATGACACACTTGTAAAAAACATAAAAACATATGCACATTTTACAATACAATATACACAACACAAAAATATTTTTAGTAAAAAACCCAGAAACAACAATTGGGACAGGAAGGACAAAGAGCCAAATAAATTGTTGTTGTTCAACACTGTTCCCATCATAGCCCATGTGTGTGGGGGGTTTAGCCCTGTAGAAAATTGACCTCCAGGAGAGCCAGCCACCAATTTAGAACTGGTTTCATCCATGCATACCTACAAAGGACAGCCAAGTTCCGGGCTCCTCGCTCACTTCCTGCCTTGCCAGACACACTGGAGCCAGGGCGGGCTTCAGGGGTGAAGCCCGCCAAATCAAAACTCACAAAGGACTCAAATCTATTTTAAAGCATAGAGTATAAGCCAAGAAGGACCTGACCATGGCAAAAAAGCTGAAAGGGGCCATGTTGAGAAAGTTGTTACCCAAGGGTGCTGTACTGCGGCCTGCTAGTAACTTGCAAAAAACATAGTTAAAAGGTAACCACTACCACCAGCCTTTTAAGTTAATCACTGTAACAAACATGAGAAGTGGGATAAGGAATTACTATGTAACCTCCAAACACCCCACATACGGTGGTGTGTGCTGAACCCACAAAAGAAAAGGTAAGTAAGATAAAGGTTCTTACTATTGCTGGGAACTGTAGTTCTCACAAGAAAATGTATTTAAAAATAAGAGAAGTCCAAGGGACTCCTCAGTGATGCTTCAAACAGAGGGTGCTGTGTCATTAAGCAAAAAGCAGATGCCTATGGAGTTGGCCAAACTCCAGTAAAAAGTAAGAATCAAAAACCCAGTCAGAAAGAATAAGTGAGTGGTAAATGGTTCCATTCACTCAGGAAAGTCAGTCCAGCAAAAGTACTGGGGGGTCTCTCAGGTTAAAGGGTATTAGCACAGAAAATGAAAAATCTCCCTAACACTGAGTCAGAAATGCAGGCTGCCAAGGAGACAATCTCCCTCTTCATGGACTGCAGCAAATTTGGCAAAGGGTCATTTTTATTAGAACCATAACAAATATTTCATTTATTGCCTCTATCCTCGTGAAATCAAGTCAAGCAAAATCTGTCAGTCTCCTAAAAAAAAAAAAAAACTCTGGAGGACAGACCTAGAAGACTCCTGCTACATCTAGAATGTAGGCAAATGTCTTCTGACAAATCTTCGAAGACTGCACCTTCAACCTCCACCAGACTGACTGAGAAGCAAGTTCCAAAGAGGAGAGATCGATCAGTGGACAGGACAGAGTCTCCACCCCCGAAGGCAAAGAACAGGAGTGAAAAGTCCACTCTGGGGCCGGAAAAAGCTTCATAAAGCGTGCCTAATGAAGACCTTCACAGAAAAGGTAAAGAGCGTAAAGTTGCCTCTTTGACGCCGGAGCGGTCATCCATAGGGGCCTCGTCCACACCTAGACACTCTTCACTGTCTACGAGCTGCCTCCCGCCGTCTAAAACGCCTAGCCCGTCAAGAGAAAAATCATTGTCGACCAAGAAAGCCATTACCTCGTTGACAAAAACATTGTGTAAGCACTCATCCGCAAATATCTCAGTTGTCGACGGATAACCAAAAGCAGCAGAAAAAGTCAGTCAACTACACTCTATTATCCATGACAACGGACATCAAGGTGCCTCCTGTGCAAGTAATACAGCCAGAGGATGTTTTGGTTGCAGTGGAAACATAGGCTCTGCAGTTGGAAGGAACAGCACAGCTGTCACCTATAACAGAGATGGCCGAATTGCCAGACATCATACAGGATGCGATTTCAGAAGGGGAGGGACCAAATCCAGTGCAGCCTAAGGAGCATATTCCACACTGGCAGCCAATCATGGAGGACAACGCAGAGCCATTCGACCTGACTCTGATGCAGTCCAGGCACAGAATAATGGAAGAGTTTCAGAGGTGACAACGAGCAAGGCTGCTTGCTACCCTACTAGGACAAGATAAAGGAAGACCCTCGCGAAGCAGGTCTCCAGCAGGCAGCACCAGAAGCAGGTCCCCGAGAGTCTGCATCCCGCACCATTCACACACCTAGACAGCTATAGTCTGTTAGTAGTCACCAGAGGCACCAATCACAGTAGAGTGGGTCACCCAGGCCCCAGAGAAGTAGACATTCTCCCTCCCTACTACTATCTTCACCTCAAAGAACCCAGAGCGCTATTCGTCATCTTGGCCTCTGAATTGCCTGATGACCCCACCGAAGACCCAAGGGAACTGGATGATCCTGTAAGGGTGTTTTCGGTGACGGACACATATGCCGAAGAACCAGATGCACCCGACACAGATCCAGACGATTGGGAATCGGTCCTCGTGACAAAGCACAAGAAGCCCAACTCTCCAGGGGAAACCTCCCCTTTCAATAATATTGTCTTTCTTCCTAGAGACCAACCCCGAAAAACACTGCCAATCCGGCAAGTGGTTTCGTCCTAAAACTTTGAAGGACTGTGAAACAAAACGCTGGGCCCACCACGCCATGCAGGCTGAAGCCACCTTTTATGTGGAGTGAGCTTCCAGCGATGGTAGCGTTGGTGTCCTATGTGACGCAGAGGGCGATCGGTACTCTAGCAATTCCCTGTGCAATACTATGCCCAGGACGTATCCCAAAAGTGATTTCTCCATGATTTTGCAAGAGTACTTTTAAGTCTCCACTAAAGTCTGCATCTATAACTCCTGCAAGTACATCCAGACCAAATTTCCAGGCTAAACCAGATGTTGGTGCCAGACTAACATAACATAACCACGGGGAGTGGAGTATTAGAACAAAGTCAGTGCAAATCAGTTCTCTTTTCCCTGGATGGATGGTAGCCTCTCTGCTGCTGCATATATCAAAGCCGATACTCTTTTGTGATAGTGGGTTTTGAGGCTCGTTTTTGAAGTTTCAGAAATGTTATGGTTCCCCAACTTCTTTCAATTGAGTCATATCCTACCACTGACACCATATGTGAGGGATCTATGGTATCACAAGTAGACACTGACACGAGCTGCACGTTTCAATACATTTTATTAATGGTTAAAAAGGGGTTGGAAAACTCCTATCTTGCCCTATAACTAAGATGGAAGTATTCTCGACCATCAAACAAAAAGAAAATGCAGTCCTAGTCAGTCCTTAGTCAAAATAAAATGGCCTATACTAATAAACCTAATGCCTGCCCTCTTTCTAATACAATAAATGTGTAAAGGGAATATGTAATGCAAAAAGGAAAATCAGTGTTCAAAAGAAATGTCAGTATGGCTGAGTAAACACCCTTCCCGACATTTTTGTAGTACGGGGTAAGGTGGCACACTTAGATCTTGTGACACACTCTGACTTGGGACACAAGGATACAGTTTTTTTTCATGGCCAGGCCCCACTTGGCCTTCTACGAAAATTCACTAGTTCATCTGCAGGACCTCTCGGCTTTCTCTTACTCCAGGCCACCTTTTAGCCTGTAATACAGTTCAACAAAAGTTTGTTTCCTTCTGGTTACCACAATTCAGTACAGATTCCCCTCCGCTGGGCTCAAACCTTTAAATCACAAGTTGTGGGGTTCCCTTCCCCAAGCTTCAATCACACCTTCATAGGCTTCCCTTAGTTGGGCTCAAGCCTCCTTTCACTTTCCTTCTACTGTCGAAGACCTTTTTGAAACCGGGGGTTCTGGGTAATACATTCTGGGCCAATTTGCGCAAGTCAGACCTCTGCGGATTCCCACGGGTGTCCTCTTTTCAGAAATGCATGGGGTTCCCTGTTTTCCTTGGTGGCTTGGACACCCTAGGCCCAAATCTGTAGGGTGTGCGCATGAGCAGAATTCCTCAAATTATGCTGTGCCGAAAGACTTGGGGTTACCCGTGTTTTCGGCTTTCCCCTTCGCGCCCAGGTAGGTACAGCCACACATGTGAGGTATCGTTTTCGTCGGGACACCTGTAGGAACGCGGGAAGGTATGACATTTGTTGTTTGCCTGGTTTTCATAACGTTTGGATCCATTTGCTGCTGCTCACACAACCCTTTCATTTCCCAAATGTGACCTACATTTAGTCGCTGCTTTAGGCACTATACACTTTTGTAACCTGCACAAGTCACCTACCCTTGAAAAGGTCGGTCTGCCTGTCTTCTTTCAAAAAGTGTATGCTTGCACTTCCTCACCACATTTGTTTTCCTGATTTACACATGCTAAGTAAGTCTGTTCAGGCCGTAAGCATAAAACTCCTGTGTACCATGGCTCCGTTTTTGGCTTGTGGTATTGCTTGTTTTGTGAAACATTACAAAAAAATGTGTGATTTCCTAACTGCAAGAGTCGGGGGAATGTAGCAGAGCATTGTTTGTTTTTCTTAAAATTCATAGAAGCCATTGCCGTATCAGGCCATCCATGTCCACCACATACCCTTTCATTTTCCCGCTTTTTCCCCAAACTATGGAATTTTTCCTTACATAGTTGTTGCCTGACCTGCTCAAATCACCCCTTCTTAAACTTGGAATTTTGTCTACCTTTCAGAAATGTATGCCTTTCTTTACTGCCATTCAGCTTTCGTACCATTTACTTCCATTCCGTCCACGCATGTCCATTTGGAAAAAGGCCAGAATCGCCTACCTCTCACAAAACGGTTGATAACCATATCAAAATCAAAAAAATGTTTCCACTCAACCTGTTCTTGAAAGCCAGGAAAATGGGGGATTCAGCACAGCAATCTTATTGTTCCTAGCTCCTTAAAAGGAAAACACCACAGGTTTATTTGTACATCATTTTATTAGCATTTTTTGAAAAAAGACAACATTTTCTCCCTTTTTTTTTTTTTTCCTTTTTTTTCCTTTTTCCCTTTTTGGTTTTCTCACCCCCCCTACAGCAAACTAGGATTCATCTGCGGGGAAAAAGGGGCCAAATTTGGCTGAGATATCTCATGTAACTAAAACGTTACAAGCCATTGAATGGCGACATACCGAAATCACCAAAAAAGGCCTTTGCACTGGGGGGCGGGGAACCCATGGCAGTTAAGAGGTTAAGTAGTTCATGATGGGTCTCCCGATCACCCCTAACATCTTTTTAACAACATTATAAACCTAACCCCTTGTGGGGACTTCATCAAAATTAATTTCATATGTGATGTTATCAATGACATTTGTGATGTCATCTTTGATGTCCTGGGTGTTAGTCTTGGCAGTGCACCGTAGTGGCGCAAGTTATGGTTGCTTAGCTTACCCTAACTGGGGAATTTATGGGGTCCTTTTAACAATGTTTTTTTTCTGTGAATTTGAAATGAGTGAAAATGTTTCATGTTACCTCACAGCATATGTTATTAATAATTCCTCTTTTAATATAAATGAAAGCACTGTAAACCTCCTTCAACAAACATATTTTCTGCAACGCATACTGATGTGTGTCATCAGTGCATGCTGGGGATGCATGTCATGGTTGAATTGCCTAGGGCATGAGGCTTGACCATGACCCCAGCCCCACCAAACCACCCCCGTTATCCACGGCACTTACCCTGCATCCTAGTTCAGTGTCTGCTATACCCTTATAATGTGACCAATAGCCAGTGCTCAAGGCTCGAAGCCGTGGCCAATCTCCACAATCCATGGGGCATGTGCTTCGGCCATGTCACGTTCCCAGTAGACAAATCAGAGTAGACATTTGTCCTTGCCAAGGCCAGGCCACTTGCCCAGGTAGCAGTTCTATCACTATTTTTGTACTTACTTTTTTACACTTTGAAAAAAGTAAAACACAGGACAGATTTGGAAAAGCATGATTTCAGGTCCTTGCTGATGCTCCTCGCGCAGGCTTGTTGTAAACCAGTCCAGCACTTTAGGCTGCAGCTGCATGCGCAATGTATTTCTCCATTAGGGCTTCGGCCATGCTGCACGTGCTCGGGGCCAGGGCCATTGCCCAGGCACAAAAAATATGACTAGTTCTTTCTTGTACTTAAATTTTGACACTTTAGAAAAAAATAGAACGCAGGACAGATTTACAAAACCATGCTTTGAGGTCCTTGCTGGTGCTCCTCGCAAATGTTTGCTGCAATCTTGTCCAGCACTTCGGCTGTAGCCATGAGCAGAATTTCTTTTCCTATTTAAACCTATCTAGATTTTTTTAAAAACCTAACCACATAGCCGATCCCTGGACCATGTGACCATGGCCACTTTAACCCCATTGCTTGTCCTTCGTGGTCATGGCCAGTAGCCAGATTGTCCGGGTCATGGCCCGGAAAATCTGGCCACTGCCCATGGCCACAGGATATACCTCAGTCACCAAAAGCACATCACTATACTCTTATGTCCCGTCCCCTTTCCTCCATACTGTATGGGAGTCCCTTCCAAGGGACGGGAGACTGAACCTTTTTCACCAGAAAAAAACCTTCTTCCCCTTAAAATGTAGTGGCACGCAGTGGCGCCGCCCAGGGAGCATGCGCTGCCCTGACTCTGCCCTCCGGCGCCACATCTCAGTCCCCTTTTCCGCATCAACAGGAACGGGCTGAATTCACCAGCACTTCTGGGTTTGGCTTTGGCCATGTTATTCCACGTGCGGATACTTCATCTCGTTGCCTTTTTATCTTTCAGGTACTCGGTCCTCGGGCGTCCCCAACTTCCACAGGGTTCAGCAGGTGTCCATCCTGCAACGGGCTCTTCCCAAATTCAGACTCGATCCCCTCTGCCTACGTTGCCTTGGTTCAGACCACGGTTGGCAATCGTGTTTGGCGTGTGACTCTCTGTCCTCAAAGGCGCTGAGGAACAGACTAGCCAGGTGGAGGGAGCTCTTCCAGAGGATCTCAAGAACTTTGTGAAGCATCGAACTAAGCTCCAGGTAGGACCTCTATTATCTAACGCACCCGCAAGGGAGGCTCCTTCCCAGGGACTCTTCCGCGCGGGAGGGACCTGCCAGGTCCTTCTGACGGCGCGTGCCCTGAGGCTTCTACATCTACCGGCCTTCGGGTTGATGGGTCCTCGGATCCTCCCGGGCGCAATGTTGAGGGACCGGAGGGTTCTTGTACCGGGTCTATGCCCGAGGGGCTACAGCCTGTCACCGGCACAATGGCCGAGGTGCTACGACCTATTACCGGCAACATGTCCGAGGGGCCACGCCCTGTTACTGGCAGTACATCCGAGGGGGCACCTAAATGCAGCTCTACTGACCCCCGGGTCAAGGGTGTTACACCTACCGGGCCAAGGCCTGAGGAGCAGGGTAGGCCTCGTGATCCACACGCAAGTGTCTTTGGCCGGGCCCGGCGGCCCGAGCAACACGTGGCAGGCAGCTCGACAAAAAGGCTGTGGCGCCAGAAAGGGGCACCCGTCCGACACCATTCCACGAATTCGGTGGAGAACGAGTGTCGAGGTGGGACTGGCCTCAAACCGGTACATAGCCTACAGTCTACCCTTCATTTGCGCAGGGCAGCTTTCCTTTGTGTCCATACGCACTGGGTATGCAGTGGCTCCAGCAGCCCCCCGCTACCCTGTCGGTACCACCTGCTACCTCTTTGGGCAGTGAGGAGGTGCTCTTCAAGAAGTTTCTCGGCCTCATGAGGTCTCCTCAGATGGGGGTTATCATAAAAGACGCAGTCAGGGAAGTCCTCCCTGCCATGCTAGAGGCACCACAGTTGCCTTCATCGGGTCCCCAGGCCCTGGTGCAGCCGCCTCCTCTGGCTCCACAGCCAAATCTGCAACCTCTGCCGCCTCCTCAGCCTATGGCTGCGTCCCTGTACCCCAGCCTCCGGCGCCATCTACCCCTCCTCCTCCACAAGATCCTCCAGATCCACAGGATACGGACGAGGACAGTGATCCGGACATGCCATCCTCAGCCAGGGCCTTCCATGAACGTCTTGCTGGCCTGGCGGAGTACCTGGGCCTCCCCCCAACCCAAGGTCGAACAGCCAGCAGAGGGGGTTCTGGCCGAAGTCCTCACGAGGCGCCCGCCTGCCAGCACAGGGATTCCACTGCAAACCAATGTACTCTCCCTGGCCAAGAAGGGTTGGCTCAAGCCCCACTCAGTCAAGCCGGTCAACAGACGCCTGGACGCCAAGTACAGGCAGATGGCGGTGGATACACTCTTGCTCTCGACCCATCCTCAGCCACACTCCTCTGTGATTGCTGAGGCATCACTATACTCCAAGCCTCCGTCGTCCTCAGTCTCCTCCTCTGCGGCACTGCTAGGCAAGGAGAAGATGTTGGAGGCGTACAGCAAGAAGATCTACTCCAACCAACGGTTATGGCGGGAAATTGCGGACATCCTCCCAGAACTCCCCGCCCAATTCCAATCTCGCTTCAAGGCGGGTCTAGCGGAAGCCAAGCTCGTGGCGCAGGACCTCATGGAATCCACAGAGGCTCATATCAATACCTCAGTCCGTGCCATTTGCATTGCCACGGACATGAGAACAACCTGGCTCGGGCAACGAAGTTCAACCCGGATGTCCAGGAGCGCATTCTAGATCTTCGTTCGAGGGGGGGACCTCTTCTTTTTGTCCAGCTCTTCGTCCGTCGAGGAATGGAAGAACAGCTCACAAATGGCAGTCTTTATCCATTCTTAATAAGACCATGCCAAAATCGTACACCAATCTCAGCAGCGCTCGGAGAAGGCTCGTACCTATGGGAGGGTTCAGTGGCTTCCAGGAACGCAGATCTAGGCAGCCGGACTGCTCGCCGTCTCTGAACCGGCGCAAACAACAAAAAGGGGGTGGGGGGGGGGAGTAAGGGATTTTTCCAGTCCTCCTCCTCAGCCTCCGAGGAAAAGAAGACATGACATGCCCCTTTGGGTCCACGTGTCTCTGGTGGGGGGCAGGCTTGCTTTCCATGCACAAGTCTGGTGCCAGAATTTCACGGACCCCTGGATCCTCTCTGTAGTATCCACGGGGTACCACCTTCCTATCCCATCCTCTTCCCCCCCCCCCTCCTCCACTCCCACAAGTTGGGGCAGCAACTCTTTTGATGGAGATCCGGTCACTCCTAGAGAGCCAGGTACTGGAGGAAGTTCCAGTCTCCCAGCGAGGCTTTGGCTTTTACTCCAGGATTTTCACCCTTCAGAAAAAGAACCAGGCGGGCCTGAGAGTTGTGCTGGAACTTTCCACCCTCAACCTCTCCGTACCCCTGCAAAAATTCAAGATGGTTATGCCAGCTTTTATAGCGGAGGCATTGGACAAGGAAGACTGGATGTGCTCCCTGGACCTGAAGGACGCTTACCTACACGTCCCGATTTGGCAGCCCCATTGTTCTTTCCTGCTGTTCAGGATCATGGGCTACCATTTTCAATACAAAGTCCTTCCGTTTGGCCTCAAATCAGCCCCCAGGGTCTTTACCAGACTCATGAATGCTGTAGCAGCCCTCCTCAGAGAGCAGGGCCTCCACATCTACCCATACCACGACGACTGGCTCGTGAGGGCTACATCTCCGGAAGCGGTTCACCACCGCTCCACCTCAAGAAGTCACAGCTGCTCCCTACGCAGATTTGGACATTCCTGGGACTCATTTTGGACACGTGCTCCGAGAGGGTCTTCCCATTGGAAGACAAGATCTCGGCCATTAGAAGGCCACCGCCCACTTCCTCAGCAGAGAGGGGACCTCGGCATGGTGGTACCAACATCTCCTGGGTCTACTAGCGGCGGTTCTGTTAGCTGTGCCGCATACGAGATTAAGGATGAGAAGGATTCAGCTGCACTTCGCAACCTCATGGAATCGGGAGCGGGGCTAGCAATCCGAGACGATCACCATTCCTCCATCTCTCTTCCCGGACCTAACTTGGTGGTCCACGGATGGCAACCTACGGACGGGCAAGCCCTTTCGACCACCCTCTCCGCAGGCCACCATCACCACAGACTCCTCTCTCGAGGGCTGGCGAGCCACCCTGGACGATCTCTCGGTCCACAGCGCCTGGACTCGACAGGAGCAGGAATACCACATCAATTGGTTGGAGCTGAACGCCATCTGGCTAGCGCTCAAAGCATACCTACCACTTCTCAAGGGCAAGGTTGTCCTCATCCAGACAGACAACTCGACCAGCATGTACTATGTCAACAAGCAGGGAGGCACCAGATCCCCTCCTCTGTGCAGACTGGCGATCAGCATGTGGGAATGGGCCTTGGAAAACAAAATGTTCCTCTCAGCAGTCCACCTCCTAGGGAAATCCAACCTGGAGGTGGACAGGCTCAGCAGGCTGGGAGGAGACAGCTACGAGTGGCAGCTAAACGACCTCGTTCATCAGGAGATCTTCAACAGGTGGGGTCACCATCAAGTAGATCTCTTTGCCACCTGGCACAACAAGAAGTGCCCACAGTTCGCATCCTGGCAGGGTCAGGGTCCCGGCTGTCTGGGCGACGCATTTCACTTCAAGTGGACCAGCATGAAGGCCTGCGCCTTTCCACCCACTCCCCTGATCCACAGGGTAATTTGCAAAATCAAGGAGTCGCGCAGACTCATCATTCTGATTGCTCCATGGTGGCCGGCCAGACCATGGTTTTCGGAGCTCCTCAGCCTATCGTAGGTGCCCCTATACACTTCCCGACAGGCCCAGCACATCTTCTGGCATAGCAGGGGGACAGAATCATCCACCCCGCGCCAAGGAAACTAGCCCTCATAGCTTGGTACCTGAACAGGTAACGCTTCGGCACCTTAGCCTCTCCCAGTCCAATCTGGAGATCATACAGGGCGCCGGGAGCAAAGCCACCAGGGCCCGGTACAGGAGCAAATGGACCAGGTTCTGCCACTGGGCAGACTCCGAGGGAATTGACCCCTTGGCCTGCAATTTGGACGATGTGCTCTCCTTCACCTCGCTCATTCGGGTGTACAGGTGGACACCTGCTGTACATACCTTGCAGTCATTGGGGCATATAGGAACTTGGAGAGGGGCACTTTCTTCTCCTCCAACCCTATTGTCAAGAAACATCTGACTGGTCTCGCTAGGCTCTGCCCGTCAAGAGACCACACCCCGTGTGGGACCTTAACATAGTCCTGGGTGCCCTGGCGCACAAATCATTTGAGCCCATGGCGTCCGTGGACATCAGTCTGGTCACCATCAAGACGGCCTTACTAGTCGGTCTTACCTCGGCTCGCAGAGTCAGCGAGATTCAGGCGCTGGTCGCCTCTGAACCGTATACCACCTTTCACAATGACAAGGTAGTCATGCGGATGCATCCTGCATTTCTGCCCAAGGTTCCATCCTCATTTCACTTGAACAAAGAAATAGTCCTTCCGAAGTTCTTTCCCGACCCCAAGGACGAAGCACAGAGAGTGCCGCACTGCCTGGACGTCCGGCGTGCCCTAAAATTGTACTTGGACAGGACCAAGGGCATCCGCAAGTCGGACACCCTGTTTGTCACTTTTGGCAGCTCAATGCCAGGCTATCGGGCCTCTAAGGCTTCCATATCCCGCTGGATGGTCTCTGCCATCAAGGAAGCGTATGAGGGCCAGCACAAACCGCTCCCGGCCGACATGCATGCCCACAGTCGGAGCCAAGGCAACGTCCATCGCATTCCAGCGCCATGTCCCTTGGCAAGTCATGAGCGGGGCGACTGCTTGGGCCTCTCCCTCGGCTTTCTGCAAGCATTACTGTTTGGATGCCAGCTCTAGATCTGATGCGGCTTTCGGGCAGGCGCTTCTCAGGAACCCATTTGCTTAAGGAGGGTCTCCTCTACACCCTGGGGCTACAATCAGTTGTAATCGCCCATACAGTATGGAGGAAAGGGGACGGGACGTAAGAGTAATTATAAGTTACTCACCGTAGTGACTGACGTACTCTTAGTCCATAGTCCCCTTTCCTCCATACGCCGTCCCAACCCCCCCTAATAATACTGGTGTCATTAGGCAATGTTAAATTATTGTTGACGCGTCAATGGGGACTGAGGTGTGGCACAGGAGGGCGGAGTCAGGGCAGCGCATACTCCCTGGGCCTCTCGCCTCTAAATTTAAAGGGGAAGGTTTTTTTTCTGGTGAAAAAGGTTCCATCTCCCGTCCCTTAGAAGGGACGCCCATACAGTATGGAGGAAAGGGGACTATGGACTAAGAGCAAGTTAGTCACTACGGTGAGTAACCTATAATTTTTTTGCACCTACATAATGACACTTTTCCCCAAAAACTCTGACACCTTTGCAAAACCATGCTTTCGGGTCCTTGACAAGGCTGCTTGCATGCGTTTGCTGCAAATCGTCCACGTTTTAGTTTTTGAAATGTAGGTACAAAAAATTGTCATAGCACTTAGCCCCTATTTGATGAAATCCATTCAGACTTTGCATAAATATTCAAGGTTGAGTCTATAATCTTTCTGAAAACTCTTGTGCAGATTCGTCAAATGCCAACAAAGTTATAAGCCATCTAAAAATGTTGAGACCCTCGATTATAATTTTACACCCTATTAACAAAATCCCACCAAACTTTGCAAGAACATTCAAATCTGGCTCTAAAATCTTTTTGCAAACTTTTGTGCAGGCTTGTCAAACTGCACCACATTATAAGCCTTTGAAATGATTTGGGACCCTATTCTAATTTTGCTCCCTCTTGGCATAAACACACCAGACTTTGCAGAACCATTCGGGGTCGGGTCTAAAATCAGATTGCACCGTTTCATTAAGTGGCGCCAAAGTTATAAGCCATCCAAAAACTACTTTTCACTGACCCTGTAATGCAGAAATATGCATGGATATCCCCGAACATCTTAGATGTTCACGGACTTCGTAGAAGAAAAAACACCTGATTTTTGGCATGTTATGGCCATGTCCCAACCCATCCTAATCACCCCTCACCTCTCCAGAGATAGTTTAATTAGTTTGACAAGTGCAATATTTTTTGTTTTTACTGCGATGTCTGCCAACTACGGGTGCTGTTCTAGAATCCAACATGGCTGCCGTTTAAAAAGGTTTGACGCACTTCCCTTTTTTAATTGACCAATCAGCGAGCAAGTATGTCTGCAAACATCACACCGCTTTGCGATTGGTCCAGAGGCGTCCGTGGACCCCGAATCAGGAAATGAGTCAGCGGACCGAATCCAGATATCGCATTTTCTTTTTTAACCTACTTTTTGGTAATTAGAAAAAAAAACTACTGGACAGATTTACACCAAATTTACAAAAGCACACTTTAGGGACCAAGCTGCTGCTCCTGGTGCAAATCTGGTAAAAATCCATCCAGCAATTTGGGGTGTAGGAGCGTGCAAAAGATTTTTCCATTGCCTCTGAGTATTTCACCACATGTTGGGACCCACCCTACAACTTTGCCTACCCCCCTGGACCAAAACTGCACCAAACTGCGCTAAATAATTCTGAGACCATATACTTTTTTTTGCAAAGTTTGGTGAGGATTTGTTCAGGGGTATGGGGGTCAGTTATAAGCTGCCCAAAAAGTGCTCTTTCAATGAGTTGAGCAACTTAACCATAACTACAGGGCCGCTACCACAGGCCCTGTAATACAAACGTCTTGCTATCAAACATGTTCATACTACTTTTAGCTGCTTGGTATTCTGTTCAGGCATGTGAATCTATGACGGATCCAATGCTGGAGAAGTTTTAGTTACTTACCTGTAACTGTATTTCCCCAGCATTGGTATCTTTCATAGATTCACATGCGCCCGGCCTCCTCCCCTGGGGAGTGGTGTCTTCTTTTTCTCTAGTCAGTCATCAACTGCCAGCCTACTCGGTTCAAAGATGGTTGACTGGGGTGGAGCTTAAGGCCTGCCACCTCATTGGGTAGGGTCTAAAAGGACCAAAGGAGGTCGAGGGACTGCAGAAATGAGGCTACACAGGCTCTGTACGGCTAGGTGTGTAGCATTTCCTTAAGTTTTTATGTAGTTTATAATTATTAAAATTAACGAGGATGCTCAGTCTGACGAATGGGAATGTTCAACCATGTGAATCTATGAAAGCTACCAATGCTGGAGAAATGCATTTACAGGTAAGTAACTAAGACATTCCCGTTCTCACTTATCTAGTAACATTTTTTTGTTAAAATTGCAAGTTGACTTGAATGGCTGGTTGCAGTGGTTTTACCTTCATTACTTTTTAGTTATTACTCACAGGCTGTCAAATAAGCCACGGTAATGCATAGGTGGGTCACCATTCTGCTAGAACGGTGACTCCTTCTTTTTTGCCATTTTTAAGTATCCTTGTTCTTTCTTAGGTCTTATTCTGCCATCATAGGCAGGAAAGCTCTTTGTTGTAGTTTTGTCTTCGGCGGGAGTCCTTTGTATTCCCCGCTGAGGCTCGAGTGTGTCTTCGAAGGCAGGAAGCGAGGGAGGATTCCAAAACTCTGCAGCACTTTGTCTTTCACCTTGCCTGAAAGGAACCAGTTCCTACTAGGGAGCTGGCTGTCCTGATTGGACAGCCAGAAGCCCCCTTTCTGTAAACTGCAAGAAGAGTTTGCAGAAGTTATGATTTAGTTCCTAATAAAGACTCCGATCCTGGAAGCTGCTGACAAGCCGGCCACTGGATCTGAATCTGGAAAGGAAGATGAAGAAACAATGTCTGATTTCCAGCGACCAGAGAGCCTGCTGTGTAACCAGAGCCCTATATAACCCTTCCTTCCATCTGACCTCGAGGTCCTGAAAATGACAACTCCTACCCAGAAGCTAGTGAGACCCACTAGTCTCAAGAAGACCTGCAAAATGAGCCAACCCTCGACATACTGCGACCTTACATGGCTGTAAACTGCCAATACCAGGGGCCCTCTAGCCTGAGTACAGTGAAACATCTTCCGAAGCCTGATTCCTACTGAAACTTTGGTGCACTCCTGCTGGACCTCCAGAGACACGATTCGAATCGCTGAAGTCCCCTCACCAGAGTGCAGGACTGAGAGAGTAAAGAGATTTGACTGGCGATATTAGTTCTTCATCTGGTTCCTGTAAAAGTGAGCCAATACCACTGAACCGTGAGAAGCCTTGAAAAATCCTTTGGAAGCCTTTTCTGACTGCTGTTGCAAGGTCTCAACCAAGTTTTGTTTCTTATCACCAGACCAAGATTCCAGGGTCCAGGTTCTGTGCTGCTGCATTGTGAAGCCATCCATCCAGAAGCTCTTCTTTTCTGTCAAGGTACTGTGTTAGCTTGGGTAATGCGTCCCTTAAGTCTTGTGTTCATCCTGTGAGGTTGAGTGGGTGATTCCTGAGTTTGGCGGTTCGCCCATACCGTTCGTCCAGGTGGAATCATCTATGAAGTCCCTGAACACTTTAAACTAACTCTGAAGCCAATACTTACTTGTTCAAGATGATTCTCTGGAAATGTGACTTTCCTGTATCTGGACCCGATCCTGACCTGCCTACAACTGGCACCTAAACCACTAGTGTCCTTCCTCCTCTGAGAAAACTCATGCTATATTATAGGTACAGTTTCCTGGTTTAGGGGTTTACTATTTTTTACTTCCGGGGGTGTTTTGTCAGGGTTTTCAAAAAGTTTCAGGATCTGTGTTTGTGTTTTCCCATTTGCCCACTTCAAAAACTCAGATAACTTTTTCTTTCAGTATAAAAACACAAATATGATTTGATTGTTTCATTGGACGCATAAGAAGGGTAATGTCTCTTAGAGCAAGATGTTATGAACACTTTCCGGACAATAAAGATGAATCTGTTAATCCAGTAATATCTAACATTTCTACAAGTCAAAATTATTGTAGTAAATTATGCCACACGTTTTCAGGGACTCTTTGCCCATCCCTGCCCTTTCTTTTCTTCCCATGAAGACTTTGATTTGTGAAAACTACCTTTGCACGTTGTACAGACTTCTAATTTTAGCAGATAAGGCATGATAAAAGGATTTTCTGGGGAGCACTCACTTTGGTGGAGATGAGGATTATTTGGACTGTCAATATAAATAAACTCCAAGCCGATAATAACTGTTTATCAAGTGCTGCTCACTACAAAATGAGAAGGGTGTCTCATTAAAGTACCCTCCGAGGCTTGATTGGAGGGGGTGAGCAGACCAAAACTGTTTGGCTGGTGTGGGAATATCAGGGAATCCCATAGCAGAATCTTTCAAAGGCAACTCAGCAGGTTAGGTGATTGTTGCTGAGATGCGTTATGTTTATACCTGCCTGTAAATCATACGGCTTTTTTCTTATTCCTGCTGCAACATGTGCCGTAAAAAGTGTTTTGAATGGGGATGAGCACGGCTCTCTCGCTTCACTATGTTTGGTAACTTTTGTCCCCATAGCGAAAATCAAAAGCTGGCACCCATGAATATGCGCACAGTAAGTGAACATATCTTAAAGTGAAATATACAAATGTAGTTCAATTGACCTTCCCCTTAGACGGAAGTGTGCAAGACAAAAGAGCATTGGACTTTTATAAAAAGTAATGAACACCAGAAAAATAACCTGAGAGGAAATGTTCCAATACAAATGCTCGAAAAGTATAAAAGGTGCTCACCTTTTAAACCCAGCAATCTATAGTGAAATATTCCCTGGAAAACAAAATACCAATAAGTGCTTGTTTTCTTGTGGGTAAGCGTCTGCACTGGGAACATGATAACCTGTGTAAAATCCTGGAAGCCAAATACTTGAGCAAGCTTTCCAACCTCATGAAAACCCAAGGGGTTACGTCCGCCCTCAAGTTACGCTGTCCACTAACATCTTAAAAACTCTTCTTGAAGAAAGAAAGTGTTAAGCAGCAATTAAGGGGCCTGCAGCTTCTGATGGGCTGCTGGGTGCTCTAGAGAGCCACATGAGGTTGGGAGGTGGCTGTGGCCTCGCACAGGCCTTGTACATGGAAGCCTCACACAGCTTTCCCTTTAAAGCCAACAGGCAGCTGACACTTTCAGCTCTCCTGCGGACAGATACACATACACAGAGGGTCTCTGACCACAAACCGAGACACTGAAAAATCCATGTTAAACCATTTTTTGTAAATATAAATATTTGTCAGTGTTCAAGGGCTATTTTGAGGAACTCTAGATGTGAATCAGCAACTGTAAAAATGGCTGCAATTTGTCTACCAATTCCTCATAATAGCACTGACCACATATGAATAGATTCTTTTTTTATACAAAGAAAACGATGGAACATTGAATGTATAGTGTTTTAAATAAGGTCAGGGGACATGAGGGGATGCAATGGGAGAAGGCAAACACGCATAGATGGGGGAGTAGAGCCCTTTAACTACCTATTGTCTGCCAAGCCCCCTCTCCAGCCACCCCTTCTACTCCAAACTTCATCCCATCCCTGCTCATACTAAGACACCACTGGGAAAGGGGAAACAGTGTTTTTCAGTTAAAACCTAGGAGGCACTTTTTCTTCCTGGGGTGTTGTTCCAGTGTGTATCGGGTTTCACTAAAAACAGGAAAGCCGGAGTACAGGGAAGGACTTTAAAAGATGAGGCTTCTGACTTGAAAACATAAGTGTTGAAAGTACATAACTGTAAATGAGTTACTGTTGTGACTGTATCTCTGAAATAGAATAGGTTACAAAAAGGTTAATACTTGTCTTCAAGTTGCCTACTGCCCCTCTGAAAAGTATATGGGTCCTCACATACCTTGAACTGCTGATTGCCTTTCATACAAGTCTGCCAGAGTTCGTTCTTACCCTAGAATTGTCCTCTCTACTTATGAAAAGTATCCTTGGTTAAACGGTCTATTCCTATGATATGGCATTTAAAACGTGCCTATACACAAGTGTTTCAAGGTGCAATGAGGCATGGGAAGGGAACAGAGGGAAGACGGAGACAGCGATCTTACTAGGCCAGGTGACATTGAGATTGTGCAGGGAAGGGAAAAAGTGCAGGGGGAAGGAGGATGGGAGCAGTGCATAGGATAAACAGTGAAATGATAGAATAAATAAGTAAAAAGTGCAGCCAGCTGGTGGCAAGTGCAAGGGTAAGTGCAGACATCTGGTTTCAAGTGCTGTCAAGGGGCTGTAGGAATACAGAAACAGCCCCCGAGTGCAAGGGTTGCCACGGGGGCAGTGCAGGTTTGCAACTGGCAAGGTGTGGATCTGTGCCCTAGATCAGAGGTAGTATCGGGTTCAGTAAGGGAGAGGAGGAGAGCAGGCAGAAGCAAAGAGGAAGGTCTTGAGGTGCTTCCGGAACTGGAGATGGTTCTCCACAAGTTTCAGAGAGGCAGGGAGGCAGTTCCAGAGGAAGGCCCTGGACAAAGAAAGAGATCTACCACCAACTTGTAGCTTGGAGAAGCGACTAACCCTGAGGGAGTTGGAGGACAATGAACAAAGAGCTCGATGATGAAAGATATTTAGAAAGAGAGAGTTGAAGGTATTGAGGCCCCAGAAGGCCTGGCGGGCAATAGTGTGTTTTGAACTTAATCCTCGCCGCCACTGGGAGCCAGTGCAGAGATTTCAGTCCTGGAGAGATACGATCCCTGGGCTTGAGGCCAAGGACAAGTCTTGCAGTCCTGTTTTGGATGAGTTGCAGAGGGCAGAGAGTAGAGGCAGGCAGATTTAGAAAGAGGCTGTTGGAATAGTCCAGCCTAGAGAGAACCAGAGCTCTGGAGACGGTGAGCTTCTGGGGGAAGGAGAGGAAAGGAAGAATACCTCTGTGGAGGTGTAGCTGGTAGTGTGACATCTTAGAAACGTCAGAGATGTGAGGAGAGTGTGGAGTTGAAGATGGCCTGAGGTTTTTAGCCTCACAGGTGGGAGCAGGGTGAGGGCCAAGAGAGGCAGGCCAGAGAGTGATAGGAAAGGATGGAGCAGGTGTGCCGAGGAGGAGAATCTGTCTTTCGGGCATTAAGCAGAGATCATTGGCGGCACACCACTCCTCTATAGCAGACAGAGATGAGAAGGTGAAAAGGTGGCGGAAGGGAGCCTGAAAATGTGTTGTCATCTGCATAGCACTGAAAGTTGGGACTGAGGGCGCCAATGCAGTGGGCAAGAAGAGCCAGGTATTGTTTGAACAGCCAGGGAGAGAGGTTAGACCCTTGGAGAATACCACAGGTAGAGATAGAGGAAGGACCCAAGTTGTACCTGGGAGGGTCGATCGGAGAGGAAGGAAGTTAACCAAGCCACGGCCTGATCGGTGATGCCCAGGTAATCACGGAGACGGCTGAGCAGGATGGCATGGCTGACCGTGCCAAAGGCAGAAGGGAGATAAAGTAAGATGAGGACACAGGGGGTGTTGGAATCAAGGTTGGAGAGTAGGTCTTCACAGATGTTCAGGAGAGCAGTTTCCGAGTTGGCAGTTCTGAAGTCAGACTGATGGTCATGGAGACAACTAACAGAGTCAGTGTGGAGATTAAGCTGAGAGATGGCCAGCTTTTTCAGGAGTTTGCCCAGGAAAGGAGTGATTGAGATTGGGTGATAGTTAGCTTAGTATTTTTTTTTTTTTATTTCTTTATTAACTTTACAACAATGTTATACGCAGAAGATCATTGATTAATCATTACCATATGAGTGGTTCGAAAGAAACATATAACATGCCCCCGCCCCCCTCCCCGAGCACTCCCTCCGAGACCACAGTTGGAACTTCAATCTTCTTTTTGGCCCCCATGGGGCCTGGACTGTCTGTGCTATCTGAGGCGCTATCTTGCGCCGCTGGGTGGAGCAATGGCACAGTTAATGCCACCCAACGGAGTAGTTCTTCGCTGGAGTCTAATCTCTGCACTTGGATTGCTGTTTGCCAGGCAGTAGTCTCAGCAGATATCCATCTTTTGAGGTCTGCCCACCAGAGGGCTTCACTTAGGTCTTTTGCACTTTTCCAACCCATGGCTATGCGTCTTTTCGCCGTTATATATATTAAGTCTTTGAGCTTATTAAGGGACTTGTTTTTGCTGCTCCGCCTGTAGCTCCCCAATATGCAAGCTGCCGGGTCGAGAATTTCGACTACTATCTCCGCATTTGCCACCCTTTCCTTCTCCTGGGCCCAGAACCTCTGAACCGCAGGGCAACCCCAGAACATGTGGGTCATTCCAGCCTTCGGCATGTTGCATTTGGGGCATGTCTGGATTGTGGCTCCTTTGAACCTAGATATGGCTTCAGGTGTAAGGTAGGCTCTGTTGGTAACGTATAGTTGGATGAGCTGTAGGCGGGCGTTCCTAGAGATTTTTGTTGTGGTAATGGGTTATCTTCTCCCATGCTTTATCATCGAACTCTATTCCGAATTCGGTCTCCCACCTACCCTTGCATTTGAGTTCATTCTTGGTAGTGCCCTGCAGCAAGGTCTCATAGAGTCTGGAGATTTTGTGGCCTCCTTCAGCAGTGTTGAGCATTGACTCGATGATCTCATTTTCTATGACCAGGTCAGTGGCTTCAGGCCATCTCTTCTTTATGGCCTGGATTACTGCTCCGTGGAGCAGAAACTGGCCCATGGGTAGACCAGTGGATTTGCAGAGGTCGGTGAATGACATTAGTTCCTGCTCACGGGTAAGGTCCCCCAGCACCGCCACACCCCAGGGCTCCCATTGGGTGCGTGTTTCCGTGTGCCCCCATGGATATTTAGCCATGATTGCGGAGATAGGGATCTGCGGGGAGAGTGGGTCTGTTGACCCCACTCTTCCACAGGCACGCCTCCAGAGTTGGGCCCTGAGCTTAGCCAGATAAGGGCAATTCCGTAGGGCCTCCTTCTCAACCCATAGTATATCCTGAAGTAGCAGTCGAGGCAGGGCAAGCTGGAGAAGTCGGGTATCAGTGGTGGTTTCGTCGGCCATCCATTGCGTCACGTGCCTCAACTGGCTTGCCAAGTAATATAGTTCGAAATTAGGGACTTTCAGTCCTCCCCTCTCGTAGGGTCTTTGGAGAATTTCCAACGCCACTCTGTGTCTACCTCCCTGCCAGAGGAATCTCCTGCAGAGTTTGTTCAAGTCTCTGAAAAATGAGGGGGGAATGTTAAAGGGGACGTTGGTGAAGAAATGTAATAGTCGGGGGAGTGCCACCATTTTGAGAAGACCTGCTCGCCCTGCCACCGAGAGGGGGAGTTTACCCCAGAAAATCATGGACTTCTCTAGGGAAACTCTGGCCCTGACTGTGTTAAGGATATGTTCCGTGCTGGGGTTGCGGTGTATGGTGACACCCAGGTATCTAAAGGATGACACCTGCCATTTAAGGTCTAGTGAGGGTAGGGATCTATATTCCTCCTTGTACAATGCAGCCAAGGGGAAGAGGCAAGATTTGTCCTTATTAATCCTAAATGCCCGTAAGTCTATGGAAACTATCTGAGGTCTCTAATATGTAGGGCAGGAGGTGCTCTGGATTGTGTAGGTACAGTAGCATGTCGTCTGCATACATGGACACGAGGTGAGTCACCCCATCTAGTGCAATGCCTCTGTCACCATATTCTTGTCGGAGATATGCAGCTACAGGCTCAGCGGCAATAATGTAAAGCATAGGGGACAGTGGGCATCCTTGCCGGGTGCCTCTGTAAAGGGGCCATTTATCAGAATGCGTCTTGTTAGTGCGCACCCTGGCGGTGGGGCTGGCGCAGACCAGTTGGGTCCATTTCAGAAAGGCGGGTCCTATTCCCATTTTGCCCATAGTGGCATACAACCACTCCCATCTCACCGAATCGAAAGCCTTGGTGGCGTCTAGTGACACCACTGCGTATTTTTGGGGGCAGTGCTCAGTGCCGTATATAATGTGATGTAGCCTACGCAGGTTTTCGGTGATGGAGCGCCCCGGCACGTAGCCAGTCTGGTCTTGGTGGATCAACTGGGGGATCACTCTGCGTAGTCTATTTGCAAGGATTGCTGTTAATATTTTGCAGTCAACATTTAGCATAGAAAGTGGTCTATATGACCCACAGTCTATTCCATCCTTTCCAGGCTCCAGCAGAGGGATTATTGTGGCCTCGCACATGGAATCTGGGAGGATGCCGCGCTCATAAGCCTCATTGAATACCCGTGCTAGCATTGGGGCGAGGGCATCTTCATATGTCTTATAAAATTCCCTGGGTATGCCATCTCTGCCTGGCGCTTTCCCAGAGGGTAGGGATCTAATTATAGCCATCACTTCATCTGGAGTAATTGGGTCCTCTAGGGTTTCAGCCACCTGTGCGTCTAGTTTAGGTAGCTTTATACTATATCCAGGGCGTCCTCTATCTCAGTGACGGTGGGGGGCGGGGTCTTGGAGTAGAGCTTGCGGTAGAACTCGGAGAAAACCGAGTTGATCTCATCTTGGGTGTGTGCCGTCGGGTCGGAGTATGCTGCAAATGGGCGTCCTGGGGATTTCTCTTGTAGAGCCAAGCTAAGAGTTTACCAGGTTTATCCCCCAGTGCGTGTGTCCTTTCAGTGTGTTTAGCATAGCTCAATTTCCCCAGCGACTCCCAATGAGACAGGCAGGCCTGTCGCAAATCAGTTATTTCCTGTATATGTTCCAGGGTCGAGTCTGCCCTACTCTCCAGCACCCTCAGCTCTTTTTCTGCGCCCTCTAGGGAGGTTGTGATGGACTTCAGGGTACCCCCGATTGTAGCTATCATCTCTCCTCTCATAACTTTATAAGCTTCCCAAGCTGTGCCGATGTATTCTATGCTATCTAGGTTGTTCTGCCAGTATTCCTCAGTACTGTCTCTTATATGTTCTCGGAAGGCTGTACAGGTCGCAAAGTGCCAGTTGGGCTGTTAATTTAGACAATATTTTGGCGGGGGGGGGGGGCAGGGGTGCTTGGAGTCAGTCCTGTCTTTCAGGGGGTCCAGTGTACAATTGTGATCTCCCCCCCCCCAAATCACGGTACAGTCTACAAAGGGGCCAATCTGAGAATATAGGGAGTGGAAGAAAGCTGTGGCGTCGTGGTTGGGTGCGTAAGTGCTAATCAGGCATATCTCCCTCCCGTCCAAGGTACCATGCACCAGTGCCATCCTGCCTTCATTGTCTGTCTTGGTGTTCACTACCTTAAAAGGGATGGTTGGGTCGATCCATATCAGGACCCCTCTGGCGTATGAGGAGTAAGGGGATCCAATCAGGGTTCCTCGCCATGTTTTGGCCATAGTCTCTAATTTATCCCTTGTTAGGTGTGTCTCCTGGAGCATGGCGATTCCCACTTTACATCTACGTAGATATGAGTGTATCCGGCGTTGCTTAGCAAAGTTGTTCATGCCTCTGACGTTCCACGTCATTACGTTAATGTTTCCAGCCATGGGTGTCGTGGTATCTGTTGGTTGTCCTCCGCTTGGGTCCAGGCCCTGCTACTGGTGTATCTATTATAGAATTTTCCTGTGGTCTCTGTGTTTTCCAATTAAAGTTCTCATCTTGGGCTCTAACCTCTCGTGTCCCTCCCCCCTTGGTCTTCGAGCCCTCTGTATCTTCGGGTCCCCAAACTTGACCCCATAACTGTGAAATCCCCAAACATAGAACAAGTCCAGCGAGGTTTCCCTCGTTATGACGATCTCGTTTCTGCTCCGTTTGACCACACATTGGTCTCCTGGTGCCCTACGGGCGGGTATATATACCCTGAAGGAAACTTCCAAGGGGTGGAGTGTCTTGACTCTGATGACTCCGTATGGAGGATCTGTTCAGCTGTGTTGTGGCTAACTCTGTCAGCTGGTGGTCTGTTACGTATAAAAGGGCCCCCTGGAGCGTGGCTTAATGGGACTCAGAGCGGTTTCCGCCTTTGGGCCTCAATATCAGGGATCTGTTGCTCGTCCATCCAGTCCCGGGCCTGTGCCGGTGTGGCGAAGAAGTGGGCTCTGTTATTGTGTAGTACCTTCAATCTTGACGGATATAGGAGCATGTAGCGCAAACCTGCTGCCTTCAGCCTGGCTTTTGTATGTATAAACTGTGCCCTATTCATTTGGACCTGGAAGGTATAATCTGGGTAGATGGCAATTTTGGCGGAGTTCCTCTGGATCTGGCCCCCAGACCTGGAAAAGGCCAGTATGGCCTCACGGTCCCTGTAGTTTAGAACCTTCGCAATCACCGGTCTAGGCGGGGCTCCTGGCAGTGGTTTCTTGGCTAGGGACCAGTGGGCGCTCTCAATGGTGAAGCCTTGTGAGAGCTTCCCTGCTCCGACTTCCTGCAGCAGGAGATTTTCGACGTAGTTGGTGGGGTCGGGGCCTTCGATACCCTCCGGCAGGCCTAGGAGTCGTATATTATTCCTACGGGCCCGTCCCTCCGCCTCCTCGGCCCTATCCTCCAAATTCTTAACCTTTTGCTGTAGTTCATCCACGTCCTGGAGGAGGCAGGTTTTTGCTTCCGTATTTTCCCGGATTTGGGTTTCAAGCGCTTCTGTCCTGCCAGCTAGGGATCGGACATCCTGGCGTAGAAGGCCCAGATCTGTTGCCACAGCGTCTATTTTGTTCTCCATTGTAGCCTGGAATATCTTAATGGCTTCCAGTATCTGGGTATTACTAGGTTCAGCCGCTACGTCAGTGTGGACAGGTAGCTTCTCCGGCGCTCCACCATTTGGGCTCACCGGCTTTGTGGATCCACTGGTCGTGAAAGTGTCTATAGTGGTCTGGCGCTGCTTGGACCTCGCCCTTGTCGCAGACATCTTGTTGGATGATGATATCTCCCTGCTGAAGGATCGGGCCGGAGGGTATCCCAAAGTCCGGCACAACGACCTGCGCCCTTGGTTGTGGGACCGGCGGGCCAGGGCTCAGTCCGGTGCAGCCGGGCGAATACTTGAGGATGCTAGAGACGCAGCGATTCACAGTAGGTAGCCTGCACGGGTAGCCTGCATGGGTGGGTAGCTGCACGAGTTAGGCTGTAATGGTTTGGCGGTATGTGCAACCGCGCTATGAGCCTATGTCCTGTCCTGCTGCCCTTGCGCCTGCCAACTGCGGATCCTGGGCGCAAGCCGGCTGGCAGAGCAGTGGCTATCTAATGCCTGAGCGTGGCATCCAGCCTTAGGGTGGCTCCCAGTGCAGAAAAGCGCATCAGAATGCAGGTGTATGGAAGGATTCGGGCGATGAGTCCAATCCCGCGCAGGGAGGCTCGGGAACCCAGCCCCCAAGGGTACACTGGGAGGAAGAGGGGGCCCCCGATGCCCGGGGTCGGTGCCCGCATTACTCCAGGCCCCTCCGCCACCCCCAGGCAGTCTATGCAAGCCGGGGACGGGGGCGCCCGACTCCCGGCAAGGTCGAGTACTGGCGGCGAGGTAGAGCGGGGGGGGGGGGCCTGGGTTGCCGCACTTTGCTCGGCGCCTCAATGTCAAGCCTGGCCCACACCCACCCCCGCTCACCTTTGCAGTGCTGGCTTGCCATCTGGATCTGGCCTTCGCTTCTTGCAGCTCCCGGGCCCGCACACACTCCAGGCGGGACGCAGCGCTCCTCCGCTCCTCGCCTCGGCAGTTTGCCCGTTCCGATGGGATCCTCCGAAACGGGGCCTCAGGAGCGATGTATCCGGCTCAGCTGTACTGCGGATTCATCTGCAAGTCACCGGCGCACTCAGCGGTGGCGTACGCTCTTGGGCCCCTCCAGGGGATTAGCGCGCGGGAGCCACCATCTTGGCATTTAGTCGGCCGCCTCCAATCTGTGGCGTAGAGGCGCTTATTGGCTCTCCCAGGCTCCGGAAAAGTATCTCTCTGCATCCAAAGGACTTCCGCAGCGTTCAGGGTGACTCACAGGCTCCAAGGGTTCCAGGATTCGGCATAAAACAGCTTATGTTGGGCACATCCAGCGGAGCTCACCAGAGACACGACCTCACTACATGGCAGTTAGCCACGCCCCCCAGCTTAGTATTAGTGTAATAGGTTTATAGACCAATAAGTTATACTGACCTTGAATAGCATTTGCTCTTCTTAAACTGTAATGTTGGGTTGCGCTTTCCTTGAATTGACTTAGTGCACTTCTAAAATAGTTTCACCAGTTTCTTACTTGCCCAGGAGTAGCATATTGCCCCTCTAGAAAGTATACAAGTTGTTGTTACTGAACTGTTCTTAAGTGACATTGTTGTTGTAACAGTATTCATTCATAATAGAAGAAAGTTACATATGTTGCAGGATATACTTGTAACAGTGTTGGTCTAATTGAGTGATTCTGAACGTGAATAATGCTGTATTATGACCAATAAGGTTTATTGCCTTTGAATTACTTATTGTACTCCTAAAGTATACCTAACCTAGTTTTACTCCCCAAGAATAGCTTAATGTAATTCTGAATGTGTGATTGGTTTGACTCCCCTTGAACTGCTTATTGCTGTGGTTTGTATACCCTAAGTATTGAGTTGTTTTTTATAATTGGGTTTATATATGTGATAGTCCTTACTTTCCCAAGATTTATCTTGGCCTACATGTATTTATAACAAAGCATTATTTTTACAATAGATAATGTTTCAGGGTTTCTTTGGATCATGTGTATGCTATCATTTCTTTGTACCAAGCTACAGCCCTCTCTCCTGCCTAAGATAAGCCTGGCTGCTCTGTCCATGCTACCAGCATTCTCAGGTGGTACAGCCTTAAGCTAAAAGTGGAGTTGTACTGCCTCAGTTATGGGGTTTTAAAGCCCTTAGTTGGACTTTAAAT
Organism: Ambystoma mexicanum; assembly: GCF_040938575.1. Classification (NCBI taxonomy): domain Eukaryota; kingdom Metazoa; phylum Chordata; class Amphibia; order Caudata; family Ambystomatidae; genus Ambystoma; species Ambystoma mexicanum. The sequence continues at coordinate 769,844,789 of NC_090936.1, forward strand.
AAACTGTACTAACTGGAAGGTTACTGGTAGACTGTGCTGTTGGGTAGACCGAGAACACTGCTTTGGGGCAGGTCAGTCATTGGTAAAGAAATCTGTACAATTCTCTGCAGTTCACTCTTCCTGCATATCTTTCAGAAGCAAAGTGGGTGCCAGCCTTGAACTTGCATCTTCATTTAATGTAACCTTCTACCTCCTATTTGTAATCTGTGTTTTAAGTTTTTCATTAAAATCTTCTAATAACATTAATTTAGATGCATTGCCTGATACCTCAAATCAATGAGACTAAGTACCCATTGTTTGTGACAAATGTAATCTTTTTTAGATTTGCGGGCTCTCTTAAAGTGCCCAATTTTGTCTGTGAAATGAACCTTAAGCAGGATTTGATTGTTATCATTTTCCTGCATTAGTGTGCATACCTTTCTTGTAAACATTTACATGTCCTGCTATTGTACCATGTATACATTTAATGTGCAGCGGTAACCTTAGGATGTGTAGAGGCATATTTAGGCTGATCTGTCCCCATTCTTCTGGCTAGCCTTGGTAAACCTGGCACTAAAAACCTTACTTGATCTAAAAGAGCAGATTCCTCAACTGCTCTGTGTGCCGTCATGAACACCACATTGCTGCTATCCTGAGTGGGGAAGATTTGGGATGTTTTAGAAAAAGGAAAACTAAGTGGCCCTGAAATGGGTAAGAAAGCATACATTCATGAAAGTAACCCAGGTGCATAAGGGACAGAAAAGAAAATCGGCCTGGTCAAGGTGTTCACCTGACTCCCCCTTGCTTTCATTACCCTCTTGCCAGGGACAGTCCTCGGTGCGGCTGGAAGCCAGGTAGCCCCAGATTAAGAAAACTGTCATGCACATCCATTTATACAATTTTGGTGCCTGATGTTCTCCCACACCGGCTCATCCCCTCCTCCCCACCTTTTGGTGAACAGGAGCTTACTATAAACTTTCTCCAGCATGGGGTCTGGCATGGATTCACATGCTCATGAATATTCCCCGTCGTCAGGCTGGGAATCCTCGGTAAAGAAAAAACCAGTATCAGTTTCGTTTCTGATCTGTCTTTCGTAGTAATAACCAATCACTGGTCTCTGCGTCATACTGACCACAGCCAATGACTGCCCTCTACCTAAGCACCGCCTCTGGCAGCCATCTTCAGATTTTTACCGCACGTTCATGTGTTGGGATCCTCATGCTATTGCTCTCGAGCGTTAGTGCTATTTTTTTTTCACGTTTTTTCTCAAAAACTTCGTTTTTTCGGTCAAAAGAGCCTCAAGCTCCACCGATTCTCCATCCGATCAACGGGGACCCGTGTCTGATTCGTCTGCGCCCCTCAAGGGTGAAGATTTCGTCGAGCTACGCTTTTGGAGGACTCCAGAAGTTTCTCAGGCCCGGTCATGGCCCAGGAGAAGGGGAGCTCGACGCTCGGAAAGCTGTTCAGGGTCTGCCCTGGATGCCAGCTGCAGAACGTCTTCAAGGAGGACGAACACTCTTTTTGTCTTTACTGCCTACATGAGGACAAGACGCACGTGGAGAAGGACTGTGCGTTTTGCGGCAACATGTCGGAGCGGACCATGAAGGACCGCCATCAACGTCTCGCCAACTGGCTGGAAGGGAAGAGCCCGTCCGGCGAGAAGAAGAGGAAGAAAGCCGAGCGGTCTTCTAAGACCTTTGAGGACGCCCCGGCGACGGGGGTCCAACATAAGGCCAAGCACCGCGAGTCCGCTGGCACCGGGAGCGCCGAACTGTCGGGCTCTACGGGCGCCAGGCAGGGCGCACCCTCCCCGGCACTATCAACCACGAGCCAACGCTCTGGGTCGGGTAAGAGGAAGGCCGAGCACCCGGCGAAGCTCCTGGAGAGGCCCCGGTCGAGCTCGAAGGCGGAGGGGGAGCGAGGCAGTGTCCCCCCCCCCTCAAGGATAAGGCGGTGAGCGCACCTAAGGTGGTGAAGGCCTTAATCCATCCGGCCAAGCCCTCTATCGAAACTGTTGCGGCGGCCCTGGCTCAGCCTGTGGAGGCTACACCAGTGGTGGCGACCTCGGGGCTCAGAGTCTCCCTGCCACCTCGGAGGGAGTCCTCTTTTGTGCCCATCGATAGGACCCCCGTGAAATCCCCCGTGGGGAAGAAAAAGGGGGGGCAGGGCGTCGTCGTAGATTCGGCCTCAACCTCGGAGGAGGAGCTGGTCGAAGTCTTAAGCCACGCCCTCGGCGTGGAAGAAGACCGGCCCGTCGGGATGGATACCGACGGGGCCCCTGATCGCCCGTCGGATTCCCCTCTGCCAGCGCCGCGAGACAACTCGGCGGCCATTTTGTTGGCTATACAGTCCTTATGCTCAGAGATAAGGACGAGACTACCGTTGCCGACGGAACCTCTCCCGTCGGGGGACCCAGAACCGGGACCTTCTGGTGTTCCCCCTACCAAGAAAAGAAGGATCCACCCTCCGCCTCCTTTTCAGCCGTCACGCCCCTTCCAGCCCTCCTCCCCGTCCACCCGAGGGGATGATACGGGGACTGACACGGCAGCGACGGGTACGGACGACGAGGTATACGACGAGGATGTACCGTCGTCGCCTCCCACCAGGGCTTCTCCGCCCGACGAGATTGGATCGTTCCACTCCATGATCACCAGGGCATCCAAGCTTTTCCAACTCTGCCCTGAGGAGAAGAAGGAAGGTTTCCTTTATCAGTGGCGCGAGGCCAAGAGGAAGACTGTCCTCTCAGTGCCTCTATTGGACGACATTTGGGATGAGGGCCTCACCCTCCTCAAGAACCCTTCCACGACGCCAGCTAGAAGAGACCGGTACGAGAAGAAGTACCGGGTCCCGGACACGGCCCCCCTGTGCCTCCGGGCGCAGCCTACCCCGGACTCCGTCGTCTCCGCGGCGGCCAGGAAAAAAGCGGGGGGGGGTGCGGCCTCCACATCGACTTCCCCACCGGACGGCGAGGGAAAGAAATTGGACGCTATGGGACGCAGAGTCATCTCGTCTGCGGCGACGACGATTAAAGCGGCCAACGCCTTGGCTATCGTGGCCCGCTACGACAGGGAGCTCTGGTACAAACTGGCTCCCCTGCTGGACTTCTTGCCGGACGACAAGAGAGCAGAGGCCCTGGAGATCTTGCAGGACGGTGAGGTGGCTTCGGACCACGCCATTACCATTGCGACGGACATCGCCGACACTGGGTTCCGCCAGTTGGGCAACGGCGTTTGCCTTAGGCGGCGTGGATGGCTCAAGGCTACGGACTTCCGTCAAGACGTTCAGACCAGAGTCCTGGACATGCCATTCGATGGGAACAACCTGTTTGGGAAAACAGTGGACGATTCCCTTCAGGCCATTAAAGCGGACACCGAGACGGCCCGGGCCCTTGGAGTTCTGCAACGACGACGGACGCCCTTTCGGAGCAGCGGAGGCAAGGGCACCTCCAAAAGTTCCGGCGGCGGTTTCTCCACCTACCGTCAAGCGGCCCGCTCGTCGGCTCAGGAGGCCTACAGAGGACGAGGCAAGTCTGGCGGACCCCGCCGTCGTCGCCAAGGAGGTCAAGGCGGCAAAGCCTCGTCGAAGCAGGATTGAACCGGCCGTGGGGTCGGGCCCCCACCGAAGCACCCCGGTGGGAGGCCGGCTGGCGAGCTTCGTCAGCGTGTGGGAGTCCATCTCCACCGACCGTTGGGTGCTGGACGCCTTGGCCCGGGGCCACGCGCTCGAGTTTCAAAGAAGGTGTCCGCGCGTCCCCCCCCCCGTGGCCAGGAAAGAACTTCACGTCCCTCAACTTCTCCTGGAGGTAAAGGCGATGCTCAGGAAGGGCGCCATCGAACTCGTCCCAAAGAGGCTTCGGGGCTCCGGAGTTTACTCGAGATACTTCCTTGTGAAGAAGAAGACGGGGGGATGGCGCCCCATCCTGGACCTGCGACGTCTGAACAAGTTCATCAAGGAGCAAAAGTTCCGGATGGTCACCCTCCAGCACGTCCTGGGTCAGCTGGAGGAAGGAGACTTCCTGTCGTCGTTGGATTTGGAGGATGCCTACTTCCATATTCCCATCCTAAAGGGGCACCGAAAATTCCTCAGGTTTGTGGTCCAAGGGCGTCACTACCAGTTCAAAGCCCTCCCCTTCGGACTACGGTCGGCACCCAGGGTATTCACCAAGTGCCTTGCACCGGTGGTGGCGCAGCTGCGCCGCGAGGGGATCCACGTCTACCCCTACCTGGACGACTGGCTCATCCGAGCCAAGACGAGGGAGCTCGCCGTGGATCACACGGCAAGGACCGTCCAACTTCTCACGGACCTGGGATTCTCCGTGAACTACGCCAAGTCCCACCTGGTACCCGCGCAAAACGCACTGTTTCTGGGAGCGAAGCTCGACACAGTGTCCCTTCTGGCCTCCCCGTCGGAGGAAAGGACCAGGTCCATCCTGGGCAAGGTACAGCGGATGTTGGTTTCCGACGCGGCCAAGGTGAGGTCCATCAAGTCCCTCCTCGGAATGATGTCTTCTTGCATCTACCTAATTCCCATGTGCAGGCTCCGGATGCGCCCGTTGCAGGAGTTCCTGGACGCGCGCTGGATCCAAACAACGGGCGGCTTCGAGGAGAGGATCACACTCGACGAGAGTTTCCGCCGAGCGGTCCAGTGGTGGGGCATCCGCACGCATCTGACGGCGGGCATGGACTTCCAGACCCCAGACCACCAGGAGACAGTGACCACGGATGCCTCCCTGGAAGGGTGGGGAGCGCACACCGAAAATCTGCACGCGAGAGGCCTTTGGCTCCCGACGGAGAAGTCCCTCCATATCAACGTCCTGGAGCTCCGTGCAGTGTTCTGGGCCCTCAGGTCCTTCCTTCCGTCCCTCAAGGGCAAGGTGGTGAGGATCTTCACCGACAACACCACCACCATGTTTTACATCAGGAAACAGGGCGGAACCAGGTCCCCAGCACTGTCCAAGGAGGCGCAGGACCTGTGGCATTGGGCCGTCGCCCAAAAGATGTTTCTGGTGCCGTTTCATCTGGCAGGGATAAAAAACACCATCGCCGACTCAACCAGCAGGGAGCTGCGCTCGTGCCACGAGTGGGAACTACGGCAGGATCTAGTGGATCGCCTCTTCCGACGGTGGGGCACACCCCAGATCGACCTGTTCGCGACGGCGACGAACTCCAAGTGCCGGAGGTTCGCCAGCAGGTTTCCTCAGGCGAGGAGCATGGGCGATGCTTTCTCGTTCCCCTGGGAGGGCCTGTTCCTCTACGCGTTCCCTCCTTTGCCACTGCTAATCCGGCTCGTCAAGAGGTCCCGGTGCAGGATGATCCTCGTCGCACCTGCGTGGCCTAGGCAGATATGGTTCCCGGACCTTCTGGACTTGTCCGCGTCCCCGCCAATCAAGCTGCTGGTGGACGCGGATCTACTCTCCAGGGAAGGAGGCGCCATCCTCCACCACGACCCGAAATCGCTGAACTTGCAGGCCTGGCTCCTGCAGCGCTAGAGTTTGGAGGATACGACATACCGGCCGACTGCAGAGAGGTTCTTGCAAAGGCCAGGGCGTCCTCGACTCTTAAATGCTACGGACACAAATGGAAGAGGTTCTCTGTCTGGTGCCACGCACAGAAGATTAACCCTCTACGGATTACGGCTCCCCAGGTACTGCCGTACCTGCTGACGCTGGCCAAAGCTGGACTGGCACACGCGTCCATCAAGATTCATCTTGCTGCGATCTCCCGATACACCAGAACCACGGGCCGGACGTCCTTGTGGTCTCATCGTCTGGTGAAAGAGTTCATGAAGGGGCTGTTCAGATCGTTCCCGCCGGTGAAGGCTCCGGCCCCGGCGTGGGAGCTCAACGTGGTGCTGACCAAGCTCATGGGACCTCCGTTCGAGCCTCTGCACTCGGCCCCGTTGAAGTTTCTGTCGTGGAAAACAGCATTTCTTGTGGCCATCACCTCCGCACGACGGGTGGGAGAGATCCAGGCCCTTTCCTGCAAGGCCCCGTACTTGACTTTTCACGACACGAGGGTAGTGCTCAGGACGCACCCCTCCTTCATGCCCAAGGTACCGTTGGACTTCCATCTCAACGAACCCTTGGTGTTGCCTGTGTTCTTCCCGTCGCCTTCGTCGCCGGCTGAGAGGACTTTGCATTCGCTGGATGTGGCTAGAGCGCTGAAGTTCTACGTGGACCGAACGAAGTGTTTTCGGAAGACGTCACAACTCTTTGTGAACTTTGGATCTGTCAATCAGGGGAAGGCTCTCTCGAAGGCTTCCATTTCCAGATGGCTCTCCGGCTGTATCTTGTACTGTCATCGGTTGGCAAACCGACCGCTGCCTGGCCGTCCGAGAGCCCATTCCACCAGAGCGATCGCAGCTACCACGGCGTTCCTTTCTGGTGTGCCCCTGCTGGACATATGCAGGGCTGCTACGTGGAGGTCGACGCACACCTTCACGAAATTCTACTGCGTCGATCGGGATTCCAGGGAGGAGTCCAGGGTCGGCCAAGCAGTGCTGCGCAACCTGTTCGCCTGAGGTGAGCCTGGTGAGGAGGTAAGATGCTTAATGTTGAGTTTGATGTAATGCTTAATGTTGAGCCTTTGCCACCTCCCGTGGTTGTGCATGTGTGTACTGCTATGTATTCTTTATTCATGAGCATGTGAATCCATGCCAGACCTCATGCTGGAGAAGGAACAAGTTACTTACCTGTAACTGTTGTTCTCCAGCATGGGTCTGGCATGGATTCACATGCGAACCCTCCCGCCTACCCCTCTGCGGCTCTTCACTTGGTCATACTGCCACTTCACGTGCTTCCAAATCTGAAGATGGCTGCCAGAGGCGGTGCTTAGGTAGAGGGCAGTCATTGGCTGTGGTCAGTATGACGCAGAGACCAGTGATTGGTTATTACTACGAAAGACAGATCAGAAACGAAACTGATACTGGTTTTTTCTTTACCGAGGATTCCCAGCCTGACGACGGGGAATATTCATGAGCATGTGAATCCATGCCAGACCCATGCTGGAGAACAACAGTTACAGCTAAGTAACTTGTTCCTTACTGACTGGCATATACTCATATGTCCCGTTCCCCTTGCCTCCATCCTTGTGGGTGTCCCCCGACATGTACCAGGACCTTTGTCGGTGAGAAACGTAGCTTTTCCTTTACATTTTGCATAGCGTGCAGGGCTGTGTCCACACCATTGAGACTCTGGTGCCTCACCTCAGTCCCTTTTTCTGCACAGACGGTGTCGGACCTGGCAGCTAGACGCAGGAACTTTTTCAACTTTTTGTATGCTCCCCGTTCTTTATTTTGTATTATCTTCACCTCCCTTCGGTGCTTCTCCTCGCCCAGTGTATGTCGGCTGCAGTAGACTCCACGAGATGCACATCCTGCTATCACTCGTTCCCAGCCTTGGACCCCCATGCGCTCTTCCCCGAGCTAGAGGGAGATCTTCCATTCTTCTGCTCCCGGTCTTCTTAAAGAGTTTGTCGCCAGGACCAGGTCAGGACCCCACGTCAAGACAAGGTAGGTACTTTGTTTAGCAAGGCCCCTTAGCACGGGGACTCCTTCCCAGGGGTTTTCACTAGGAAGGGTTCATTGTATTCTAGTTCTGGCAGACCCGAGGCTTTAAAGCTACCGGGTCCCAAGACGAGGGGTCAAGGGGCTCTTCTAGGCAGTCCATGGAGGGGGTGATCCAGCTCATCGTCTTCTGCACCATGGAGCAAAGGATCATTGTGTTCTACTTCAGGTTCTGGGGCCAAGGAGTGCCCTTCCATGTCTGAGCCAGCATGTGGCGCAGGGCCTGTGCGCCCTCCCTCCCATGGTGTGGCGCCAGGCCCAAAGATGAGACCAGCACTAGGCAGAGGCTACGAGGCCGGTGTCCATCTTGGATTCAGACTCTTCTCCTATCGGGTCCTTTAACTTCAGTTTGGGCACTGCAAGAAGAATCCAGTCTCCTTCATTCAGGAAGTGGTGGCGGGCCTGTGGAACATGCAGATGGACTCCACAGGGTTGCATCTACCCTGTCAGCCTTGAGGGTACACACCGCAGGCGCTTGGAAGGTTCGATCAGGAACAGAGGCCCAGCGCGGCAGATGGCTGTGCCCTTCGTGATTCGTCGACATGCGAGGATCACTTTTTCGAGCGCTTCCTCATCCTCATGTGCTCCTCGAGATGTCGGGGCTGCCCAAGAACCTCATCAAGGAGGTGATTCTACAAGTCCTGCCTCCTAGGCTTCCTCCCCTGGGTCCTCCTCCGGTCCCATTGGAAGTACCAGTGCTGCAGCCCTGTCGTTGCTTTCAAGCCCTCGTCCTGTACCACCAATGCTGTCTCAGCTGCCTTCAGGTGCTGACCAGGGCGGGGACCCTCCAGCTCCTATGACCGAGGACCCAGACTCCCCTCCGTCTGGAAAAAAAAAGGGAGCAGGGTGGGGGACGATGACGCACAGGACAAAAAGCCTTTGGCATCAGTGAAGGCGTTTCACAATGGTCTTGAGGGCCTTGGAGAGTACTAAGGGTCCCCCAGCCAGAGCAGGCCCCGTCAGGGGTGTTGGTGGAGGGTCTGGCATGGCATGCCACGAGCCGCTCAGGCATTCCTCTCCAGGACGATGTCCTGGCGGTGGCTAGAAAGGTCTGAGAGAAGCCCCGGGCCAATGCCCAGATGAACAAGAAATTGGACAGCCGTTTTAGGCTTTTGGATGGGAAGCCAGTCCTCCTGGCCTGTCACACCCTCAACCACACTCTTCAGTTGTGGCGGCAGCTTCCTTGTATTCCAAGCCATCGTCCTCGTCTTGCAAGGCAGGTGGCTCCTCCAGTTGCCTTTCCAAGGAAGACGAGACCGTTGAGTTTCTTGGCAAGTGTTATCTTAACGCTGGCTGCACTTATGAGGGGCTAACGCCAATACCCTCCTAGCTGCGGTGAACCAGAAGCTGTTGCGGGAGATCAGGAGAGTTCCTGCCTGACCGCCCTCTGGAGAGACAGGCCTCCTTCAAGACCGGTCTGGTGTAGGCCCATGCTGTTGCACAGGACCTCCATGGAGTCTTCTCCCACATCGACACAGCCAGCATAGGGCTGTGCCTGGGGGGGGGTCGAGAAGGCAGGCGATGTGGATGCATGCCACAAAATTCTTCTCTGTTGTGCTGGAGAGGATCCTGGATCTTCCTTTTGGAGGGAACTGACCTTTTTCATTCATCCACGGATGGTGAGCTGATGGAAAAGAAGACCTCTGCGCAGACCGCTAAGTCCTTGATTATCCTGACCAAACCAGGGCAGGCCTAACTTCAAATCCCACTTTCCCAGCGGTTTCAAGGGGTTTTAGGACTGCAGTGCGCAGCGGCCAGTCAGGAACCTCAGTGACCACAGAAGGAAACAGCAGAGGACATTGCAGGACTTTTTCCATTCCTCACTCCTCTACTGTCTCTGATGCCAAAAGCCAATGATGTAACAGTCGGGGAACAGAGCTCGCCTGTAGGGGGCCAGCTGGCTGTCTTCACGGACAAGAGTCCTTGGATTCTTTTGATGGTCTCCAAGGGCTTCAGTCTTCCTCTTCCTTTACTTCTACCACCTTCGTCTCCCCTGCTTCAGATAGGGCCCCTGGCTCTGTAACTGGAGATCCTCTCATTTGAACCTGCAGGCAGTGGAGCCAATTCCTCAGTCAAAGGGGCTCTGTCTTCTACTCGAAGATATTTGCGGTACCCAAGAATAACCATGCTGGCCTGAGTGGGTAGTCCTGGAACTGCCATTCTTCAACCTATCTTTACTGCTCGAACGCTTCAAGATGATCAACCCAGCACACATGGGCGAGTGCAGGGGACTGGATGTGTTCCCTGGACCTCAAGGATGCGTACCTTCATGTCCCTATCTACCAGCCGCACCAGAAATGTCAGCGGATCATGATTATGTTGCACCACTTCCAATACAAGCGGGTGCCTTCCGGCCTCAATTCGGCCCCTCGCGTGTTCACGAAACTCATGAATGCGGTGGCTGGTCTCCTCCGCCTGGAGGGCCATCACTTATACCCCTATTTTTACTAGCTTGCCGAAGGGGGCGGTGCACTCCTGCCGGCAACTGGGAAATGTTCTTCACCAGCTGGGGTTCTCCCTCAACCAGTGGAAGTCGCAGTTGACTCCAGCCTAGGACCTGGTGTTCCTTGGGGTGCGGAGGGACACAGCTGCACAGTGGGTGTTCCCCACGACTGAGAGGTTCCTGTCCCTCCACAAGGTGATGGGGCACGTTCTGGCCAATTCAACCACCTCGGCATGGTGGTTCCAGCACCTTCTGGGCCTGATGGTGTCTTGTGTGCTCACAGGTTGGCACACCCACCCTAAGATGAGATGGCTCCAGTTCCACTTGGTGGCCAACTGGGACCAGGAAAAAGGGGTCACAGTCAGACAGAATCCCTATCCCCCTATGCCTACTCCCAGATCCTTTGGACTGCAATGCGGCAGTGGGAGCCCCCTTCACCCTGCCATAGCCCACTCTGGTGGTGAACAATGGATTCCTTTCTTTCTGGGTGGGGAGGCTACTCTGGAAAGCTACTTGGTTCATGGCGAGTGGTCCAGGTCGGAGGCCCTTCTGCATAGCAATCTGCTCAAACTCAGGGTGGTGGGTCTGGCACTGAGGGCCTTTCTACTGCTTATCCGGGACAGTGCGGTTCTGGTCAGGACCGACAATTTGTGACGATGTTCTACCTGAACAAGCAGGGTGGCATCCGCACCACCCAAGGCCCCCAACCCCTGGCCCCTCTCTCTTGTGCATCGAGGCAGTGTTGATTTGGGAGTGGGCCCTGTCGGAGGGGATATGGATTGGAGATGGGGTTTTCCAGATCTGAACTTGCTTGCAGTGCTCCTGGTTTGCTTCTTGGGCAGTTCGGGGTCAGAGGTCTCTGGGGAACACCTTCCAGCTCTGCTGGTGTTAGGGGCGTTTGCTTCATAAAACTATGCATACAGGTCACCAACTCTTAGTAATTTTAATTGTACTTGGTTATTTATAACACACTTAATACCCAGAGATTTCTAAGCGTGGACGGAACCTGTGTTGCTCCACGCCTTTTTGCTTCCAAGGCGAGTGAGTTGCCCCTGAGCTATCCTCCCGAGCTTAGTGGAAGTCTGTACTACTCAAGGAACCTTGGTAGAGTGGCAGAGCAGTCAGGCTTATCATAGGACAAAGATGTGAGCTGTAGATAAGTACACTGAACCCAGTATATACAATCGCCCAAAGAAACACTTGCACATAAGATGTTATATTAAAATATTTATTTATTATGTTTACACAAGGAGCCTAGATAAATACTTAGTTCACTTGGCCAACACATATATAGAAATTCTTAACACTTTTCAAAGGCCATTGCTTCAATGGTAGTTGCTCGTGATTCATTTGTTACTGAGTTTGACACTAACGACATTTCGGCCGTTTTATCGGTAATACCTTGCACTTATGTTCAGCCAAAGATATACAGTAATTGTATTTAATTAGCAAAACCACATAAGATAACGTCTTTTAAGAAGGAAAAAAATTGGTTAATCACACAACAGCAGAGCTTAATCTTCAACAGACAATTTTCAGACAAATTAATTCTTTAAAGGTCCAATCCCCAACTATACGAAAAAGACAAATTTGGAGTGTATTCAAAGTCTTAAGAAGCAGCAGAACTCAAGATACTTTTAGTCTGTAGGATAAGTTACATGGCAATTCAACACGAGGGGGACCCTACAAAAGGACTCCCTAAAGGAACACAAGCTGGCAGCTTGAGTCTGAGGTAGAGTGGGGACACTGGACAGCTCTTCATGCACTCCAGTCACTCTTGAGCGACTTCTCAGTTCAAGCTAAGTTATACCTTTCACCCCACCGTGCCTTACATTGGAAGAAATGCTCGTAGCTGGATTATCATCTGTGCAGCAGCAACGGACCTGGTCTCCTTATTCCTCTGTCTGGTGAGGAAAGGAAGGATGAATGGTATGTCTCAGCAGCAGTCTCGAGAGAAGACCCCTGGCAGGGATTTCTTCAGGCTCCCTGATCGTCATGCGGTTTTGCCACCTTTTTCTCGGGACCAACAAAGGACGATTTTCACAGGTCAATCTTCTTCGCTTCTGAAGTCCTGCACTTTGGTTAGGGGACTTAGATGAGCGGGATCATGCCTCTGGAGGTTGTGAAGGCATCATGAAGTAAGACGCAAACAACAGATTCAAAGTCTGAAACAAGCTGTTATATAATCAAATGCCAGGATTGTTGAAGGCCTAACTTGCCCTATGATAATTTGGCATTTCCCTACCTGAACAAAACTAAGGAAAGTCTGAGTCAAAAAGTTCAACTTGGAAGTCGGTCTGTGTCCAAAACCTATCCTTGCCCTCACAACAAAGCTAAACAATGTGTAGGGATGTCAATAACCAAAGAAACTGTGATCAAAGTTCTGAGCGTCTTCCAGCGTTTAGCTTCCTTTTCAGCTCCCCTTCCCCAAGTTCAAAAAAGTTCCACACATCCTGGGGTTCCCTTCCCTAAGTTCAAGGCAACAAGTTTGTCGAGCCTCAGGGTTCCCTTCCCCAAAACTCCAACATATCAACTTATACTTGGTTTCAAACTTCCAATGTTCAACACCACAACTGGTCAAGTTGACACTTCTTCGGGATTGCATTAGCAATTCACTTAAGTGCTGCTCCTTGGTTTGTTTCACAATGTCTTTATCTTTCACAATTGAGCGTTCCCTGGTCTAGGTGCAGTTGTCAGACCAATCACAGGTCGCACAGCTAGGAACCATAGGCTCTTCAGCCCACACAGGTTCTTTCATATTTGCCCCTGTGTAAAGATTCACCTTCACTTAACTTCTCCTTGTCGGCTTCTTGGCTTTATGTGCAGGGTCACACTCTCTTGGTGGCTTCTCATGGTTAGCCTCTTAGCTTTGCCAGTGTCTTTGCCCTTGCCACCTGGTATTTATTCATAATGTTCACTTTGTGGTGTTGGTCGTATTTATTCCCCACTTTTTGTGTCCGGCTCTTTCACAGTTGTGCTTTCATTTTTCATCTTTTAAATGGGCAATTTCTCCTTTGACTTTCATCTTGCAGCTTTGCCCACAACGTTTTCATTCAGTTTGGTTTTTAATATTTCCTTTTCAAGTGTTCATTACTTGCTTGATGTTCATTTTACTATTCAGGACTATATCCAATTAGTTTTAGATCATTCGGCATTCATAGTTTACTTATTTCAGTTTGTTTGGCGTTTTCAGAGCACATGTCCGCATTAACAAAGCGCTCCAGACAGTGTTTTTTCTGCATTACACTCACCGGTTATGCGCGACTGCTCTCTGCAGCTTCGCTGGTTCTTCTTGCTTGGTGCTCCTGTATCCATGGGCTTCGCCTCCATCACAGCAGCCACCAAGAGCTTCCCTCGATCTCCTGCGTTTCGTGGTGGTTGTGGGTTTCGGGCTGAGCACAGCTTCCTGCTCTTGGTATCGGCAACCGAAGCTCGGACGGATATTTAGACCCTCTCACGGCCCGCACGCTGCCTTGGGTGTCTTATCTTACCTATGATCAGTCTATTTGGGGACATGCCTGACTTCCCCAATAGTGTTCATTCACAGTCTTCTTCTTCGTCTCAGTAACAGAGTGGTGAAAATACCTATTGGTGTTCACTACTCCTAGTCGCCTTTTCCTCGTCCCAGTACTGCAACAGGTGAAATGAAGGGAGATGTCTTACAGTAGCTCATAAAGGCCAGGGGAGGGTTAGGTTGGTTTTCATAGGGTAAGGGGAGATACCATGTCTCGCCCTTAAACCTTCTCTTCCTCAGCCTTTTCCTGGGGCTTTGACATTGGTAATGTCTCCTAACGTTTCCTTGGTCAGTGGTAACAATACCCCATAAATGCCTCCCGTATAGAGGGAACACTGCTTCTCAAGTGAGGATGTGTCATCCCCAATCCCCAACGACCCTACATCCAGGTGATCCTCCCTTGCTTCTCCACCCCCAGGGTCAGGATCCAAAAGCGATGTCCTTTCCCATGCCACCTGAGCATAGGATCCAAGGAGAGTAGGTGTGAGGATACTCAAGTTTCTCATCGGGTCCAACTGGAGCTCAGCAATGACTTGGACGGATTTGGCCTTGCAAAGACGTTGCACTGCAAATAGGTTGGAGGTCCCCTGGTATTCGTGGTCTGCAGCTCTGGAAAGGCACATCCACTCGGGGGGGGATGTCTCAATATGTAGTTGATCTAAGGGCTGGTTGGTCCCAGCAGCCAAAGGGAAGGAGTCATCCTCTACGGAGCTCCTCTGTCGAGTAGACAACGGTGTCAGGACAGCAGTGGTTGCTTCACAGTGATTGGAAGGGTCTGCAGGCGTCTCTGGTCATCTTCAGCTTTGGTTACTTCAGTTCCAGTGGTTGACTTGCCTTTCACATCAGGAACCTCACCTTTTATTCAGTTTTATCACTCTTCTGCAGCCCCACAGTGTGAATGGGTTCCATTCAGGCACTCGGGCAGACAAAGGGCTCTGCCACTTCCTGACTGCACAGACACACTAGGGCCTAGGCAGGGACACACAAGGGTTCCTTTCCTGCCAAAGGCAAAACATACACACAGACCTCCCCCTCCCAGAATGGTAGAAGAAAGGCTAACAAAGAAAAACCACAATGGAAATGGTGAAAAAAGAAAGGATCCACCATGTTAGAACATAGGTGACCCTATTGTGCACAACCGAGACTGTGAATACAGTCTGCGGTAAAAGAATAGCACAATAGTTGGTAGAACACATCCACTGCCACCAGCCATAACTATAGGGTTGTCTATGCGACTAAAATGTCATAGGAGCAGAGAGAAAGGGGATATTGGGTATCCCTTTAGCACTCCACATAAGGTGGGGTGTGCTAATCTCGAACAGTATAATGTTTAGGAAGGATACAAAGTATCCATCTATCCTTAAGAACTGCAGTTAGTAAGGATAAGGAAAGAATCTCAAAAGAAGAAGCCTAAGGGTTCCCAGCAACACTTCACATAAGGTGCTGTGTGCTGCAAACGTTAAACACAGATGCTTTTAAAGAGATAGGGAGGAAAGCATACTCCTTGATAAAGGTAAAACACAGAGAATAGAGTTAAAAAAGTCACAGCACATAAGAAGGAATGAGGGAGGGAAAAAGGCTCCCCTCATTCAGGATAGAACGAAAATGGTCCAGACGTCAAGCAAAAAGTTCTGGGGGGGTCTCAATAAGAGAGGGGATGAAGCATAAAAATGATCAATCTCCCTAACAGCTGGCACGGCGCAGGTGCTATGCGTTTCCTCCTCCGTGGGCTAGCGTACCCTCTGCAAATTCCGAGCCTCGGTGGGAAACAGCCTCATCTTGGTCGTGCCCCACTGGCCCTCAAGGGCTTAGTTCTTGGATCTGCTGCAGTTGAGCTCCCAGGGGCCTGTCTATCACCCAATTCCCAGCAGGGGCTTCACGACACAGCAGGGCAGTACAGTGGAGCATCCACACCCAGCCAGGCTGGCGCTCGTGATCTGGTTCCTGACTATCTGAGATTGCACCATTCCCAGTTCTCAGACGACAACTGAGACATCGTAGAGGAAGCCAGGAGGCAGTCTACATGCTGGCAGTACAAGAGCAAGTGAACTAGGTTCTGCCACTGGGCTCAGAACAAGGGGCTGGACCCTCTTACCTGCTCCCTGGACAACGTTTTGGTTTTTTCCACACATCTGGCTTGTTCTGACATTCAGGTCGATACCTGTTGCACCTATGTGGCAACCATTGTGGCCTACAAGAATTCCCCATAGCAAATTGGGACCTCAACGTGGTTCTTGTGGCTTTGCAGCGTAAGCCGTTCAAGCCTTTGGCCTCGGTGGACATCAGGCTGGTGACCCTCCAGGCAGTGCTGTTGGTGGCACTCACCAGGCTCTGTCATCGTGGCAAGCCATTCACCACTTTTCAGGTCATCTTGCGCACTCTTCCAAACTTCTTGCCCAAGGTGTGTCTCCATTCCATTAGAATCAGGAAATCTGCCTGCCGGTGTTCTTTCCAAACCCCCAGTACGAGACAGAAAGGGCTTTGCATTCCTTGGACCTGAAGAGAGCGCCCAAATTCCATCTCTCCCAGACAAAACCCTTCAGGAAGTCTGAGGCGTTGTTCATCACCTTTGGGAGCAAGTCACCCGGGCACCCAGGCTGCCAAAGCTTCTATTGCCAGTTGGATGGCCCAGGCCATTTCGTAGACTTATACGGCCACGGGTAAGACGGTTCCCACGGGATCCATGCCCATGCGGTCAGAGTAAAGGCTATGGCTGTTGCCTTTAAGAGACTTGCTTCTTGCAAAGTGGCTACTTGGGTCACTCCTTCTGCGTTCTGTAAGCACTATTCCCTGGATACCAGCTCCAGGTGGGATGCACAGTTCGGTCAGGCAGTTCCGAAGCCTTTTTGCTTAAGTATGAGGCAGGTTGTCACAGCTCCACCCAATGGACTTGTTTGTGGAATCACAAACCAGGATGGGGGGAAGCGGGATGGTAATTCACTGTAGTGACTAGAGTACTCACTAGTCTGTAGTCCATTTTCCTCCATACGTCCTACCCACCTTCCCCTGCTTGTATGCCAGGGGCTAAAATATTCAGCATAGCCAGGTATTAAAGCGTCCGATGTGTAAAACATTAGATGGATGTGAGATGCCGGAGGGAGGGGTTTCGGGGCTGTTCACGCGCCTGGTCTCGCACCGCCATGAGCTATGCTAAATTTAAAGGGGAAGCTCAATTCTTTTGCTGCCAAAGGTTCCGGTACCATCCCCGTGTTGGGGGACGCCTACATGGATGGAGGAAAGGGGATTAAGGACTATGAGTACTCTAGTCACGACAGTGAGTAACTTTATTACATGATTTATACTGACTGACTGTAGTTAGCCCAACTGACTGCATGCTCCTGATTGACTGAAAGAGAACGTTTTTAAGTGTCCTGCTTTTACTGTTGTGTTTTGATACTGTGCACATATGCATTTCTATTCCAGGCCTGATGTGACATTTTTCAAAACTGGCTTCACCCCAGTCTGCGTCTGTTCTTGCTACAGTGCAACAAAATGGTCCCCTGTAGGAAAGAAACTGAGCCCACACTATTTATAATTGCGAAGAATAGGAAGGACCAGAGTCTGTTTATTACATTGCAATAAAATAAAACAGGCAGCATGTCCCTTTCTAAACAACTAGCACAATTCTAGACAGTCCCCTAAATCCTTTTTTACAGAAAGATATATGCTGACGGAAAGGAAATCTCATCTGAAAGGATGACTTCATGTGGCCTGGGATGGTGCCTTTCTCCACTTCAGGAGTGAGTCCTACGAAGTCATTCTTCTGTTTCTCCAGTAGTCAGTCATCATCCTCCTGTGCACCTGCAGTACCTTGATCATATGCCGACGATCTTGGAAGTGTCCAGACTCTGTTGTGATCTTAGGTATACCTGCCACCACCCTGCATCCTTGACAGTTGGTAGCTTTCCAATATTCCATGTATCTTTCATTGTTAATGAGTCCAAGTGCTGCACTGCTTCCCAGCGCCCAGGTCCTGTTTCAGAGTTAGCGGTTCATCATGGCAACAGACCTACTGGTTGTGCTTCAAAAGTATACCATCATTTTTATGGACTTTGGTTTAATGTGAACCTACCAACAATCCCCTGTCAGTGGTCTCATAGTGTTAATTGTTTGTATCATTCACAACTGTATTAATAGACAGTCCATAATAAACAACTAGAAAGAAAAAAAAGTGGAACAGTGAAATGGAATTACCTGTACACACCTGCATAATCCCAAAGAATAAGCACCACTTCCTCTGATTACCCCGATAGAGGTTTGAAATGCTCTCCTACAGGTCAGGTGTGGCGCTGCAGGGTTTCGATAAAGGCTGTCCGCAAGGCTATTGGTCCTCCAGCGCTGCCAACATGTCTAGGTCACTGTGCCAGATTAAGCATAATTAAGCCCACACAACAAATTTGTAAAGTGTAGTAAGTGTGAGACCGGAATGGTATCAAGAGATGACAGACAACAGATTCAAGTTTCAAAGAATGTTTTATTTAAATATCAGGATGGCGTGAGGCCTCATTTGCCCTATAACTAAGATAGGGAGTTCTCCTTCCTAAAGAAAACTGAAGGAAGTCTGTGTCTGCAAGTCCAAATCAAAAAAAGTCTGTCAAAAACCTATGCTTCTCTTCACAATTAAAGACAATATGGTGTTGGATTATAGCCAACAAAATATGTTCAAAAGTAAAGTCTCAGCTGTTCTTAGCTCAACGTTCTTGTTGGGTTCATCGGGGTTCCCTTCCCCAAGTTCAATACAATATAGTTCACACAAAAAGGAGGTCTTGAGATTCCCTTTCCCAAGATAGCGTGTTTTAGTTGTTTCAGATCTCAGGGTTCCCTTTCCCAAGTTCGATATTACATAGATCACACAAAAAGGATATCTTGAGGTCCCTTCCCCAAGATTTTGCTGCAGCAATTATACTTTAGTCAGTTTAATATGCAATACAAGAAAAACAATAGATCTGCTAGTTCCTTAGGTATCATTTCCAATGTCCTTTGCTTGATATTATTTGGGGCTCTCTCGTCTAGGCATAGTTGTCAGACCACAGTCCACCCATTACAGGTCACGCAACCAGGAACCCTAAGGTTCTCCTTGACTTGATTTGTGATGTTGGTGATCTTCTTTGTGGGAAGCTCCCTGGTCTAGACACAGTTGTCAGACCAGATGGTTCACCCATCACAGGTCACACAACCATGAGCACCCTTAACCTTAAGTGGCTCCCTTTTTAGGCTTTTCTGCTTCAGGCTTCTGATTGCACACACTTGTCTTCACTTTGGTTATTGTGACACTCTTCTGCTAATGTAACTCTCTTATATCGGTCTTTTGTTTACCATAGACTTGTGGTCCTTTCTCACACTGATGGTTGGAATACTCAAATGATGGTTCAATATTCTAAAGGTTTTCGTTCTGCCCACAGTGGTGATGGTGCACGATCTGGCTTTCAGTATGTTTGCTTAACTCCAGATGTTCTGTTGGCATTCAATGTGCTGTGATCTTATTTGGATAGCACTTTTTATTCAGTTCGATGGTTTAAATGCTTATTCATTAGTTTCAAGTCAGTTTGGTATTCAAGGTGTTTAGGTTTAATTCAGTTTGGTATTCAATATAGTGTTCAAATAACACTTATGTTCAATTTGGTGTTCAGGATATGTCATTAGTAGTTTCAATTCAGTATTTTAGGTGTTAGTAGTTTTAATTCAGCTCAGTATTCAATATATTTCACTTTTATTTGGACTGTTGTTTGCCTGTGGTCCTGAGTGCGTACCGGTCTGTGTCCTCTGACACTCGCCAGTGCTTTGTTGTTTCACAGCTACAACTTCTGTTGCTTTCGCTTCTCCAGAGTGGGGGGAAGCAGACGCCACCTTCGTCGGGCATGTCCCGACTGCTCTTCCCTCCTTCTACGCCTTCTTACTGTGCCATAGATTTGGACTGCGTCTCCCCTGCTCCCGGTTGCCATTGCAGCCCCAGCTGCCTCCAGGTACCGGCACAGATGGTGTCTCTCTCGCTCTCAATTCTCGAGTCTCCTCCCAACATGGTGGATCTCTACAGCACAGCAATACTCCTCCACAACACAGTGGGTCTTCTTCCAAGCACTGCGTGTCTTCTCCCCAAGACGGCAGACCTTTTTCCCTTTCTCCTCCTCCTGTTGTATACACCTGAACCCTATTAAGGGTTCTTGGGTGTGAGTTGTTAGTTGATCTTGCCTGACCATATTTAGTCAGATCAGTGGGACAAGCCTGACTTTCATTCTTGGATGGCTTCATATCACTCTTCTTCATCTCAGTACTATAGTGGTGTTTGTAACGGGAAGTGTGTATTGCTTCTTTATCGTCTCAGTAATTGGTTAGGATTTACAGGGAAATACAAGGAAGGCATGAATGAAAATAGCCCATGAAGGCTGAGGGAAGGGGTGGGTAAGTCAGTGTTTGGAAATGGAGGAGGGGGATACCATGTCGCGCCTAAGAGTATCCCACTACCAGACCCCAAAGACCCTCCACCCAGATGATTCCTCCCTCGCTTGTCCACCCCCAGGGTCAGGATCCAAGAGCGCTGGCCGTTCCCTGGCCACCTGCTCGGGGAACCAGGGGGAATAGTAGGGAGAATACCCTGAGGTTTCTCACACAAGAGACAGTCACTTTACTGCCTTGCAATGCAATACAATAGCCTGTGGCATGCCCTCTTCAAAATTGAAAATGGCGACAACCATCAATGGGTCTTTTTCTTCTCTTCATTTTTCAGAGCTGGCAATGGGCCCCTTAGCAAACTACTTGATTCAGCTTTGGACAATAAGGTCCAGGGGAAGGTGCGTTTTCTTGCTTCAGGGAGAGACATTTCTATTGACCATCGTTATTGCCTCTTAGACATATTTGCTTCCTATGGTACTGTGATTTGGCCAGTCTGAAAACTGAGTGCTACCTGTCACCTTTTCCAGTAGATGCCGGAGGTTTTTCCTTAATAATATCCTCCACGAAATCCTGCTCAGGTACCGCCTCTTGAGTGGCAATTTTGAAGTATTCAGCTGCTTTTTTCAACATGGAGTTGAGACATTTGGTCATCCAAACGGGAGGCCTGGCGAGCCGGGGTGGACGGAGGAGAGTCTAGGCACAAAATATCAGTGTCATGATCTTGCTGTGTCCAAGAGTTTTGACCTTCCTGCTGGGTTTCCTCCCAGTTGTCCGTCAATATGAATTTATATCCCTACACCATTGTGTCAAAGGATGGGAAAGGTAAGGTGTATGCAAAGTGATACCAATTTACTGAAGGAACAACTAGAATTTGAAATTAAACTCATTATTTCAGAAAGTTGATCTTGTGGTCCTTAAGCACATATTTGATTGAGCTTAAGAGCAAGTTCATCTGGATTCTTATTTTGCACAGTGCAGGTTCTGTGTCCACATTTGTATGCAGATACAAATGATTCAGTTAGCGAAAATCTTATGCGATTTCTGCCTTCCGATTAATGTCATGCCAATCTTGCATCATGGATAAAAGAAGATGAAAGGCCTTTGTGACAAGGAAACCTCTTATTCCAGTTTGGTTAGCTTTAGCCAGGCTTGATTTAATTGTTAATTCTGTTGCATTTTTCCTTAGCTTAAAACAAACTTGTGATTTCAAATTGCAGCTAGAATTCTCATTCAACATTTTAAACCATGGGATTAAACAATTACAACATAGGTTACTCTCAGTAACAGGCCTCTTAGATTGAAAACATTTGATTTCATTGTATACATGTTTAAAGTTTAATCAGGCATCCCAGCGGTCCTCTGCTGCACAGGGATTTTTGACATCCACAGACCGACCACTTTTGTTGTGGAAATCCCTTTATGCTTTTAGCTTTTCAGGACCTTGCAAGTTTACAACGATTTCTTAAACTCAGTGAATTGTAGCACCCAACAAGAATTTTGGATGTTTGAGGATGTTTTGTACCAGCATTCTGCAGTTTCAGCAACAAAGAAAAAGGGATTTAAAGCAAGATTTTAGGGTTTCATTAGCAAAACACTGCTTTTTCCTTCTGTACTCCATTTTCACTTGCTGTGGAGCCCAGTGACATATTCCAGGAGTGAGATCTCTGTTCCACCACTGACATGCGTGGCAGATTGCAACGCGCAAAAAGATGGCTGCCCAAAGCGCAATTTTCAGAGGTTTTGTCGCGCACAAGGGTTTTGTGGCCATTTTGATGTTTCTGGCACCATCATAGCACCGTGCTGCAGCATAGCAGAGCCGAAGTGGGTTAAAACATCCCACAAAAGCAATCTTGTGTGCATATTTCCTGTTTGATAGATCTTGGGAATGAAGGCCAGCTACATGTCATCAACACAGAGTTGGAATGTGGAGATTTATTTCTCGGACGCTAGTATTAGGATTTATACCACTCGCCACAGTCATTTGCATTGTCTCCAGACACTCTGAAAGCTCTGTAAGAGAGTGGGTGGGGATTTGTTAGTCTGATTTGAAAGGAGAAATTCAAGTTTGATGTATTCTTATGTTGGTGTGTTGACTAGAATTCCCCTGAAAGGGGGAGGGGGCTGTATTTGAGTTTGCATTTTCTAGTTTGATATTGAGAGATTCAGTGCATTTGTGTCCAGAGTGAAGTAGTGCCCACTGTGCTAGGATACATTGAGCAGGAGCTATGGTATGTATGTTTTGTGTAGTGTTCTGTTTGCTGTCTGATGAGAGGGGTATTGAGAAGTTTGAGTGGCTTAGTTGGTTTTGATCGCCTTGTCTGAGCATGGAAATATGAGTGGTTAGTGGGTACGGTCAGCATAGGATGAAGTGAGACATACAAGAAAGCATGTCATTGAGGGGCGTGGTTAACTAGCTATGGAGTAGGATGTGCCTTGTGGAAGCTTCTCCTGTTGATTCGAAGATGATGCGAAGATCCATGCAAAAAATGATCTAAGTACTCTACAAATTACTGTAAATGCGTCAGAAGATGAGCCCCACAGCAACTGAAGGAGACAAGCCTATTGGGTGAAGCATTCCAGAGATACAGAACTTTGAGTCCGTGGCTCTGTGGAAATGAACACACACAAACAAAGGGTTCGTAGCCCCGACCGCAGAAACAACTGAGCCGGGCTGTGGAGATTGAGGGGGGGACTGGCTTGTGGCATGGTGACCGAACGATTCTATGCCCGGAGCAGCGTTTGTTTTCCAAACACACTATCGAGTCATGTTTCAAGCAGCTGCAGGACCGGGAGTGGAGGAGCGAGCGGCATGGTGGATACTGTAGCTGCGTGTGAAGGGACTTTCCGGACGTTCCAGCGGAAAGGATCTATTGCACAGCATTGATGGAGCCAGGTGCCGCGAGGCGGGTGACTAAACAGCGCGGCTAACTGGACACATCCTCGCTTGTAAAACATATGCGGAGGCGAGGGCATGATATTACACGCGATGACGTCTTGTCAATACAAATGTAGCCTCCGAACAAAACTGCGTAGCGGAGGCAGCAGCCGCGCTGCAAGAACTTGTTGCTACATTAAGTAGCAGATTCCCAGAGTAGAGCGGTGCATTTGGGGCGGCCTCAGGGCGGACGGAAGCATACGGCAGTACAGGAGCCATGCTGGGGGTGAGGACTAATTGGATGCACGCACGAAGGAAAGCTGGGGCTGGATGCTGAAGGCTGCTAGCCACTGAAGCTGGCAATAAATAGCCGCAAGATTGCAAACCTTGCAACAGTGCCTACAGGATGACACATGCCTAAGTCACTAAATTGGTACCGATGCCTCATTAAGTGAAGGAGCACATGGAGTTAGGTACCACATGAACTCTGAGGTGCTAGAAATAAAGCTGATGACCTCGAAGATTGAATGAGCTGGCCATCGATTGTCACTACTGGGGAGCATGGTATAGAGGGCTGAGCCGCGTTACTGATGGTACTGGTGGGACCTCAGCGAATGCGGACATAAGCACGTAGAGCAGAATGTGCCCAGGAAACAGATGGCCTTGCTGGAAGTCAGAAGCAGCCTATAGGAAGCAGTAAGGACAGTTGAAAACGTGGGAGGACATACCCCACCCGAAGACATGGCTTAACGCATATGGACTTATACAGGGGCTCTTGCCTCTGGCCTGGACTGGCTCACTGGTGTCGCTGCAAGACAA
The DNA here is from genome assembly GCF_040938575.1 of Ambystoma mexicanum. Taxonomy (NCBI): domain Eukaryota; kingdom Metazoa; phylum Chordata; class Amphibia; order Caudata; family Ambystomatidae; genus Ambystoma; species Ambystoma mexicanum. The sequence continues at coordinate 769,868,372 of NC_090936.1, forward strand.
AGAAGCAGAATTGCCACACTACGAATAAATCAACATCAGACATAGAGCCAAGATCGCAAGATGACGGGGAGAGGAGCCAAGGCCAAGAGTAAGCAACCCACGATGGAAGCCTTAGCCAGGACACCGCAGTTTCTTGCTGCGTCAACAGAGTGGCGCAACTGCATCCATGGAGAATACCCCGGTGAATGGAAACCACCTGATACTAACGGCTATAACGGAATTTAAAGACTCATGGGGGATAGCAATGGTGGACCTGCGAACTTCCCTGGAGGCTAAAATAGATGCAGTGGGAATAGAGGTCACTCTGCTGCGACAAGATGTCAGGGTGCTGGCAGACAGAACGAGCCGTCTGGAGAGTGCGGTGAAAACCAACACAGACACAAGCATCAATAACGCAAAGGAGGTTCACATACTAAAGCAGCAGGTGGCTAACCTGGAGAACCGTGCGGAGGAAGCTGAAGGAAGGGAGAGACGGAATAAAATCTGCGTGGTCGGCCTGCCGGAGGGGGAAGAGGGCCAGGACCCTACGGATTATGTGGAGAATATGATCCTGCAAGAAATGGGGGCCGACAAACTTTCACAAGGATTTACAGTGGAGCGAGCGCATAGAGCCCTCATGAGGAAACCGCGGCCTGGGGCTCCCCCCGCATAATAATTGCAAAGATACTGAACTATAAAGATCGGGAGAAGATCTTGGAGTACTTTCGTAAAGGTGGAACGATAGAAAGAGCTTCAACAACCGTCACGGCGTATCCTGACTACACAATGTTAGTCCAGAGGCAGCGGTACAGCTATGTGGCAGTCAAGAGGAGACTACGCATGGCTGGAATCAAATATATGCTTTTATATCCTGCAAAGTTGAAAGTATTGCATAAAAGCAGAATGTTCTTTTTTGACACCCCAGAGGAAGCAGCGACATGGCTGGACCCACAGGGCTGCCCGGAACAAGATGAGGAGCAGGTCCAGGAGGAGCACGATAAGTGATTGGGATATTACATGCATACTGAAATGACACATAATGGGCTATCCCAGTAGAGACAATGATAGAGATAATGATAGGGGTACGGACGGATAATGCTGAAACCAGGCTATGATATCCTTGAATTTGTCGAACTTGTTGGACTGGAATATAGAGTATAAAGTACATAAGTAAATTGAGTAGCAATGTGTGGTTGAGTTAAAGCAGATAGGAGCGGCAGTATGAAGGCACCCTACCCCCGAGTAGTAGTAGTAGTAGTAGTAGTAGCAGCAGCAAGATAGCCATTAGGACGACTTCACCCTGCTGAGCTGCGAGTACAGGCTATTGCCAGAAAGAGCTAGATGCGGGGGTTGTCTGAGATCCAGGGATGGAGCTGGGCAACAGTTGGGGAGGGTATTGTTGGGGATGGGAAGGGAGGTCGGAGGGAGGGGATCTGGGGTATTTGATGTGTTTTATATGCACTGCATGTTTGGGTTGTATTGTTTGTTTGAATAAACAAGAAAGGATGTTGTTTCTTTCCCAGTATTCAATGGGACACCAGGCTCTAGTTGGTACTTGGAGGAGTATAAGGTGTTGCTCTGCTTTAAGGCAGAGGTATAACAAAATGGTTATATGCCCCAGTTCAGACCATGGCTACATGCTACAGGGCTATCTCTCTATTAACTGGGGAGGCCAGACTTTTATATATGGAGAAGAGAGAAAACAAAACAAAATTCAAAAGTTTAATTGATTGGAATTGCTATCCCAGAAACCCCACGTAGATGCCAATTACATAGTACAAAGTGAAAAACAGTTATAGAAAAACACAAATACGTTTATCGTATTAAAATCGTCAAAGGTTAAAAAGCCTGGTAGAAATTATACAATGTAAAACACCCAAAAATACCATCGACAATACATATGTCCCGGAAGGATAGGTCAGCGGCACCGTGCTGGCCTTGGAAGCAAGACGACGCGAAGCAATACAGGTTCGATTCCCGGTTCCCCGCTTAGAAACCTCTGGGTATTAAGCACGTTATAAATACGCAACAAAGACATATTCCTGTAACAGCACCTCGATGCCCCCAGGCTGTGAGCACTTTAAAAATGCAAATAAATATAGGCTGTACACAATACAATTACATTGAAAACATGAATACACAATTTGAAAAAGAAAACAAAAAAACTTCACAACACATGGGCGTTGGGGTTCAATCAATATTTGACCCAATTGTGTTGTATTCTACAATGCCCAACATGTTTCAGTGCCTAAAATTCATTCTCTGAACCTTTTTCAGGGGCACAGCGCCCACTAAAATCTATGTCGACTGACTGATGCGCAGCCTGGTCTCCACAGTGTAAACAAGTAACCCAAGCTCTGCTTGGTAACTATTTTTTTTAAAGATTATTCATGTGCCAGAGTTGGGCAGCTCTCTTGTTCTTGTTGCAGGTTGTTTGTTGCCATGACAGGCCAGTGCCGTTTGCTTGCTTTTCTGGGTGGTTTTTGCATTACTTTAGGTGTTGTAAAGACAAGTCTTTGGCATTTTCCTGAACTTCAGGTGGCCCTCACGTTGATTGGGAGTGTTCCAGAATTTGATCACCATTATGGGCATAACTGATACTCGGTGCTTCCCAAAGGCGTAGAGCATGGTCTCTAATAGTATATTGTCGCTGGATCCTAGCGTCTTTCTAGGTTTGTATTGGATGATTTATGTTTGGATTAAATCTGCTGCGCATCCCTGAAGAGCTGTGTGAGTGATGCAGGGGTCTTTGAATTGGATTCTTGAGTATTAGCCAATGGAGATTTCTTGGTGCTTGAATTGCTTCCTCCTGCTGAGTCTGTGCTGTGTCCTGTATTGTAAGGGAGATTTATCAGTTGTATGCTTAATCCCCTCTACTAGTGAGACCCCAAGCACTTTTTGCTGGACTTCTGGACCTTTTCTTTCTCTACTGAATGGGGAGAGCCTTTTTCTCCTCATTCATTCTGATTTGCTCTGACATTTGGGAACTCTGTTCTCTTTGCAGTACCTTATCCAATGGCATCTTGCTTTCCTGCATATCTCTTAAAGGCATCTGTGTTATACTTTTGCAGCACACGGCACCCTATGTGCAGTGTTGCTGGGAACCCTCTGGGTTCTCCTTTGATATTCTTTGACTATCCTTAAAAATGACTGTTCTTAAGGATGGAGGGATACTTTGTATCCTTCCTGAAACTTTAACCTATGAGGGATTAGCACACACCGCCTTCTGTGGAGTGCTAAGGGGTTACCTAGTATCTCCCTTCTCTGACTTTTTGGTCACAGTTGCAACCCTATCGTTATGGCTGGTGGCAGTGCACTTTTTCTACCAACATTTGTGCTCTTTTCTACCACAGACTGTTTTCACAGCCTCGATTATGCACAAACTGGTCACCTATGTTCTAACATGGTGGCTCCATTCTTTTTTTTAGCCATTTCTTGCGTGGTTGTCCTTAGGTTAGACCTACGTTTTTGACTTTGGCGTAACCCTTGGGTGTCCCCGCCTAGACTCCCATGTCTGTGAAGGCAGGAAGCAGGGGATGAATTTTACACTCCCCTGTCCTTTGTCTGCCAGAGTGCCTGAATGGAACCAGTCCCCACTTTGGCTGTCCTGATTGGACTGTCACCCACCCCTTTCTGTAAACTACTGGGAGAGTTTGCAGAGGAGTGAATGGGAAATCTGAATACAAATTGAGGTTCCTGAGCAGAAGGCAAGTCCACCACTGGAAAAGAAGATCCAAAGCTGAAGATGACCAGAGATGCCTGCAAACCCTTATAGTAACCATGAAGCAGCCACTGCTGTCCTGACCCAGTTGTAATATTGACAGAGGAGCTCCAAAGAGGACTCCTCCTTTCCTTTGCCTTTTGGGACCAAGCAGCCCTACAACGAACTTCAGATTGAGCCATGTCCTGACCCAGTTGTAATATTGACAGAGGAGCTCCAAAGAGGACTCCTCCTTTCCTTTGCCTTTTGGGACCAAGCAGCCCTACAACGAACTTCAGATTGAGCCATGCCAGAGTTGCTGTGACCTTCCCGGGCTGCAACCCCCAAATTCCAGCAGAGCTCTGACCCATTTTCAGTGCAATGTCTTTGCGTGGCTGAATCCACCCAGAAGTGTGGTGAGCTACAGTAGGACCTGCAGCGACACAATCCCACTAATCCAAGACCCCTCACCGGAGTGCAGGACTGAAGAACCGAGGAAGATCGATTGATCAAGAGATAACCGTCCTTTGTTGGAGCTGATAAAAAGGTGCCAAAACGGCGGACTGACGAGGTAGACTGAAGAAATCCTTGCAGAGTATCCTTTATCATGACTACTGCTGCAACATCCCATTCAGAGTCCTACCTTTTGTCATCAGACCAAGGAATCGGGAGACTGGGTCGGTCAGCGCTACACAGAAAAGAATCCAGCTGCATTTTATTCTTCTAACCTAATGTACTGTGGGGCTCAAGCTAGAACTCACCTCAAGCCGAAGAGTCACTCCAGTGTGACTGGAGTGCGTTACAAGGTGTTTGGATGTCCACCCATACCTCTGGTCTAGCCTTCCCAGCTTGTGTCCTATTAGGGTGTCCTTTGCAGGGTACCTATACATTGTGTTATGTTGCTAAATGACTAAATGTATTCTGAGGAAATTTGCCTTTTCTGCTCCTGCATAAGAGCTTTGATACACTCCTACACTGACCTTGATGAACTCTTATACAGTTAGGGATTGAACTGCCAAAGTATTAGAGAAGTGTTGCTAAGATGTAATTATTGCTGGAAGTGTTGAATAACCCTCCTTTGACTTCCTACAAACTTTGTCTGATGTGACTTTACTAAATGAATGAACCTATAATTTCTCTGTAGTAAACGCTGGTGCGCAGCACTACAAGTAATACGGTAGAACTGTCAGTGTCATTTTATTTAAATTCCCCTCATACCCTGCCCCCTTCCCCTCCATCCCTGAAAATGACAGGGTGACACTTAAGCCCACATTGTACTTAACAGTGCAACTACATTTCTTCCTACTATAGCCTACAATAGCTTACAGCGCTTTATCTGTGCAAAGCCCTGCCAACTGACCTTGGCTTCAAGAAACTTGGCAAGAAAAATCCACTTTAAAAAAACAGCAAACTTTGAGAAATATGGGCACAGTGGGACATGCACGCTGGATTTATAATCTCTAATACAGCACCAAAAATTAAGTGAACTACTTATTCTGTGCTACCCTACTATCTTTCACATCACCTCACTTAACCTCATATTTACCTAGATCTGTTGTCGATGGTCCCAACTCAGCTTGGCAGTGAAATCCTCCTCAGCTTTTCTGCCTGCTTTGCACAGCGACACCCATATAAGGATTCTTGAGTCTGAAGCTTTTCTAAGGATTGTCAGCCCAGGAGACAGCTTCAGCTTTTGTCAGCTTGCCAGCACTGAACTCTGTCTGCCCAGCCAGCCCTCTGCTCCTTCGTCCGTCAGTGTCCAAAGAGGAATGACCTCGCCTCTGCCTCTAGACCCTTTTCTATGAAACCCCCTTCAATGATGAGCACCTCCCCTTAACCAGATCATCCCACTAAGAATCACGCGACGTGCCTCTGTGTGCTTTCCTCATTGTACTAACTGCATTGCTGTAGAGAACAAAAAAATTCTCTTGCGCTTCCTGCTCCAACAGTTTTTTCCAGCTACCACTCAGCGCAAATCCTGCATGCACGTCTAAAGTCAATTCTTCTTCCCATTTTCAGAGCATCATGCATTTTCATCAGTCTGCATTCAGCTTATTTCATCATGGACTAATTTGCACTAAATGTTATAATGGGATTCATTTGCATGTTAATTGGGGTTGGGTTAATTAGTATGTTAGATTATGTTCAGCTCAGTTCATTGAAATAGCATCATGGATCAAAATGCAATTTAAAGCATGTGCTCTGCGCATTGGCATATATTTAATTCTGCCTGAGACTCTCACTCTTGAGTCCAGTAATGAGTTTGACACCCTGGGCCCCAGTTGAAGTTCAAACATCGCTAAAATGTGAATGCTAAACTGCTGATTCTAAGTGTTGAAATTCGGAGCCCATACTTCTACACTTTCTGCTTTTTATTCTGCTGGGAAATAACCCGAAATCACTGAAGGAAAAACAAATACTTATATTCTAAAACGCATGCGCTTTTCCCAATTGAATCTTCTGTCAGTCGAAAAATAAATAATTTGCAAATGGCAAAGTTCATACACAAAAACATTATGCATACATATCTATTCTTGATCTTTTTAATTTTTTGTTGGTGGGGGAATTTCTTTTTAAAAATATTTTTTTAAAAGATGTTCACTTCCAAAAAACATAAGTACATAAAACTGTGCCATTGGCCTCAGTCAGATGTAAAAACCAGTAAAAATCAGTTCATGGTAACAGTAGAAATAGTATGTGATAAAAATAGGTCTGTGATTAAAAAAAATCACACAGGAAACCTTTCTTGGTGGAACTCCTCCATTCCGGGACTTCATGGGACTTCTTTTGGTGTCCTCATCTTCACTCCTTTCTCCGGTCCAGGGGGGTTTTCAGGGGACTACAACAACCGAATGGTATCCTCCAGGCATCCGACAGTCTCAAGGATCCGGTGCTGACGGGGAAAATAATTATTTTTCTAGAGTGAAAAGAAAAGACAACTTAAGTATCCCACACATCAAACCTTTTACTTTCTCACTAGGATATCTGAAATCAAATCCAGTTATGCACGCAAATGCAGACTACACCAAATAACATGCCATGCAGCCAATGATTAACTGAGAATAACATGAATTAAGTACACTTCTATCACAATTTGTCAGATAGCCGTCTCAAACACAACACTCCTTTCTCTTATTTGCTTACTCAATTGCATTTTTGTTCACTACCTTGCTATGTCTTGCACTTTTTTTTGTTTACCCCTTTAATTCTCTGTGACATTGTCACACTATGTACACCTATCCACTTACTATGGCAATTCTATTTTTTTTTTGTAAAACAATGTTTTTACTCCCTGCTAGTTTCAACTTGCTCTAGTCTTTTCACGTCATGTTTCAGATGAAAGTACTTAATTTGATTAACATGGACAAACTGTTACACTGTAATCCTCCCTCCTCTTTAGCAATTCTGTAGACCACAGGTGAAACCTTATCTACAATTCTATATGGCCCTTGCCAAGCAGCAAGGAATTGAGTGTTTCTGTGTTTGCCCTTCCTAAAATTAAACTTGTATACCTGGTCTCTTATTTCATATTCTCTCACAGATGCCTTCCTATTAGAAAGTCTTTGCACCGTCAGTAGCCTTTTCCAAATGTTGCTGCGCAAACGCATATTGCAAGTGCTTTCTCAATTCTTCCACATATTCATGAATTATGGATGCATTTATAAGCACCTGTTCATTTGTTCTGTAAAGTAAGTGTTGTGGCAGAACCATTTTCCTTCCTATCAAGATTTCATGGAGGCTGAGATTTGTTGATTTAGAGAGCGTCGACCTGATAGCCATTAGTACCAATCGAAGCCACAAATCCCAACTAAATCCTGCTTCAGCTACAAACTTTTTCAAAATATCAATTATTGACCTGTTACATCGTTCCACTCCCCCTGAAGAGGAGGGCCGGTAAAAAATGTGTAGCTTTCTCTTTACACCCAAAATGTGCCATATTTTTGTCATCAATGCACTAGTGAAATGACTTCCAGGGTCTGACTCTATTCTCGATTTACAAGTCAAGCGGCCGCCGTTTGCGCACTGCAATCTGGAGCTGAAGCTGAAATGCACTTACCCATTTGGACATTAAACAAGTGACTGTCAGCATGTACCCGTTTCCCCATGCTGATCTCAGACCATGGGAGTGTCGAGCCCCTTTTCAGCAATGGTGCTCTGAGCTGGTGACTCAGGTTGAAGCTGTGCACACACTAATCGCAATCTGGTTTAGAGCTCAACATCTTGGGACATGTGTGGCCAGTTTGCGTAATCTTTTAAAATGTCCAAAGTTTTGTCTCAACCTCTGTCTCCTGCAGTTATGGCATCGTGGACATGATTGAACATCAATCCCCAAAATGACAAAGGCACTACCCATTGGATTTGGCCTGTCACAGATTCTCTAATCATCGGTCCATCCTGTAACCTAATTCTCTTTTTGTTTTTTAACAGCATTCTCAATTCCTCTTTCCCTTTGCGGTCCTCTTCAGTCGGAGGATTTTGTTCTGAATCTAGCAAATGGTTGTAAAATGGGCCTAGAATAAGATCTTCCTTTTGCCCTTTGATCAAGTCCTGATCGGGAGTATCAAAACTCCATTGTGCCACAGGCTGTTCAATTGCTTTTGGAGTTTTGAAATGTGTTCACGCATCTACCTGTATTTCACCAAGCAGGTGTTCAATGAGAAATCACTCCCCCATTACAGCTCCATTTTTGGCTAATTGATCTGCCTTATCATTTCCCTCCTTATCCTCACCTGGTGTTTTCAAATGACCATGTATATTCCTCCAATGGATTATCAGGTCATTTTCTGACGCCATCTTGAATATAGCCTGAATCATCTTGCCATGTTTAAGTGGCTTCTTGTTATAGATGAGCATGCCTTTCACTTTCCAGCCAGGTAAACGCTCTACAAAACGATTTTGCACATAATCTGAATCAGTTACTAGTAGTATTTCTTTGAGTTTATTTTCTACTGCTGTAGATATTGCCTTATAAGTAGCGGCCCATTCTGCCACTTGACTACTTTTTAGGGCTTAGCCTCATGCTTACTCTTGGAATGTTGTCACATTTAAACCAAATGTTTCCTATTCTTGGTACAAGCTCTTTTTCCGTGTCATTTTCTACATGGTATGCACATCCATCTAAATACACAGTTGGTAAAGCCTTAAATGTTTCTTCATTGATTGCCTTGTGTGGGAATTGATGACATTGAGTCAAACCTGTCTCTAGCTCTGTCACCAGGCGCACAGACAGCTGCTCATCATGCAGCTCTGCTAGTCCTTGAGCAACTGGACTTTTTTAAAATTATTTGTTTTATTATTTTGTCCATACTTCACTTCTACAGAAAATCCCTGAAGTGCCAATGTCCAGGAAATCATTTTTCACTGTGCCACATTCCCTGATCTGATTCTCTTACTTTGCACAAATTGCAGAGACTGGTGATTTGTTTCAACAATCACCCGCTCCCCTTGAATTATGGGACGGAAATGTTGGAATGCCCAGACAGTGGTCAGAAGTACCGACTGGGCGCAGCCCTTTCTCCCACCGTGCAAGAATCCTTAATCTAGCGGTTAGCATTTAAACCATTCTCCAGCATGGGGTCTGGCATGGATTCACATGCTCATGAATATTCCCCGTCGTCAGGCCGGGAATCCTCGGTAAAGAAAAAAATCGGTATCAGTTTCGTTTCTGATCTGTCTTTCTTAGTAGTAACCAATCACTGATCTCTGGGTCATACTGCCCCCAGCCAATGACTGCCCTCTCCCTAAGCCCCTCCCCTGGCGTCCATCCTCAGATTTTTACCGCACACTCAAGTGTTGGGAGTCCTCGTGTTTAGCTCTCGAGCTTTTTTGCTGCGTTTTCGCGCTTTTTCAGAGATTTTCTCATTTTTCAGTCAAATAGAGCCTCAAGCTCCACCGTGTCTACATCCGATCAACGGCGACCCGTTTCAGATTTTTTACGCCCCTCAAGGGTGAAGTTTTCATCGAATTACGCTTCTTGGAGGAGTCCAGAAGTTTCTGCGGCCTACCCGTACATGGCCCAGGAGAAAGGAAGCTCAACGCCCGGAAAGCTGTTAAGGGTTTGCCCTGGATGCCAGCTGCAGAATGTGTTCAAGGAGGACGAGCACTCAAAATGTGTCTACTGCCTTCATGAGGACAAAACGCACGTGGAGAAGGACTGTGCGTTTTGCGGGAACATGTCAGAACGGACCATCAGGGACTGACACCTTCGTCACTCCAACTGGCTGGAAGGAAAGAGCCTGTCAGGTGAGAAGAAGAAGTAGTCTGAGCGGTCTTCTAAGTCCTGTGAGGGCGCTCCGGCGACGGGGGCCCAACAGAAGGCAAAGCACCGCGAGTCTGCGGGCACCGGGAGCACCGAATGGTCGGGCTCCTCGGCTGCCAGGCAGGGCGCATCCTCTCCAGCGCCATCAACCACGAGCCAATGCTCTGGCTCAGGGAAGAGGAAGGCCGAGAACCTGGCGAAGCTTCTGGAGAGGCCCCGTCGATCTCAAAGCCAGCCGAGGGGGACCGAGGCAGTGACCCCCCCCCCCAAAGGTGAAGGCCACAGGCGTCCAGAAGGTGGTGAAGGCCTTGATTCACCCGGCCAAGGCCTCTATCGAGGAAGTCGCGGTGGCCCTGGCGCAGCCTGAGGAGGCTACACCATGGAGGCAACCTCGGGGCCCAGATTTTCCCTGCCACAGCGGAGGGAAGCCTCTTTCAGGCCCATCGAGAAGACCCCCGTGAAAACCCCGGCGGAAAAAGAGGGGGGGAGCCACTGGCCATTGTGGACACGGACACAGCCTCTGAGGAGCAACTGGTTGAAGTCTTGGAGGGCCTCGACAAGGGCGTCGAAGAGGCCCTGTCCCACGGGAGGGATCCCGACGAAGGGGGCGACGAGAGCGCCGGTGAGGTTCCTAGTCAACCGTCGCGCCCGTCGCTTCCGGAGCCGCAGGACAACTCTGCGGCCATTTTGTTGGCAATACAATCCTTATGTTCAGAGATGAGGACGAGATTGCCCCTACCACCGACAGAGGAGCCAGAGCCAGGCTCGTCGGGAAGTCCCCCAAACAAGAGAAGACGGACCCATCCAGCCCAGCCTTTTCAGCCCTCGCGGCCTGCTCAGCCTTTGCCCACGTCCCCCGTACCTGGGGATGACATGGGAATCGACATGGCCACGACGGGTACGGATGACGACGACGGGACGGAGCTCCTATCGCCTCCAGCCCGGGCCTCCCCACCCAACGAGATTGGGTCTTTCCATGCTGTGATCGCCAGGACATCTGAGCTTTTTCAGCTCTGCCCCGAAGGGAAGGAAGTTTTCCTTTACAAACAGTGCGAGGCCAAGAGGAAGACAGTCCTCGCCGTGCCTCTACTGGATGACATCTGGGACGAGGGCCTCACCCTTCTCAAGAACCCGTCTATGACGCCTGCCAAGAGGGATCGGTACGAGAAGAAGTACCGGGTCCCCGACGCGGCACCTTTGTGCCTTAGGGCGCAACAGAACCCTGACTCGGTCGTCTCAGCGGCAGCCAAGAAGAAAGCGGGGGGTGGGGGGGCATCGAAGGAAAGAAGCTGGATGCAATGGGAGGACGAGTTATCTCGGCGGCAACAACGATTAAAGCGGCCAACGCCCTCGCGATCGTGGCCCGCTATGACGGGGAGTTATGGTACAAGATCGCCCCCCTGTTGGACTTCCTACCGGATGACAAGAGGGCTGAGGCCTTGGAGATCTTTCAAGAAGGTGAGGTGGCGTCGGACCACGCCATAATGGTGGCAACGGGCATTGCCGACACCGGTTTCCACCAGCTGGGCAACAGCGTTTGCCTCAGACGACGAGGGTGGCTCAAGGCGACGGATTTCCACCAGGACGTACAAGCCAAGGTTTTGGACATGCTGTTCGACGGGGAACAACCTGTTTGGGGAAAACAGTGGATGAGTCCCTCCAAGCCATCAAGGCGGACACGGAGACAGCTAAGGCCCTGGGAGTTCTCCAGCAACGAGGGCCGTCCTTTCGGAGCTCCGGAGGCAAGCAGGGTGCCTCCAAGGGATTCGGCGGTGGCTCCTATATGTACCACCAAGCGGCCCGCTCCTCGTTGCAGGAAGCATATAGAGGAGGAGGCAAGTCGGGTGGATCCTGCCGTTGTCGCCAGGGAGGCCAAGGCGTCCTCCAAGCAAGATTGAACAGACTGTGGCATCGGGCCCCCAACCGAAGCACCCCGGTGGGAGGCCGGCTGGTGAAGTTCATCAGCGCGTGGGAGTCCATCTCCACCGACCGTTGGGTGCTGGACGCCCTGGCCCAGGGGCATGCCCTTGAATTTCTAAAAAAGTGCCCCTGCATTCGTCCCGTGGCCAGGAAAGAAAACCACGTTCCTCAACTGCTGTTGGAGGTAAGGGCGATGCTCAAAGGTGCCATTGAGCTCATCCCAAAGAGGCTCCGAGGCTACGGAGTATACCCAATGTACTTCCTTGTGAAAAAGAAGACAGGAGGGTGGTGACCCATCCTAGACCTGCGACGACTGAACAAGTACATCAAGGCACAGAAGTTCCGGATGGTCTCCCTCCAGCATGTGCTGAGACAGCTGGAGGAGGGCGATTTCCTGTCGTCGTTGGATTTGGAGGATGCATACTTTCCCATTCTAAAAGGGCACCGGATGTTCCTCAGGTTCGTGGTCCAAGGGCGGCACTACCAGTTCAAGGCCATCCCGTTCGGATTGAAGTCGGCACCCAGGGTTTTCACCAAGTGCCTCGCTCCTGTGGCGGCGCGGCTGTGCCTGCAGGGGTTCCACGTCCACCCCTATCTGGATGATTGGCTCATCCGCGCAAGGACAAGGGAGCTCGCCGTAGAACACACAGCGAAGACCGTGCAGCTGCTCATGGACCTGGGGTTCTCCATCAACTTCCCCAAGGCCCACCTGGCCCCCTCTCAAGTCGCACTGTTTCTGGGAGCCAAGCTCGACACAGTGGCGCGTCTGGCCTTGCCGTCGGAGGAAAGGACAAAGGCCATCCTAGGCAAGGTGCAGCATCTGCTGGCCACAGACGTGGCCAGAGTGAGGTCCATCAAGTCCCTCCTCGGGATGATGTCCTCTTGCATTCATCTCGTGTGCCTGTGCAGGCTTTGGATGCGCCCTCTATAGGAGTTCCTCGACGCCCGCTGGATTCAATCGACAAGCAGCTTCGAGGACAGGATCTCTCTCAACGAGACCTTCCGAGGAGCGATCCGGTGGTGGGGCACCCGCGCTCATCTAGCGGCGATGACAGACTTTCAGACCCCGGCCCACCAGGCGACGATGACGACGAATGCCTCCCTGGAGGGGTGGGGAGCCCACACCTGAGATCTGCACGGGAGAGGCCTTTGGCTCCCGGAGGAGAAGCCGCTCCACATCAACATCCTGGAGCTCCGGGCAGTGTTTAGGGACCTCAAGTCTTTTCTCCCGTCCCTCAAGGGCAAGATGGTGAGGATCTTCACCGACAACACCACCACGATGTTCTACATCCGGAAGCAGGGTGGAACCAGATCCCCGGCCCTATCCAAGGAAGCCCTGGACCTGTGGCTTTGGGCCGTTGCTCAAGGGATGTTTCTGGTGCCATTTCATCTGGCAGGGATAAAAAAACACCATCGCCGACTCACTCAGCAGAGAGCTGCACTTGTGCCACGAGTGGGAACTACACCAGGATCAAGTGGACCGACTCTTTCAGCGATGGGGCAAACCCCAGATCGACCTGTTCCCGATGGCGACAAGCTCCAAGTGCCAGAGGTTCGCCAGCAGGTTTCCCCAACCGAGGAGCATGGGCGATACTTTCTCGTTCCCCTGGGATGGCCTGTTCCTATGAGTTTCCTCCGTTGCTGCTCTGACTCTTCAACCAGCTCAAGAGGTCCCGGTGCAGAATGTTCCTCGTCGCACCGGCTTGGCCGAGACAGATCTGGTTCCCGGACCTTCTGGACTTGTCAGCGTCCCCGCCAGTCAAGCTGGCGACGGACGCAGATCTTCTCTCCAGAGGAGGCACCATCCTTCATCACGACCCGGAGTCGCTGAACTTGCAGGCCTGGCTCCTGCTGGAGGGTACGATATCCCGGCTGACTGCAGAGAGGTTCGTGCAAAGGCCAGGGCGTCCTCAACTCTCAAGTGCTACGGACATAAGTGGAAGAGGTTCTCTGTATGGTGCCGTGCACTGAAGATTAAGCCTCTGCGGATTACGGCCCCTCAAGTACTGCCGTACCTACTGTCGCTGGCCAAGGCTGGACTAGCTCACGCTTCCATCAAGATGCATCTGGCTGCGATCTCCCGATACACCAGAACTATGGGACGGGCGTCCTTGTGGTCTCGCCTGGTGAAGGAATTTATGAAGGGACTTTTCCGATCGTTTCCGCCGGTGAAGGGTCCTGCCTCGGCGTGGGAACTCAACGTGGTGCTGTCTAGGCTCATGGGGGCGCCATTCGAGCCTCTGCATTCGGCGCCATTGAAGTTCCTGTCGTGGAAGACAGCATTTCTTGTGGCCATCACCTCCGCACGACGAGTGGGAGAGATCCAGGCCCTATCCTGCAAGCCTCCATACTTGACTTTTCACGACACGAGGGTGGTGCTGAGGACACACCCCTCCTTTATGCCCAAGGTGCCGTCAGACTTCCACCTCAACGAGCCCTTGGTGTTACCAGTTTTCTTCCAGTCGCCTTCGTCGCCGGCCGAGAGGACTTTGCACTCGCTGGATGTGGCTAGAGCGCTGAAGTTCTACGTGGACCGCACAAAGAGTTTTCGGAAGACGTCACAGCTATTTGTGAACTTTGGACCTGTGAACCAAGGGAAGGCACTCTCGATGGCTTCCATTTCCAGATGGCTCTCCGGCTGCATCATGCACTGTCACCGGTTGGCAAACCGACCGTTGCCTGGCCGTCCGAGAGCCCATTCGACCAGAGCGATCCCTGCTACCACGGCGTTCTTGTCTGGTGTGCCCCTGCTGGACATCTGCAGGGCTGCTGCGTGGAGGTCGACGCACACCTTCACGAGATTCTACTGCGTCGACCGGGATTCCAGGGAGGAGTCCAGAGTCGGCCAAGCAGTGCTGCGCAACCTGTTCGCCTGAAGGTGGGCCTAGTGAGTCGGTAAGAGTGCTTAATGTGGAGTTTATGCAATGCTTAATGCTGAGCCTTTGCCACATCTTGTGGTTGTGCATGTGTGTACTGCTATGTATTCTTATATTCATGAGCATGTGAATCCGTGCCAGAGCCCATGCTGGAGAAGGAACAATTTACTTACCTGTAACTGTTCTCCAGCATGGATCTGGCACGGATTCACATGCGAACCCTCCCTCCTTCTTACCCTTCTCCGGCTCTTCACTTGGTCATACTGCCACTTTACATGCTACCAAATATGAGGATGGCTGCCAGGGGAGGGCCTTGGGGAGAGGGCAGACATTGGCTGGGGGCAGTATGACTCAGAGATCAGTGATTGGTTACTACTAAGAAAGACATAGCAGAAACGAAACTGATACTGATTTTTTTCTTTACCGAGGATTCCCGGCCTGACGACGGGGAATATTCATGAGCATGAGAATCCATGCCAGACCCATGCTGGAGAACAACAGTTACAGGTAAGTAACTTGTTCCTTAGCTCACTTGTACAACAACTAGCTACCCTCCCAACCCCACACACTGGGCTCACCGCAGTGAACCTCACCCAGGGAGACTCATATTAAGAGCAGCCAACGTTAACCCAACGATACAATACAAACTAAATTCCCCTACCTTACTCAAAACACAGACTAAAGAAGTCGGCAATACCAGCTGCCTTCCACCAACAGACAGTACCCAAACTTATAGCGGACAATCCCCCTCACCCAGTACTACACCACAAGCCTGCCAGACCAAAGCAAAACAAATAAAGACCAAAACAGCCCTCGACCCAAAATGCCACGCAAACGACCTGAAGCGAGTGGAAGAAAAAGGGCAGAAAGAACAAACACACCAGAACAGCAACAGAGACGTGCAACTGCAGAAAACAATCAGAATCACAGGAGCGACTCTCGAACCAACGCTGAGAGAAGACAACAATCCCACTACTTAACTCCATACCTCGCAAACAACCAGTCACCAGAACAAACCAACCCAACGCGAGAATCGGCAACAGCAGACAGCCGAACACAACCGCGCAGAAGATCAGACAATGCCAGAAATAACAAAAACATAATCGGCGCAATAACGCCTTACATCACCAAATCAAGAGCAACTTCCACTCGACGGCCACAATTCTTGGAAGAACAACCTGAGGAAAGCAAAAACCCAAGACTGAACCTAGAAGAACTTTTCGAAGACACAGACGCACCTATACCAACACCTCAAATAGAGATCAACCTTAAAGGAAACCCCAACACCGATCAGAAGACGCCCCCAACAATAAAGACCAAACCACACCTCTAAACTTCACTGCAATCTACTAAACACAAGATCGATGTCAAAACATTCAACAGAGATCTTTGACCGCCTCAATGACAATGGCATTGACATCCTATTCATCACAGAAACATGGCTGGACGACAACTACAAAATCACCCTCCAAACCTGCCTCCCAGCCAACTTCAAATGCCTTCAAATAAACAGGAAACATAAAAAAGGAGGTGGTCTTGCGATAGCATTCAAAGAACACCAAAAATAAAAACCGATGACCCTCTCAACATCAACTGCGAAACCCTGGCCATACACCTACCAGCGAACCCAAAAACCAATATCGCATTCATCCAGGTTTACAGACCACCGTCATATGATGCAACCTTCGTCGATAACTTCATAGAAGCCATCACCAACATAGCAATCAAGTATCAACATCTAATTATACTAGGAGATTTCAACATCTGGTTTGAAGCAAGACACGCCAACTCCCAAAACTCACTGACTGGACAACTGACAACCATGAAACTAAGACAGCTTGTCAAAGGAATAACACACACTCGGCAGGACACACCCTCGACGAAATCTTCACCCATGAAAAACTCATCACAACGGCACCACCAATACAAATTCTGTGGAGCGACCATCTCATCATCCCTTTCATAATCAGACTACCAACTCCACTTTGCACCCAGGCCCCCAAACCCGCAACCACCACAAAAAGAAACTGGAAAACCGTCAAAACAAGCAACCTCTTCAAACAACTGGAGACGACCAAACCCTCAATTCCAGAACTAGAGCTGATTGACCTAGACGGGAAAACGGAGCTCCTACACAAATGGATCGCTGATGCAATCGAAAAGATTGCCCCGAAAAAACCATTCACCCCATCAAAAAAAGAGCAATGGCAAAATGGTTCACACCGCTACTAAGCACCATGAAAAAGGACAACAAGAAAATGGAGCTGGAATGGAGGAAAGAATTCAGCCCAGAGAAGAAAAAAAAGTTCCAGAAACAAATCTGAGCATACAAAAAGGAAATAGAAAAAGCGAAGAGAAGGCAGCATGACGACCGAATCACCAATGCGACAAACTCACAAAAAGAAATGTTCAACATCAAAGAAATAAGAAACCCACCAGGGTGCGACAACACTCCAACCCCCTCTGAGAAACATTGCAACGACCTGGCAGACCACTTCAAGAACAAAAACGACATCCGACAAATCATACAAAACAGACTAACCATAACTTCCAACAAACTGAACCTAACACAGAGCCACAACACAAACTCCAAAACGTTCCTGAAATATCGGCAGAGGCTTTCGTCTTGCTGGTAAAACAAAATCAAGTTCACCCATGGAGCCATGCCAGCCTGACATCTACAAATCAATCCTAGCGCAAGGCACACCATCAGAATATTACAGAAACCTGCTAAACCTGTCACTAGCAACAGGAACCATACCAAAAACATTCAAATCAGCATATATCGAATCACTCTTAAAAAACACAAGTGGCGAAGTAGAAGACCTCCAACTACAGGCCGATCTCACACATTCCCTACCGAGCAAAACTCCTGGAAACCTACGTCTACGCATTAACCCAGGAACACGTAGAAAAACACCACCTGTTGACCCAGCACAAGTCTGCTTCATACTCGCAAGAGGAACAGAAACAGCACTATTGTCCATCTGGGACGACCTAAAAATAAACGTGGACTCCAACACAACCTCAGCCCTGATTCTACTCGACCTCTCTACACCCTTTGAAACAGTTAGCCATGACACCCTAACCAAAAGACTAGAAGACCTAGGCATAACTGGCACAGCACTACTCTGGACTAAATCTTTCCTAGCAGATAGAACAGAAACCGTTTGGTTAAAACCCTTCCAATCCACACCAAGAGTCAATGACTGTCGAGTACCACAAGGGTCCTCACTATTACCACTGTACATCATCTAACAAACTTCACTAATCAGAATCTTCAAAAAATACATTACATGCTACAACTACGCAGATGACGCTCAAATCATCTACAAAATCGAAGACAATCAAGCTGATCACTCAACCCTAATCAAGTGTCTAAAAGAAGTCTTTAATTGGATGAATGCCAACAACTTGAAAATCAACCCTGGAAAGACAGAAATCATGATTATATCCAAAAATCAAGACGCCACCACCTATATTACTTGGCCAACAGAAATGGGAACCACACCAACTCCATCTAAGGTAATAAAAAATCTGGGAGTCCTGATGGATAACACCCTAACCTTAAAACCACAAATCAATACAATCAAGAAATGCTTCTTCCTCCTTCACACGGCAAGAAGAATCTTACCTTTCCTCTCCTTTACCCACAAAACACTCACAATCGTCACCCTAATCATGTCAAGAATCGACTATGCAAACAGCCTCTATCTCGGAATACCAGAATACCTCCTGAGGAAACAGATCCAAAATGCAGCAGCCAGACTCCTCCTCGAACTATCCAGAAGGGACCACATCACTCCAGCTCTAAAAACACTGCACTGGCTCCCAGTCAAACATTGCATCACCTTCAAAACAATGTGCATAACTCACAGGGCAATCAGCGGACAAGGAGCCGAATTCCTGCGAACAGGCCTTCAGATAAGGTGCGTACCCAGCCTTTTTACGCATGAAAATCTTGTAAATATGACAGCTTTATTATTTTCCTGTGTACATTTACACACAGGTTTAGAGCAGAGGGCAGTGCAAATGTCAGGTTACTTGACAGAAACCAGAAGGCTTCTTTTGATTTTTATCTACATGGATGTAATTGCAAGCCACCTCTGAAACAGAATGCATTTCTCTGAAGCTTTTCATAAAAAGAAACTGCACTCTGTGATAAAAGGAACGGTTTCTTTCCATTCAGCTTCAGAAGCACTGTGCATATTTTCCTCGAATTTTAGGATTGTATAATTAATAAGATGGAAAACTAAGTTGCAATTGAGAATTTATATTTTGTAACAAATTATGCGTTTCTTTCCAGTGAAAGCAAACCAGTATTGCACAATTGTATTTTTCAGAGTTACTGTGCTGTGTGCATAATCACACAGAGGCAGATAATTTTTACACTTATAATTTAATTTACACTCTTATTATAAAAACAGTATGTAAAATGATGACTATGCACAGTTGAGTTTACATCCATTCAACCTTGCAGTCAATGGCGTACATTACTATAAATGCTCAGTGGCAGCAGTGTCTTGGCTCAAGGGTGAGTGATTGTCATTACACCAATCACAGGTGTTCTAGCCTCTCAAATCTTCAAGACTACAATTAAAACATCCAAAACCTGATTCTCTAGGAAGTGCAAGCACTGTTCGAAAACAAACAAATGAAAGTTACATTGGTAAATTAAATAGAAACTCACCAAAACCTGTCCCTGTGATAATCCAGATAGGTATTTAACTTTATGTAGCGCGTCATCAATGGTTTTTCCAACATATATGTACTGTGATTATTATACCTCAGTCGACACTCAGTTTATGGACCTCAGGAGGATGTTAGCCAATCAGATAGCTCAGCCGGTTTAGCTCTCGTTTCTGCAATCTGTGCGTGATCTGTAGGTTGCATGTTCGAATCCCGGCAAGTCCAACTCAGCCTTGCATCCTTTCGAGATCGCTAAAGGAGTACCGACTTTGGTTTGGTGATAATTGTGACAAATATGTTCTATGTACAGCGCTTTGCCAAAAGCGCTATATAACTAGCCATTTGACCATTAGATTAGATATAGAATTTAGCAGTCCTTGCCTCTCTGCACTATTGTATCATAACATTGACATACCATTAGGTAGTAATAGCTCCAGAAATGAGGACTTAACATCAAAAGACAATGCTGCTATCAAACCTCAAAACACACAATACAGTTCAAGTTTGCTTTATTATGTAATTGGCTAGGTTTCTGTGATTTCAACATTTGATTAAATACAGGAGAGATCAAATGACCAGACCTTGGAGAAATAATGAAAGGTGTATTCTGTCACAATGCAGAAAGCTTCCACATAGTAATGATTTACATACAGTTTTTGCACGTGTCGGTTGGATGTCACATACATTTTACTCTCTTGCAAAGGAGAAAAGTCATTTTTACTCTCTGAAAATCACATTTACTCTCAAAGTTTAAAAATAGGGAGTAAAATACTCCCACCTCAAAATCTTATCTGGAGCACTGCCTGCGAAAGAAACTAACAATCTACAAGCCAACGAGACTCCTCAGATCAAGCAACGAAATCCGTCTGGAAGAAAAACCATACTTTAAGAAAACATGTGGTGGCACCTCATTCTCCCACTTAGCCGCACAAGCCTGGAACAATATCCTGAAAGAAATGAGGAACATCACAGGCCACTTACAATTCAGGAAATTAATAAAAATCTGGCTCTTCAACATCACAGATGCAAACTGAAAAACCAAAACCACCGAACGAGAAGCACAATGGAAAGGATGACAAATATAGGACGACAATGACCACATCTAAAACCAAATAAAGAAACTCCTTCTACAAAAAGAGAGACGACACTGTCTAATAGGACACACACGACACCCATAAGGACAGATTCCAAGGTCCCTAGCCAACTCCAAGCAAACTAAACAAGGACGTCAATGACAACATCTAGAACCGGATAAAGAAACTCTTACTACAACAAAAGAGGCCACACCCATAAGGACAGAATACAGCGTCCCTAGCCAACGCAGAGTGAACAACGTTCACCCGCTCAATACATACCTCCTATAAAGTTGGGTGAACATTAGCACTTGCTACACTAATTAATTAAGCTATAGATATTGGCAGGGACATGGACCAAAGAGTGGTGAATGTAGGCAGACTCTGCCCCTGGACATAAGTGCAAGCGTTAGCATTTCGACATACCAAAGGGGGGTAGAAGCGGTAACTTGAATGAGCAACCGAATAAGATGATGAATGCCGAGCAGGCCTCAACACAGGTAGTTTGGAGGGAGTAAACACGGGCCTTCTAATGCTGATCCTCCTACTAGACTAGGAATGCTTTCTGGGCTAGACTGCAAGAGACGCACTAACGCCGGCCCGCCCTGCATACAAACAGAGGCCACGTAGGCAGCCGGTTGCCCAACCTGGGCAAGGTTATGCATATGAACGGATACCGTACTGGAAAGGGACCGTGAGTGTCGAACATCCCCTGAGCTGGACCTAGACACGGAAATGCCTAGCACCCCACCTGATTAGAAATACAGAATTTGCGCCTCACTTCAAGCCTTGAATGCCAACTAACCAACCCACTAACAACTTCACCCTCTGGATACACCCCTCAAATTCTAACCAAACACAACCACAAACTTACAATACAGCAATCTGCACAAACCTCACCACACTGCAACAACAAAAGGAAGCATGCATAGACCCACACAACGCCCTCCGACAGTACAACACCCCAAGTCCAGCCAACGAATTCTGGGCTGAGGCCACCAACAGCACATCTCTGCTCTGTTGCACTTCTCCAGCTCATCCCCACTAACTCCCCCCACCCCTCCTTACTTTCAGAGCCGCCAGGGGACCACTCCAGTTGTGATAGTGCGTGGTAAAAATATCCTTTAACATTGCTTTGCTAGCATATGCAATGGTTTCATTATTTGCATCATGTTTTTGATGTAAAACTGCTGACATGCATTGATCTGCAAATCCTATTTCTACAAAGAAATCCAGATTTTTCCTTGGATATGTCAAGCATGGTACTTTCATTAGACACACCTTTTCCCATTTCCAGCGTACGCCTTGCTTCAGTAATCCTGTTAAAGGTTGTGTAATCTCTGCATAATTTTCAATACATTTTCTGTTGTAACTTGTCATTCTTAACAAGCTCTTTAAACTTTTCAAATTAGTGAGATCTTTTAGTTTATGAATCACCTCCACTTTATTTCTTTTGTGGGTTAAACCCATGCTCG
Source organism: Ambystoma mexicanum (assembly GCF_040938575.1). Lineage (NCBI taxonomy): Eukaryota > Metazoa > Chordata > Amphibia > Caudata > Ambystomatidae > Ambystoma > Ambystoma mexicanum. The sequence goes on from NC_090936.1 coordinate 769,890,343, forward strand.
GTCACTTCATTAGCAAGGAAGTTTCGCTTTTTTCTGCACCGTTGTGCTTTCTGTAAAGATACTTTTGCCCCAGCCTTCTATAGCTGACTGAGCACCTGTCTAATCTCATTCAAGTGGCTTTTCAGATATTCATTTTTGATTAGCACATCATCCACATAGACTATTGTCCCCCTTTCAGCTGCAACTGGGAGCGCCTTGCCCAGGAATATCTCAAACTCACTCCCACTATTGACATACCCCAAAGTGGTCCGGGACCACGCATACTGTGATTTGTCAAAATGAAAATGCAAACACATTTTGAATATCTTCAGTTAGTGGCACACACAAGTATCCAGCTGTAAGTTCTAAGGTGGTAAACAACTTTGACCCATGTACTTGTGCAAGACCCTGATTAATAAATGGAAAGGGCCACCTTTTGTTTAATTCTCGTAGAACTACACACGAGCACCATTGGCAATTGGGCTTTAGCACACTATTTGATGTCCTATGAATAGGCCTAATGATTCCTCTAGATTTTAGATTTTTTTTTTTATTTCAGCTAGTGGTTCCAAACATGCCAGGGGTTTTTTCGCACAAATATATTGTCGCACAAATACTGGCTGCCTACCATGTCCTTCTGGTAGTGTAGCAACATTCAAATAGGTCAGCCCACAGTCCTAGGCATCTTTGGCAAAAACCTGTTTAAACCAATTAAATATTTTTCTCAATTGGCAGTTTTATTCCTCGCTTGTGCAAGCATCTGCAGCTTGAATTTGCTCCTCTACTGTTTTAGAGAACTCTGGGAAGTCATCTAAAGGAGAAAACTCTGTACTTTCCTCTAACCGTGTGGCGGTGCTTTTTTGTAGGGTCGCTACACTCATATTTCTTTGGAATATTGACCCCATTTCAATATGCTTTTTCCCTTTTTAGATTCACTTAATTCGAATAGAATACTATCATCTTGATGACAGCACACTATTTCACTTGGCTCATAAACTTTAAAGATTCCTTTAGGCTTAGACTCCAATGATTCTGGTAATTCACTGTGTGCAGTCACATAGCTTTCAGGAATGTTCCCCATCACTGGGGTAATGAAATTGGCAGTGTTGTAAGATTTCTGTATTTCCATTTCTATTGCTGATTTTTCTTCAAATGAATATCTTGACGCCATTTATTGTCCACCAGGATTTGAATGGGTCCATCCCTAATTTCTATCAGTGGTGTATATTCCCATTCTAATGCTTGCTGCCTCATGGATTCATTTACGCATATAAATACATCAGAACATTTTATCTGTTGTCCCTTTCTGTATTTTAATGCTATTGTAAATTGTCTGGTGAATGCATTAAATGTAACCTCCTTTTTCACCTGTAGTTCGGCTGCATATGTCATTTGGGTACAATGGTAAGCCTGTCTTTTGTCCTCAAATTCAGGTGCGGCTCCATCCAACCTGGACCAAACCTTTTCATTTAGAAAGTCTAATACCATACACATCCTGTGCATGATGTCATTTTCCAAATAGAATTTTTGTGTCCCACTCACGATCAACACATTGTGATGAATACACTTGGGGACAATTGTAATCTTGAACATGATTGATGGGGGCGGCGGGGGTATTTTTTTGGGTGTCAACTTATTCGGCCTCGCAACCTCTTTAATCATCAGTATAGAGGTGTTGCGTGTGTGTGAAAAGGTGTTCAGAGGAACCACTACCCCACCTCTGAGTTTAAGCATAGGTTTGTTAATTGAACTGCGCCACACATGTTTGGTTTGATTTCAATTTCCAATTTTATGGTTCACAAAGTTTTGTTAGTGTGGATCACCAATCTCCCGAAGGAGAGCCCTTGTTGACATGTGTTTCAGCTCCTCAAGAGCCTTTTTCAAATCAGGGCATATTTCATATTCACTTCATATATACAAACAAGCATGTACACACATGCTGTGATGTGTAAGGACAGAGAATAGGGAGGGGTAGTAGGTTAGGATAAGTAGGGTTCAAGAGAAACAAGAAAAAAAAAATAAAGCACAAAAATGTCAATCTGTGAATAGTTTTGTGTGAAATCAATAAGAAGTTGGTTTAAACAGAACCTCATTAGTCATTATCAAATCCTCTCACTGTACCTCAATGAGATGGGTGTATCACAATATAAATGATATGCTCTCCGATATTACAATGGAATCCCAAATGTTTAACAGTGCATTTCCTTGATGAAATGGCCTTGAAATTACATGGAGTCTGTGAGTAATTCTGTACAAATTTGGGTGTACGCCCAATGAATGAGTCCATTATAATTGCATTGTCCATTATTATTGGTTACCAAGCATCCATTAGTAGTCGAAATAAATGTCTTACCATAGGTCCAATTAGTAATGATTCTATGTTTAATGTGGTCTTGGTTCCTTAAGAAATACCGGGTTTGAATCCTACCTGTAATGTATTGGTCATGTGTCATACAAACCAGTCTCTCAAGCTTCCAGAACCACTCCATGCTTAAATCTATGATTATTCATTCCTGTTTATTAATATTTCTAGTGATAAAATAATACTATTGATTACTTGTTCATAAGTTTTTAGGTTAGTCATGACATGTTCCCATAGTTTCTTGTCTTAATTGTTAATTATTGTTGTTGTTACACTCTTTATATCGATCCCAAACCCGGATACAAGTTTGGTTACACTGCTAGTACAATTATCTTTTTCAACTGAACCTAGTCTCATGAAGTGCTGATCTTGCCATTGATATGGTTCGATAATATTGTAAATAATGTGTCCCGTCTTCTAGTATTGTCTCGTATTGCCTTAGTGTCACTTGCCATGTACTGTATGCAGGCGTTACCCTGTCTTAATATATTACAAGAGCCAATTCCCCATAATTGCTCACAAGCCGAGGTCACATATTAATGCGTTCATCTATGTCTGTAAAGGCATGACGATCGTCTTAACAATTTCTGACTCCCAAATCCTGCAGCGTAGAAGATCCTCTTACAATAAGTGTAAGGGTTTACCTGAAAAGTGCCGATTTCGGTCTCCGCACGTCTGCTTCAGATATGTGAACGCTGCGCCGGCTGCCACGTATCGTGTTTATAATGGTTACCGTAGTTTTGGGGAAGTCCTTCCTTCCTTGCTACTCTCAAAATTAAGGACGCCATCTTTTGGGCTGTGTAATCGCATGCGTTCTAGTTTCAATGGAAAGTTTCAATGCGCATGGGGGCAATATTGGAGATATTGGTTCAGGTTCATATTCTCCTTGTGCACATTCGTGTTCTGGTTTTTATGTAATTATTAATTTGCTTCGAACTTTAAAGTAGAATCTTTGACAACAAGAAATGGTCTGAAAAAATATTTTTGATTATTTCATATTAAAAATGATTGCCAGTCGTGGGTGTGATTTACATTATTTGATGGATGATGCACTTTAGTGTGATTAGTTGGATTTCTACGACATGGAGACCAGATATGTCTGATGTCACGTGTTATATAATTCCGTTTAATGATGTAAGCGAGTCCGGTTATCGCCTGAATTCATGGTAAGTGACATGTTGAAACAAAAATTGGGCCATTCACATGTGAACTATTTTGTGAGTTCCACTTCCTATCATACAATAGAATAGTAAAATAATACAGTAATGCCCCATCTCATTGGTGCTAGTGTGTTGTGCTTGACGGACCAATCAACTGGGCTGGGTGTAATCAATATTATTATTATGTTGGCAGCCACTACTCGTGCCCCTTTTTGCACACGGTCAGATAAGAAGCCCAAGCACATTAATCCTTTCATTGCTGTGTCTTATTTTAGTTGTGGATATCATTTACATATAATTGTTGTGGTTTATGGGACTATCTAGATTATAATTCCATATATCTTGCCTACATTCTAAGATCTTACTCTTATTTTTAAATGTGTGTCTGTCTGTTTAGCATGCTGGTTCCCTTATTTACCAATGCCAGTAATGTCACATTTCTAAAACGCATATTCGCTTGTTAAGAGGATCAGTAATTTATTCTAGCAAATGGTTGGAGACCAACCCATTATGCACATATCCTCCTCTAAGTGGAGATCCATGCCAGTCCTTCATGTACTCTGATTATCATTCTTACTGGAAATGCACCATCTCGTTGTCCTTGTTGAGTCCATATTCTATCGCTCTAAATTTACAAATCAAACATGCTTCAGCCTGTCTCAAAATAGTCTCTTGGTTCCCTCTTCTCCCAAGTTTGACCTTCTGCAATCCAATAAATCTCAGGTCTTGTTTGTTCTCTATCTAATGCGTTTTGCTGCCAGTGGAAGTGACACATCTTGGCTGCCAATTGTTGAAATTTGTTCCCGGATTCTTGTTTGTATTTCTCCGATGGAACTTCCAATGTATATGTGCTGACATATACACATTATCACATATAGTGCATATTTGGATCTGCAATTTATATTTTCCTGAATTTTAATTTTTGTTCCCCTTTCATCTTGAAAGGTCATTGTGCTCTTATATGCATATTTGCATAGTGTACACGATCCACATTTCCTGAATCCTGACACCTCCTTATTTAACCAGGTTTCGTTGCTTTGATGGGTATCTCAGGAAGTAGTGATGGGCTCAGATTCATTTTTATAGTCCTTGCTTTTCTGTAGATTACCCTTGGCTTTTCTTCGAAGAACTTTGATAAGTGAGGGTCCAAATTCAAAAGATGCCAATTTTCATCTGAAGATTTTTGCCAGCTCTTGGTTATTGGAAAAATGTGATTAATCGTTTTTTGTCAATATCCTGATTACCTTTATTGTCTTTGGGCGTGAGGGTTCGTTCTCTCGTCAATTTCATTGCTTTCTGACGGGCTGCATGGATACAACCCGTCGAATATCCCCTTTGTCTGAATCTATTATATAGTAAGTCGCACTCTTTAGAAAATATAGTTGGATCCTTGCAATTCCTTCTTGCTCTGATAAACTCCCCTGTGGGTACATTCGATTTAATTGGTTTGTGATGGCAACTTATTGAGTGCAGTGTTGAGTTCATCTCTGTCTCCTTGCGGTACATTTGCTTGAAGAGTGTTCCATCAGATAGATACATTGTTCGGTCTAGAAAGTTGATCCTTGACTCACTGATTTGTCCTGAAAATTCCACGTCCAAATCATTTTGCTTCATTCTGATTGTGAAATCCTTGAGTTCTTCTATTGTGCCATTCCAAATTAAAAGCACATTGTGTATGTACCTGGCCCATAGTACTACTTGTTTCTTAAATGCATCATCTTTGTATACTTACTGATCCTCATACATACCCATGAATACATTTGCATGTGCAGGGGCATGTGTCGTGCCCATGGCTATTCCTCTTTTTTGGTGATCGTACCTATTGTCAGACAAATATGTTAAATTACAATGGTGCCATGAGCATCTCTTTCAGCATTTGTACATAATGGTAGTGGGAAGCAGAGTCTTCTCTAAATACATAATCAATGGTCTGTACTGCTGAATCGTGTTTTGTCTGTTGTGTCCTTGATGAATGCTTTCAACTTATGCACCCTCGGGCATAGAACATTTGTCAATGCATTCAGATAACTTCTCCATGGCCCATCCTATGCCGCTAAGTATGGGGCGCACTTCCGCAATGGTGTCAAATGCTTTGTGCACCGTGGGAAGAAAATATATTGTCGGTAAAATAGTCTGTTTTACTTGTAAAAAGAATTTCTCATCATCTGTGATTAGTTCTTTCCTGTGCCAATTGACAATTCAGTCCTATAAGGCCTTGACCATTTCATTTTTAGGTTTGCTGGGTAGTTCCTCGCAACACAATGGTATTTCCAGGTGATGGTTGGGCATTTGTATGTAGCCCTTATTGTTCATTATGATTATCTTCCCACTTTTGTCAGCTTCCTTAATTACCATGTTGCTGTCATTCTTTAGGTCTTGAAATGCTTTCTGTTCTTTGTAGATCAAATTATGCCTAGAATTCGGTATCCTTCTGTTCTTCGTTTTCTCACGTAAGTTGTTGATGTCCTTGGTTGTTGCTTTATAAAAGACTATCATATTTTCCGGTGGAAACTGGGGTGTGAATTTAGATTTCCGTTTTAACTCCTCTTCTGTTAGGCAGACTGGTGTTTGTAATTCATGCAGTGTTGTGTATCTCCGCTGACTGTTTCTCCAAAGGTTCTTAGAGTGTGAATATTTTCTATGTCCTTAATAGAGAGTGGATTTTTTTCACTCGATTCTTTAATACCTTGTTGTCTGCTCACTGCTGTAGTAAATAAAATGTAAGTTTTAATTTGCGAACAAATTTAAACAAGTCTATTTGTGTATCTATTTTGTTGAAGTTGCATGCTGGTGCAAATGACCAGCCTTTGTTTAGTAATGTGATCTCATCCAAGGTTAGGCATCTGTTGGTTAAGTTCATCACAAGATTATTTATTTCTTCCTCCTTTTTGCCTCCCGGGTACTCGTCCTCATTAGCCGTTTGTAGTCTGCTAATGCATCTGGGTTACCGCAATCTGCCACCCCCCTCTTTCCTCGTGTATGTTGACTCTTGTCTTGATTGGTTGGTAACTAAAAACGGACCTGTTTATAATTGGTAGTTCTCGTTCCTTTTTTGGACCTTCACTTTTGGTTGAGAAATCCCGAACGTTCCTTTATTTTATCCTTGTCCCCTTCTTCCGGCAGTTCCTTGTCATTGCCTGAGTCCACCTCCGAGCTACTAGACAAATTTTTTGGGGTGCTTCCTTCGGATGTTGGCTTGGTGTATTGATAACCTTTTTCTTGAAATGTATACACTCCCTGTAATCCCGTTCGTCACTGGAAAACTTTAGTAGTTTTCTTAGTTTTATCTCGTCCTGGTATTCTTTTAATAGCACATGCATTTTTAGGTCTTTTCTTTTATTACCTCCAATGCTTTAGTCTCCATAATGTCCTTTTTTATTTCCTCTACCTGTTCTGTTGCATGCTTATGCTCTCTTGTGGCGTGCTCCACTAATAGTCCTAGCATATTCTTCGAGCTGTTGTTGAGATTATGTTCCCACTGCTCTGCCAAATCTTTGTCATCGTCTTTAGGAAAGTCTGGGAAAATGAATATTCGCAACCCTCTGGGAATTTGCTTATTGGTAAGTAATTCTTTAGTGAAATTACTTCCCGGTACTTATCTATTTCTCTTCTGGAAGCCCTTTCCAATTTGATGAATTTAAATCTGAGATCTTCTCGTTTTGGAGTCACATTTGAGAATCCATGTGTTGTACTTCCTTGTGGGGCAAACAGGTTTGTAGTATCCTTTTCTCTACTCGGAATATATTCTGCAATGTTTCTTGGCAATTAGCTTCCTGGGTATGATCTGCAAGACTGGTGACCCACCTCTGTAGTATTATGATTGATTGGGGGGGGTATTTCTTTTTGGGGTGTCAACTTCTTCGGCCTCGCAACATCTTTAATAATCGGTATAGAGGTGTTGCGTGTGTGAGAAAAGGTGTTCAGAGGAACCACTACCGCACCTCCGAGGTTAAGCATATGCTTGTTGCTTTCACACATGAACTGCGCCACACATGTTTGATTTCAATTTCAAATTTTATGGTTCACAAAGATTTGTTAATATGGATCACCAATCTCCCGAAGGAAAGCCCTTGTTGATGACACGTGTTTCAGCTCCTCAAGAGCCTTTTTAAAATCAGGGCGTATTTCATATTCACTTCATATATGCAAACAAGCATGTACACATGCTGTGATGTGCAAGGACAGAGAATAGGGAGGGCTCTTATAATATAGTAAGACAGGGCAACGCCTGCATACAGGACAGGCAAGCAACACTAAGACAATACGAGAGACTACTAAAAGACAGGGGACACATTTTTTTAGAATATTATCGAAGCATATTGATGGCAAGATCAGCATTTCATGAGATTAGATAATTGTACTAGCAATGTAACCGGGTTTGGGATCGCTATAAAGAGTGTAACAACAACAATAATTAACAATTGAGACAAACTATGGGAGCATGTCATGACTAACCTAAAAATGTATAAACAAGTAATCAATAGTATTATTGTAGCACTAGATAAAATAATAAACAGGAATTAATAATTATAGATGTAAGCATGGAGTGGTTCTGTAAGCTTGAGACTGGTTTGTATGACACATAACCAATACATTACAGGTAGGATTCAAACCCGGGACTTCTTAAGGAACCAAGACAACATTTAACACGGAATCATTTCTAATTGGATCTATGGTAAGAGACATTTATTTTGATTACTAATGGATGTTTGGTAAGCAATAATAATGGACAATGCAATTATAATGAACTAATTCATTGGGCGTACACCCAAATTTGAACAAAATTACTCACTGAGTCGATGTAATTTCAAGGCCATGTCATCAAGGAAATATAAAGTAGAGGATGTGCCATATCGAGGCACTGTTAAACATTTGTGATTCCATTGTAATATCGTGGAGCATATCATTTGTGGTACACCCATCTCATTGAAGTACAGTGAGAGGATTTGATGATGACTAATGAGGTATTGTTTAAACCAACCTGTTATTGATTTCACACAAGACTATTCACAGATTTTGACATTTTTGTGTTTTATTTTATTTTTCCTTGTTTCTCTTGAACCCTACTTATCCTAACCTACCACCCCTCCCTATTCTGTCCTTACACATCACAACATTTGTGTACATGGTTGTTTGTATATATGGAGTGAATCTGAAATACGCCCTGATTTGAAAAAGGCTCTTGAGGAGCTGAAACACATGTCAACGAGGGTTCTCCTTTGGGAGATTGGTGATCCACACTAACAAACCTTTCTGAACTATAAAATTTGAAATTGAAATCAAAGCAAACATATGTGGCGCAGTTCATGTGTGAAAACAACAAACGTAACCTTTAACATGCATCTTCCTGCAATTCTTTGTCCCATCTCGGGGTCATCTAGGCCAAAAAAGTGCGGATTCTTTATTCTGAACTTTGGGATCTCCTCCCTGTCAACTGTTTGCTGGAGTACCTTTTCATTAATAAAACTCTCATGTTCAAACGCCAAAGTGGCTTCAATCATTTCAGGATACCCATTCACATGGATAGGGGTCCATGGCTGCCCATCTCCCATGTGTATTTGAGATTGTTGAAATGTGCTTTTCTTTATTTACCTCTTGAGTGAGTGGTTTACTTTTTTCTTCATTTAGATAAAAACGCAGCGTCTTTTAATCTTTCCGTTTGCCATTTTTTCTTGAGGTCCAAATAAATCTCCAAAGACTGCTTCTCTTTCTTCACATTTCATCCTGACACATGAGAATGACAGTGACGCTGGGCACACAGCCATTCTGAAGATCTACTTCCACTGCACTTTCTGATTTAGCAATGATGTGGCATTCTTTTAAACTGTTGTTTTTGGTTATTATTTTCTTGGATCTCAATGGCTTTTTAGCTAAGGACCATAATACTCCATTTACCCCATCAATGATGGGCAACAACCTATTCATGCAATTCGTCCCTATGAGGAAGGGTATTTCGTTAATGAATGTGATTAACACTTCCCGTCTCATCCGATTCTTCCCTATCTTTATGTCAACCTCAGTGACACCTTCAATAGGTATCACTTCCCCATTGAAATTATGCACAGGGCCTTCATTTTGCCTCACTTTTGTGATTGTGTGGGTATCTCCCTTCATTGATACTTTTCACTACTTCTTTTGACATTGTTGCTTGTGCACCTGTATCAATCATTGCAAATGCACTACATTTTTCTTCAGTAGTAAATGGAGCATAGTACATATATTCAGCCTCATCTAATACACATAAAAGGTGTGACTTTTTGTTGATTTCAGGACTTGCTTTGCTTAGCTCTTTTTTACTCTTTGCTAGGCAAATGGGCATATGAACTTACATCTCACCCTCCTTTTTGCCCACTTCATTTTGAATTTCTTTGTCTATTCTCTTGGGCTCAGAACCCATTTGGAGTGTAGCCACTGACTGCCGCTCAGACCTGGGACCACTAGTGTTTACACCCCCAATTTCTCATTGTACTTTTCTCATTGTCTGGATCCTCACCAGTTATTTCTACACTCCAACCTTTTGACTGGGCATTTTCACAAGTGTCATGTGACAGCCTGTCAACTTCTGGTGCAGTAACACTTATCTGTGTTTTGCATGGAGCCCTGTCATTCTGTCCATTGGAATATCCTTGGTTCAAAATACTCCTCCAGTGAATGACCTGCACCCTCCTTTTGAGCTACTATTTCCTCTGTATGGGTATCAACAGTATTTTTAAATCTGCTTCTGTTCTTTGGGGTTTTCTTGTTCATTTTCCCCTTCTTGTTCTTCATTTTTGCACAACTGAATAGTCTGGTCCAACTCTAAATTGAGATGCTGGATAAAAACTAAGCACACCTAGTTAGTTACAGGGTCACAAGAAATTAAACAAAGAGATGCAATCCAAACTAACACAGATGTGGAAGCTAATGTTAGATGCCATCATGGAAGCTGCTAGCATAAGCAGATTGGTGTTACTAGATCGCTCACAACATGCAAAAAAAAAATTAGAGATCTGGGAATGGATTTCCAACTCCGAAAAACGCATGAAACTCAAAACTGCCCTTCCTTTGGCACTAGGTGAAATCAAACTACATAACCAACCGATGTACTTATTAGACTGTCCATCACGTCATCACAGAAACCAATTTCTAAGATTCAGGCTAAACGGCTTGAATAATATGGAAATGCTCTGGATACAACAGAATAAGGATACAACTGATAATAAATGCAGATTCTGTGGTACTGGAGAAATTGAGTCCTTAAAGCATCTCGTAACTGCCTGTACTGGCATCAACAGCCAGCGGATTCTGCATTTGAGTAGCTTCAAACTGCAAAACAATGACATGGATGAATGGCGGGCCTATGTAAGTGCTGGCAGGAACATCAAGCTATCATGCAGGCTAATGGACTACCTCGATATGATCCTGAGCGACAAATGGTCAGCGACTGGCGAAAGTAAAATCCGAAGAAAAGAAGACCTTCTTCAAGGAAGCATAAGTGTCATGAAATAGCCTAAGGAAATGTAACGAATGTGGACCTCGACTTAGACTTTGAGAACGACTTGGGAATTAACATGTAAATGACGATGGTTTACTAATGTAACAAAAGTTCAGTATTGATTTATTGAACTGAAGTTTTACAAAAATAAAAAAGTAAACAAAAATAAGAAATTAACCTATTTATTGTGGTGAAAGGAGATGTTTGAAGAGGAATTTAAGGTGCAGGGAGAAAGAGACTACCTTGGCATCTAGGTTGTAATATAACGAAAGCAAGTACAGGTTCCCAAATAGTGTGCAGAAGACAGGAGTTCCCTATCTGATGTCTGAAGAATTCAGACAAGCAATTTACTTACATTTTTTGGGTAATTTGACTGGTTTCTGGTCGAAAGATATGTATATTTTGTCAGCATTCAATTGACGTCCTTGTTTTGAATGATATTTCAACATGATTTATACAAGTTCTTCTTTTTATTCTTTGTAGTAAGCAAGGTCCAACGCGTTCCAGGACTCTTCATCGGGGCAAAAAGTAGTTTCTCCTTTAAAAAAGATATTTGAACAATACATTAGATTTAGAATACTGTCTTATACATCCAATTTGACTAATTGCCATATATTCCAAATGAAAACTTGTACAAAATGATGCAAAATTAGCACAATCATTATTAATCACATTTGATTTTCAACAGGTCCTGAGCATTGTGTTAGCCCTCAAACAAGAGTAGCAGGTGACCAGATATTTGTAAAAGGCAATTAAACTTTGCTCACACATACCTTGGTTTTACTGCTTAAAAATAGCTCACTTAATCTGTCCCAATTCGTGCAGCCTTTGCCCTTAAAGGTTAATGCATGTACTCCTTTTCACTGTCTGAAACTTTCTGTTGCTCAAAGACCCAAAATCCACTATCAAGGACTTGGTTAACATCTGTGTGAAAATGATAAGGCATATAGTAATTCACACAAGGGTATGCTAACCTTGTTATGTTTTCAGGGACTTGTATACGGACACAAGTTAAATGAACTCCCGTTTACCATGTTCAATATAAGTTGATGGGTCTTTCTGTCCAGTAAAGGTAAGCAAATGAATTTAGAAAAAAAGGGGATATGTGCAACTCCTCAAGGAATTGACTGTTTTAAGCAAGAGAATAGTATTTGCATTTATATATTACACTAGCATACGCTGCAGAAAGGTAAAGGGAATCAAAAAGGTTGGAACAGATTCTCAGAATATGTGATGACAACTAGATCTTCCAATGAAGTCTAGATAAGCCTTTCCCAGCAGTAACAGTGTTTAACAAGACACAAGCAATATCAAAGTCAATGGATTAAGAGGAGTGCCTTTCGGGAACCAGGACAGCCCAAGTCATTTGAACACAGTCTATGGATCTGATGCACTTCTTGGATAAAAGTATTGCACAATGTTAGAGAGTTGAGAAAAATCACCTGTAGGGCCACAGCTGTTAAGCCTGTAAAAAGGGAGTTGAAATCAACTCAGAAAGCAAGTAGGTGCAAGTCTCAAGTGAAACAGCACGACTTAAGGCAAGAAGGTAAGTACCCCCAAACAGTGCCTCTGGTTAGAAGAAAAGGTGGTCCAGCTGGATTCCGTTTTACTACAGCCAATCAGACCCTGGTTCCTGAGCCTCAGTCGTGGGGACAAGAGGGAGGACGTCTGGAGGGCTCCTGCAGCAGTACTCGGGAAGGTTGTCGGCAGCTACTGGCTCTTATTGTTTCAGCAGCACCTCAGGGTTTCAGTGCTTGGCAAACAGCACAAACGCGGATCGTTGGACACTGGTTGGACTCTCTGTGCTCCCTCGGTCCTTCAGTCTGGTGAAGGGACTCTGGCTCAGGAGGTCCTGCTTCTGGAGGGTCTTTAGGAGGCTCCTGGAGCTTTTGTCCGGATTCGTTCTGCAGCAGATGTTGCACTTGATATTGGTTCCTCAACCCCCGGGTATTGGGCTTCTGTAGCAACGGAGAGACACAGCAAGTCAAGAGGGGAGCATAGTGGACTTTGTCTAGGGGGTTAGTTGGTCTCACTAACCCAAGGGGAGAAGTTCCTGAGGAGCTTCTGTCGAGGTAAAAAAGGAGGTCAGAACAGCAGCAGTCATTCACTGGGCAATTGATGGTCCAGGAGGTTGCAGCAAACTTTGTTCATGGTTTCTTCTTTGGGTGTTGTTCCAGTGGTCGACTGCCTGTAGTCCCAAAACTCTCACCTTTTAAGCAGGTGTCTCCCATTCATTTACAGCATTGGCTGTCAATCACACAGCAGGGTGGCTGTGCTGAAAGGAGAGCCATCCAGCCCATCAGGACTAGTTTCATTCAGGCATTCCTAGAGACAAAGGATATGGGAGTTACGGGACCCTCCGTCACATACTATCCTTCCAGACACACTGGGGCGAAGGGTGGGCTTCAGGGCTTCAAGGCAAGACAAACAAAGGGCGGAAACCTGTCAACCACAGAGTAAATTCCAAAAAGGACATCAAAAACAAAAAATGGGGAAAAAAGACGGGCCATTTTAACAAAATACTCATCCGTGGGTGCTATACTGCAGCTGAGGGTTCAGCCTGCGGTAGAAACCTATAATGGTAGGAAATATTAAACCACAGCAAGCGGCCATTAAAGTAGCGAGGTAACATAAAAATGTTGCAGGAGAAAGTAGGATAAGGGGCTACCAGGTAATCCCCCAGCACTCCACATAAGATGGTGTTTGCTGGACCTGCAAAGAGAAAAGGTAAGTAAAGTCAATTTCACTTTACTATTCCTGGGAACTGTAGTTCGCACAAGAAAAGGTATTTAAACCTTCTGAGAAATCGTAAGGATTTCTCAGTGACAGTGCACTGAAGTGCTGTGTCACCATACAAAAAGCAGATGTCTATGAAGTTTGTCAGATTCCAAAAACAGTGAAAACACAAAATACAAATTGGGTAAAGGAGAGGGAAAAAAGGTCCCACTCACTCAGGAGTTAAAATTAAAAAGTCCTAAGTCCAGCAAAAGAGCTGGGGGTCTCGAAGGTTGAAGGGAATTAGCACAGAAATGAAAATTCTCCCTAACAGCTGCGCATTTGCCCGATGCAAGAGTGGCTCGAAAAAGAATTGTCTAAGGCAAGCAGTCAGGGGGACGATCTAGTGGTTGTTTTGCTAACCTTACTAGAAGCTCTACGCTGGTGGACAAAAGGCATGTTAGACGGCAAACCTTTTTTTCAACCCATCAGTACAAGCCACTCTCACAACCGACGCCTCACTCTCAGGTTGGGGAGCGCATTACATTCATACTGCACACGGCGCGTGGACACAAACAGCAAACAAACACATAAACCTAATAGAATTGCTAGCAGCCCTGAAATCCCTTTACGCTGTTCAACTGCACCTTGGAGGGCAAACAGTGCAGGTCCTCACAGACAGTACCACTGCCATGTTGTATCTAAACAAACAGGGCGGGACACACTCTATAAGTCTGTCCGGGTTATCCCAAAAGATTTGGAAGTGGTCGCTCAAAGGAAACGTGTTCCTAGGGTGTCAACACGTTACAGGGGAACACAATTCATTAGCAGACACATTGAGCAGAAGTCTACAGCCACCCACAGAACATGAGTGGCAAAGATATTTTAAGATATCTACACCCAATGAGGACATCCACCTCTAGACTTGTGTGCAACAAAGCAAACCCCACAATGCCCAGACTTTGCATCCAGGTTTTCCCAACCAGAAAACCAAGGGGAATGCCCTGTGAATTAATTGGTCAGGGAAATTTACTTTTGCTTTTCCACCAACACCACTCCTGAACAAAATAGTGCACAAGATGCACTAAGATCCAGTCACGCTAATCCCAGTGCCATGGGGGAAAGGGCGGAATAGCCTGATGAGCTAAGCGGGTGCAGCGTGGATGACTGCGGGACTGCCGGTGACACCGTGGTTAAAAAGGTGAGTCGGGAGGGACAGCTAGCCCCGGAACATCCCTCCGTGCAGATTAGCGCGTAGAGAGCGATGTGCGCAGGACTTGATCCGGTAGCAAGGAGAGCCTTGGCTCAGCTGCAACGGCACCAGTCCCCAGCACTTGCCTCCCCTCCAGGCCTGGTGGACATAATGAACGTGGCAGCATAAGCTGACCACTACATGATCCTTACTGGGGAGCAGGGGCAGAAGTAAATTCCAACCACAGCAGGCCAGGGAAGGGGGCGGGGGGCACATATAGATGTACAACGGGCCCTAAGAGTGCACAATGTGCTTGCATGGCAGGGAAACATCCTTGCAGGCACAGCCTAGGCGATAGGTTTGGCACACAAAGCACAAGCACTGGACTAAACAAGCACCCAATAATAAAGGGTCATTCATACAGGACCCAGCCACGAGAGCAACACCGGACTAAACTTGTGACCCATACATGGGAAGGGTCGGCTATAAATAGGAGCTGGCTACCACGGAAAGGAGATTGTCCAGCTACTCTGCCCGGACATACAAATGCACGACTTTGCTCAGTATGCTGGTGTAAGAACCCTTCATGAGATGCCCATAAAGGCAGTACCCAGTGCTGTCCACAGGAAGGCGACCAACCTTCTTATAAGCCGTATGGCCCCTGACGTAGGAGATGGGCACTGAGTGTATACTCAGTGGAATACAACATAGGGAAGTGCACCAATAAGCACAGGCCCATCCATGTAGTATACAACAGCCTCCAAGACGGGGGCAACATACGGGAGAGTATGTGGCCACCCTGCAATGATGGACAAGGATACTAGCCCCCACGCCAAGGACTGACTGGGAGGCCCATCTGCAGAGCACACAGTGTGCCCCACAGCGCCAATATCGTAGCTTTGGAATAAAGAAGCAATTTCCACTCGGCACAGGCTGGTGTACAGCAATAGAGAGGCGTGGCAAGAGTGGAAAAACCAGGGGCATATAACCAGGTATTGGGTGACATAAGCATTGTGTCCAAGTCTTCAAAATCCAAGGCCAAGCAGTCCATCTGGGACGCGTTCGCTAAACCAACTAACACCAACGGAAACACCATGTCAGTGGCTCCATCACCACTGGGAGGGCAGGAACTAACGAAGGGGGACCAACAGGTCCTAGCTGCTATAGCAGCCCTGAAGATCGCATTGGAATCCAAAATGGACACCATTAGCATGGACGTAAATCTCCTGAGGCAGGACGTCTGGCCCCTTGCGGAACGCACTGGCGCTCTTGAAAAGGAAGCAGCTGAGAATGCAGGCACCCTGAAGGACACCGCAAAAGAAGTAGCTATGCTACAGCCAAGACTAAGGAATCTAGAAGGAAGAGTCGAAGATGCAGAAGGGGGCAGACCAGGCGCAGCATTAGACTCATTGGAATTCCTAAGGGGGAAGAAGGAATAAACACTACTAATTTTGTGGAAAATATGTATGCAGGAAATTGGCCCAGACACCCTCACTCAGGGGTTTATAATAGAAAGGGCGCACAGGTCCCGGCCCATAATAGCCCGGATACTAAATGACAAAGTTATGGAAAAGATCCTTGAACACTTTCGGAAAGGTGGCACAATACGGAGAGCATCAGCGAATATTACAGCTTACCAGGACTACACTTTGCAAGTGCAAAAAGAGGCTGAATGTCATATCGGTCAAGAGGAGGCTGCGGGGTGTGAACCTCAAATACATGCTGCTGTATCCGGCAAGGCTGAAAATCATCAACAAATGTCGGGCCATCTTCTTTGACACCCCTGAGGAGGCACACAAGTGGATGGACATGGAAAATATGCCAACAGAAGCAGTTGAACGGCAGGCAAGGCGGACACACACTGAAAGTGCCTTGTGGGATCTGCAAGAAAGTAGCCGAACACAGCGTACCGTTTGCAGCGAGGATCGCGCCCCCTTGGGAAGGATAAAGGCACCGACAGCTGTGCAGATTGCAGGAGCATGAAGCGTAAACTTCGTAGATAAAAGCAAGCACACTGTATGGAAACATCCTCCACCTAAGACTGGTTTGGTTTTCGGTAAGTCATTAGTATCCGCCTGCCGCACTCTAGGCACCAGGAAAAGCATCTGGGGGTGGGAGTCGGAAGCTGGGATGCCTGAGCACAAAGTATTGAGCTGCGCAACTGTTTGGTCGGGGGGGTGTTGGAGTTGGGGTAGTTAGTGTAGAGTTAACCTATAGAGCCACACGGAATATGTATTTGTACATCGAACTGACAAGCGATATAGTAGGCCTTATATGAAATGGGTGAACTTAAGATGGCCTCCTGGAATGTCAGGACACTAAATAGTTATATACAATGGAATAGGATAATGACATACTTGCGCGGCCAAAAGATTGATATAGCACTCCTACAGGAGACACACCTCACAAGGGAGAAACTAGCCTCCCTGGCCCTAATATGGAGTGGCACAACCCTGGGCTCTCCATATTCGACATACGCTAGGGGGGGTTTGATATGGGTAGCACTGTTGGTACCTTTCAGGTTCCTCAAGACTTTTAAGGACAAGGAGGGTAGGATGATCGCCCAGGGATTTGTGGAACAGAGAGAATTCGCCCATTGAGAGAACTCTGCATTATTAACACGCATACACCAAACCATGACACAGCCGCCTACTTTCGCTCACTATACCCCCAAATCAGTTCGTACACAGATGGTACATTAGTTTGGGGTTGGAGGGGAGGCTTTAATTGTACTTTAACTCTGGAACTTGACATATCAGACACCAAATTCACACAACCTGCCCTCTCAGCCAAAGCCTTGAATGCGCTGCTGCAAGCATTCACACTGGCTGACATACGGATGAATTTGCACCTGCAAGCCAGTGGGTACTCACATTACACAACCGCCAAAGACTTATACACCAGGCTGGACTATGTCTTTATGGGGGAGGAAACGATGGCCGAATTCAAAACGGTAAAATATGAACCACAAGTACTGTTTGACCATGCAACGTTGATAGTCACATGGCAGATGGCCTCACCTAGGGTGTGCATTCCAACCTGAAAGCTCAGAAGTTAATCCCTTAAGGATGCAGTCTTCCAAGAACACTTAAGGGAGGGCATTAAGAACAATTTTAAATATAACACAGGTAGCGTAGAATCAGCCAGAACATTATGAGAAGCCTTCAAAGTGGTGATCATAGGAACGGCAATAGCGAAAGGTATGCAAGCCACGATAGAAAGACTTCTACAAGGCAGAAGTTACACTGGAAGCCATAGACGGTGCAGGAAACATGTCCAAAGAACGGACCCAGGAGGTTAGCCGTCTGAAGCAGGAATTCTTGAAGCACTGGGATAGACTAGGCACACTGAACTATAAAAACATGTAGAGAGGCAACACGCAGAACTAGATAAACCAGGACGTCGTCTGGCTTGGCTGTACAAAAGTGAAGCCAAGCGGGATATGATGCAAATGATTGTGGGGAAAAAATGGCGAGGTATGTATGATGCAAGAAGGCATAGACAAATGTTTTCATGATTACTATGAGGAATTATAGACCGAGACATCAGAAATACAGCTATCTTAGAACTAGACTCGCACAATAGATCTTTTGACACTGGATGCAGAAGACGTTGGTAGGCTAGAGACTCCCATAACATTAAAAGAGCTAGAAACCACTATTTAGGGGGTTACCTATGGAGAAAAACTCCTGGAGCAGATGGTCTGCCCAGCTAATTTTATAAAGAATTAATTGCAGATGTTACGCCTGCACTGCTGACAATGTTGAATGAAGCACTAGACACAGGAACCCTACCAACGTCGCTAAGAGTCAATTATCCCACTACTGAAACTGAACAAGCCCGAAACTGATTGCGGGTCATATAAACCACTCTCACTGCTCAATCAAGATGGGAAAATACTCCCTGCCTTGTTAGCCAACAGGCATAAGAGGATGATGGCTTAACTCGTACACCCAGACCAGACAGGAGATGTCCAGGACAGGAATATCACTTGCAATTTAAGGAGGTCACGCCACATCATTGATCACACTTGCGACAGTAAACATTGTTACGCTGTGGTCTCGCAAAATGCAGTCAAAGCGCTTGATTCAGTCATATGGCCATGGTTGTTCGCTGCGTTGAAGAGCTTTGGTATGGGACCCACATACATTAAATGGGTATGGCTGCCATGCAGCAGTCTTGTAGCAAGAGTAAAGACAGGCGGACATATTTCAGAGCAATGGTTGCTAGGAAAAGGCACAAAGCAGTGTTGCCTGTGGTCTCCCATGTTTATATTAGCTTTAGAACCATTAGCAGTGTATCTCCGGAAACGGTATCAAGAAGCCAGCATAGGTACATATGGTAGTAAGAACCTGACATCTCTATATGCTGACAAAATGATTATATACTCATAGCACCCAGAGACTAACCTACAATATATTCTGGATGTGGTTGAGTGCTACGCAGAACTTTCGGGTATCACGATTAGTGTGCAGAAATCGTGCCTATTCCCCTTGGCAGGGTACAGTGGGAAACCTCCGAGCACATTGCAAGTGGGAAGTGAACACATTTAACTACCTGGGAGTAGAAATCTTTCACAAGACCCAAGACAGAACATACACAGAACACAAAGAAGGCAGTAGATCAAACCGAGAAATCCATGACTTTCTGGGCTACCACTCATTGCTGGGTAGGACCGTGCTATTAAAAATGGTAGTGCTCCCAAGACTCCTGCAATTTTTCACTAGCATCCCATACAACATATCTAGAGGCTTCCTCAAGAAACTTGATACCACGTGTCGTAGCTTATTATGGCACAGGTCGAGATGCAGAATGGCACTGACGAAATTGCAAAGATCATATGACCAGAGGGGTATAAAAGTGCCTAATTTTGAAGCATACTTTGGAGCGAGCCAATTTCAATTTTTTTACAAACTGGCTGTCTGACGAACAGATTCAAGACACACGGTTGCTACAGCCAACATGCAC
Organism: Ambystoma mexicanum; assembly: GCF_040938575.1. Classification (NCBI taxonomy): domain Eukaryota; kingdom Metazoa; phylum Chordata; class Amphibia; order Caudata; family Ambystomatidae; genus Ambystoma; species Ambystoma mexicanum. The sequence goes on from NC_090936.1 coordinate 769,910,193, forward strand.
CCCATATTTTCTAAAGGAGGTGATAAGGATCCAAACGTGGTATAGACCAAACCCTGCGCTGTTGCTGACACTAGGCAGATCGATATGGCGTAGGGCTTGTCGCTTGTTAGAGAAGGATTTACCCTAATCCACTCTGATCTAATTAGTAACATTAAAGGTCGAGGACCCACAGCTCAGATTAAATGTGAGGAAGTACTGGGAACCCAAAGGCATAGCGACAGTGGGAGACTTAGTACGAGAAGGGAAGCCGATGGACATTAGAGCACTCACCGTGGAGACTGGATTACATGCCGGGCAACACCTAATATATATGCTACACTCCTCACTAAGCAAAGGCGGAAGTGGGCAGAAACAGGATGATGAAACCATAGAAACCCATTGTTACATCAGAGGGAGAGCATGCAGTATCGAGAATATACAAGTTATAGATGTTCCGGCAAGGGGATATGCTGGCACATACCTGGCATAGCTGGGAAGCACACCTGTAGTAACCACTGACAAATGCAGACTTGGGTAGAGCGACATCGTACCATAAAAAGGTGTCCAGAAATGCGAGACTCCAGTTAATTCAGCTGTACATAACTCAAAGAGCATATTTAACCCCAAGAAAATCGTCACATTTAGAAAAACAGCAGAACAAACCTGCCCAAAATGCAGTCTGATTAATGCAGACCTGGTTCATATGTTCTGGGCATGTAGAAAGATCCAACAGTACTGGGAAGAAATAGCTCAGTTCCTAGCCAAAGCAGGCATAACATTAGACACACGGTCTCCCACAGCGTGTATCCTTGATATTTTTGCACGACCAAAGCAAGCCAGACATGTTAGTAAATTAAAAGAACTAGCATATATACTAGTGAAACGTAGAATAGCGATGGGTTGGAAAAGCTACACAGGCCTGATGGTAGGACAGTGGTGGAGCGACCTCCAAAAATGGTTGTTGACAGAGAACTCAGTGTGTCAAGGAGAGCAAAATGTAGACTTAGACTCTTGGAGGCATATGTTGCAAGAACTGATGCCATTGCCGCATGATGACACCCAAGTGTAACAAGTGCTTTGTCGCATTTGACGGGACAATGCAAAATGCATACACTCAATACAGTTTGATGAAAGGTGAAGCGCTAAAACACATGTGGAATAGACTGAAATGGGGTGGGTGGGAGTTGGGGAGTGTGATGTAAGCAGATGCAATTGGATGTGCACTGTTATTTGTATATATGTCTGTACGGTATGTTATAACAAATAACATTTCTGATGCTTGTTAATCTGCTTAGAATCACATGCTGTGCATATAGTCTGACATCTAGTGGTAATCGCAGAGTATTGCATTTTTCTTTCGAGGATCGAAAGGGGACGTCGACATGGGTGTGCTTGTAAAACTATCCCGAACGTGTAGTATACCCAAAATCCCTCCCGCGTCGTGGTCCCTCAGATTGTTTTTTTCCACCCAGTTAACTGGTTGCCATATGCAGAGTTTGTAAGAAATAGATTGCAAAAACATATAACTTCTTTGTCCCACGACCTTTGGTCATTTAGTCTTCGACCTCCTTTGACGTCTATTGTGGACCCCTACGCCACAGACGTCTGACTTCTGGCGACTGGTGCTTCGGCCGACGTTGTCGACCGAGTGGCCTCGGCCCTCGGGCGAGGCCTACACAGTCAGGAGAGTGGGGCCCTGGGGTTTGATTCTTTAAGAATGCATTTCTTTTTCCCCCTCTCTTTTCCGTTCTGGTCAGGCTGCCGCCCTTTACCTCTACTGTGGCGAGAACTCCATTTAAGTACTGTCCGTCCTGTAACGGAAAGTACCTGTGAAATGACACTCACCGAAAGTGCAAGTGTCTGCCTCGTGATCACTGAGCGATCCTGCAAGTCTTGCCAACTTTTTTGTCCGAAGACGCTAAAAGATCAGCGGATGAAGCAGTGGGCAGCCTACGCCATGCAGCAGGCCTAGAGTTGTTTCCATGTTGATGCAGGCGCCTCGAGTGATGAGGATTCTAGCGGCAGCCATGGCTCCGGTGTGGAGGCCATAGACCTCTCCCCAGAACGTCCTTTCCCAGTTGCCCATCCCTGGCCCCGACAGGGCGGCGACAGGGGCACACCCGCACCACAGAAAGATAAGCACACAACCCCACTGACTCATTCGACGGATACATTGAAGAAGCAACAGGCGTCAACAGGCCCGCCAAAGGTTCCTACAGCGCCTAACGATCCTCATGATCGGCCGCCCTTCCCGCATCCGCCGTCACGGCATGCGTCCTGGCAAACCCATAGGGCGCTGCTGTTTAAAAAAAAAAAAAAAACACAAGAGCGCCAATGCACTGGCTAAGAGCGCACCAGCACCAAACGTTTCGGCAGACCCTAAAACATCAACGACGCAGACAAGAGTGTCAAATCTCTCCTGAATCCACCGTAACCACGCAAGAGTCTCGCTAACATTATTTTGGCGGCAAATAACCCGAAAGGGGCATCCTCTCGTCGAGAGGAGTATTCGGAAAGCTCCCCAGCCCCTCTCTAAGACTTTAGCTGACAAAGCCCCTCCTTCTCAGGACCCCTTTTCTGAAGAGCCTTTCCATCATCCTGACTCCTCTGGTTCATCCCAGTGGACCAGAGTGAGGTGTGAGACCTGTATGAACAAACTGTCAAAGTTTGTGGACTTCTCTGACCGCTTTTTCACCCCTACGAGACCTAGGGAGGAGGATTCCTGCCCTAGTTTCCCCAAAGTGCAAACACTTTCCACCCAAACCTCACAGGAAGAGGTTTGTGAAATCTCAGAACCTGAAGAGGTCTATGAGGATCTCTATGACCAACACGACAATCCCTTTGGGCAGGACACACCTGACCCTTGCCCAGATTGGGGACAAGATCAGCCTGTGGAGGAAGCACCTTGGCTTTCCCCCACTCGCAACGCCTGACCCAGACAACCTTTGTCTTGATCCTCCCTCCTCACCTCTACAAAGGTAAACTTCTCCTGTTGATGACCAAATGGCATTTAATGCAATCCTCAAGAGGGCTGCAGAACACTTCCAGATTGCCACTCAGGAAGTTGCACAAGATACTGACTTTGTGGAGGACATCCTGAAGGAAAAACCACCCGCAAGTCAGTCTATACCCCTGTTGAGTTCCATCAAAAAGCGCATTGTGCCTTCTTTGCTCACCCCTTCACTGACGAGGGCTGTCATCCCTCGGGTCGAAAAAAACCTATTTCACCCCTCCCCTTCAGACCCGTTATACATGCAGGGGCATGCCACTCCAGATTCCCATGTAGTTATTACTACCAGGAAGAGGGCCGGGGTGCCATTGTCCACTTCAGAACAAGACTGTAAAAATGTGTAAGCCCTCAGCAAACGCATCACCACTTCAGCGGCATACCCCACGAGGATTGCTAATAACACTACACTTCGTTCAAGCTATAGTGATGTTCAGTGGATTTTACTTCAAGACGGTCTCCAGGAAGTCCAAGAACCAGTACAATCATGCCTGCTGGCGGTTGTCTCAGGAGGGAAAACGGTCCATCGTAACATCTTAAAGAATACACCGGATGCAGCTGAAACAGCGGGGAGTGCCCTGACTCAAGGTGCTGCTCTTAAAAGGGCACGCCTGGCTTAAGAACTCAGGTTTTAAGCCGGAAACCCAGGCCTCACTGATAGAGAAACCAGTGGAAGACACAAAATTGTTTGGGAAGGCAGTGGATGATGCCTTAAACAGTGAAAAAGGAGCACAAGACTCTCAAATCTCTTAACCAAATCATGGCTCGCGCTTACCAACAGTGGGGAGTTTTCGAGCATAATCTTTTTCCATTTCCCCACATCCGTATGGAACAGGAGATTCACCATGGTCCTCCGGACAAAGCGCACCTCACACCGGTCAATATCAGCAGAAGGGTCAGGGAATAGACAAGGTCAGGGATACAAACTCCACCCCAATGGGCTCCTCGGCCTCTGCTCAAAAATGCCTTGCATATCCAGGGTCCCCTCCCATGCCTCCCCGGTTGAGTGACGTTTAACATCTTTTCTTCATGCATGGAAAGGAGTCACTTCAGAACAGTGGGCGCTCAAGACCATAGCCCACAGTTACTGCATAGAGTTCCACCAGCCACCTCGATACCTTCCACCAACTTCCCGACACCTATCGCCAGCACACCTGAAGATTCTACTGGAAGAGGTGCAGAGCCTTGAAGAAAAGGGCACCATAGAAGTTGTCCCCATTCATCAGGTAAACAAGGGTATTTATTCAGTGTACTACTTTGTATGCAAAAAAGATCTCACCATGCGGCCTCTGTTAGACTTGCGCCCAGCAAACAAATTTGTCAAGCTACAAAAGTTAAGAATGACAACATTGCGGGAAGTAATCCCACTGTTAACACGGGGATTACATGGCCACATTGGATATGATAGATCCATACTTTCATATTTGATTGTGGCCAGCACCTAAGGTTCATGATAGAGGACAAGCACCTCCCCTTTGGCATTGCCTCAGCCCCAAGGGTGTTTACAAAGGTACTGGCGGTAGTAGCCGCTCAGCTGCACAGGAAGTCCATTCAATTCTATCCTTACCTCGACGACTGGCTAATAGGAGATTTGTATGGAGCATGCCTTTCAAATACCCAGAAGACGGTAGATCTCCTCTTCAGTCTGGGATTATCGATCAACGAGAAAAAGTCCAGCCTAGACCCCAGCCAAGTCCAGCAATTTCTGGGGGCTCTAATTCGGACCAAAGATACTCATCTTCCCATCCAAGAGGGTTCAAAACATTCTGTTCCGCACTCACACCGGAAGTGCTTGCAAGTGCTGTTTGGCTGGGGACATCAGAGGAACTGCTGCTCTCTACTTTGCCGCTCGATCTGAACTTCGCAATAAGCACAGCATCAGCAAGAAGAAGTCTTTCCTGACCGCGCCGTAACTTGGAGGAGCTCATTAATCTTTTCCTAAGTAATTATTCACCAAGACTTTGTGTTTTTTATATATGCATTGGGACCCTTGTGGACTCGCACTGGGACTCTTGTGGACTTGCGCTGAGGCGCTTGTGTAAAGTAGCGCAACCTTGTGTGATTTTTTTTTTTTTTTTTCTTCTTTCTTTTTTCAGTATATCAGTGACGCTGTGTCCCGTCTACCCCCCTGCCCCATCTCCCGACAGCCTTTATAACGGCACGGGTACGCACACCCCGGAAGTGCTTGCAAGTGCTGTTTGGGTGGCAGGGTGGGGTTGCATGGAACTTAGTTATTTTTTATTTGGACGCCTTTTGATTCAAGTGGGTTCCTCCTGCGGTAAGAGATCGAGTGGTCAGCTGCAATTAGGGTGCGCAGTACTGACTTGGTTATCATTGTGTCGCTATTAGCTTGCAATCATATTTACCACTACTTGCCATTATGGCGTCTAGCCTACTTAGTGGGAAACACTGCAAGCAACCTACACAGGTACCCTGCTCCATGAGTAAAGCTAGACACTTGCGGGGGGACACAGATCAGACTGGAATGAATGTTTGCTTACAAGTCGCTGCTAAGGAAGTGGTACGGTTTCTTTTGAATAATATTGCTTTGTCTAACTTCACATTCTATTGAATGTGAGGGTACTGATCACATAAATGAGGGCTCTGACACTTGCATACATTCTCAGGTTGTGCCTGTAGAGCATACACACAATCAGTCTGTTGTCTCTAAACAGTCGTTTGATGGTGAGCGTTCCATCAAATGCAGTTTTTTGAGCATGTGTGATGCCTCAACTTCTAATTGTCCGGTGTTGCTGATATCGGCAATGGATACTGTTAAACCAATGGATTTGTCTTTAATGTGTGCCAGAGGTCCTTTCGGAATTTGGTAAAAGTATCCGTCTTTCTTTAGGGCCTTCTACCCCAGGGTCAGGTAGAATGGGTGGGGTCGATGATGGTCATTTGCATCATTTGCTTACTCCTAAAAATCAAATTCCCCTTCCACTTCACTCAGATGGGTCATTCGTTGGAGCCTGGGGATAGAAATATATACTTGACGAACCTCATCATGTCTCGAACAATTGCTCGAGTCCAGTAGACCAGATACCTATTCTTTAAAGTGCGGATTAAGTTTTGCGGATGGGTCCATTGGGCGCCTCAGCTTATGGCCTTGATCTTGATGATAATGCGGAATGCTTTCCTGTGATCACGCGTATACTCAACCTTCTTGACAAAGGTCACGAGTTGACCCATATTGAAATCGGGCCTTACATCAAACTGTGAGTGAGATTCTATAAAAAATCAGCAAATTAGAAGGCTATATGTATGGTAGCTCGAAGGTTGACGTTGCGGATCCGATAGTGCTAGATCAAGCGGTTGATGTGCCTTTTGTGCAAAATGTGTATCCTCAAACTATTGAGTTGGCTGTCTTGAACTAACAGGCACAGACGTTATGGTCTGGTGATACAAATAAAATTATGAGTTGCTCCTATGCTCAATCTCTTTCCACATTGGTCCCCAATGAAGTAGTAACACCATTGGTTGATGGCTCCCCTCTGATTGCTCCCATTAGCTTAAATTGCATGCATGCCTCTATTCTTCAAAAAATGATTGAACATCTTCCAGAGAATGTATCTCGCTTAGATGCACACATTGGTTTACAGCTGAATACTCAAGTGCTTTCTACTGGTCATGATGTGCTTGACAGTCCTACCATCTTGACCGATCTTATGGATCAACAAGAGGCTGACCTGAAGCTAGAGGTGGGTAATAGTGGAAGTGATATCGTTGGAGAAGAGTTAGGAGTTGTAGATGAGGGTCCAGGTGTTTTTTAATCTCAAACAAAGGCGCATGCATATGCGTGCTATGAAAAGGAAAGTGTTGAACAAATCCGCACCTTAACATGCCGGAAAAAAAAACTGTTCTATCTACAAATAAAACCATGAATGTGGGGAGTGCTTCCAACAGTGCAAAAAGTGACACACCTGATGAACAAGTGTTAGATTAACTAAATCATGAAAGTAAATGAGCACTGCAGTTATCTGTGTCCGCCCTGCAGTTGGGGGCCTCAAGTGAGGTCACCAAGCAGATGGCAAAAAAGAATAAAAATACGACTGACTTATTGGGAGGCGTTGTGGTATGTGGCTTAGAGACAAGAAATTAATCCACCTCCTTAACTCCTATAGTGCGGGCCTATATTCATTAACTTTTAAATGCCAATAGTTATAAAGAGGTAAAACAATCGCAATTATCTGCGTTCTATCCAGTCACGGTCCCTTCAACAAAAGCGGGCAAGAGCGGAACTATGCCAGCTGTAGCTTTGGGTAGCGAGCGTAGTGTGCTATCTGAGCTAATAAAAGAATTCCATGTGATGCCATTACAGTCTAGGCAGGGGGCACAGGAGGCAATATTCAAGACTCGCCTGTGGAGGAGGTTTTGCAAATGGCAGAGCATAATTTGGCTCCACCTCAGGGTTCTTTAGAAGCATGCCATATCACACACAGAATGGTAAAGTACTGAATGAAGAGTCCATCTCCTTTGAGTATGTCTCCACTATAATGGGCTGGATTAGTGACTTGTCTATTAATGGTCAGACGCGTCTGAATCAAGCTTTTTCATATTCAAAACATTTAATTGTATTCCGATGCTGAGATTATTAAATTCCAATGATGTTGAGTGGGTAACACTGTTTAATGAGAATAACTTTAGAATGATTTGTCAGGTGAACTCGTAATCATTCTCAAGCAGATTTGGGAATATAAAGATCTTGAAGCACTAGGCATTAAGATGATTGTGTTCGACCATGATGAACTTGCATGATTGTTTCTTGAATATTAAATCTTGCGTAGCTCTGCGCCCTTAGCCAATTCTCCTAATGCATTTTGCTCCTTATTGCAACCTGACATTCTTTCTCAGATTTCGGCTGTTGCTGCAAATGTGAAGGACTGGTCTTGGGTAGGCAATCTTCTGAAACATATTTTAGAGGTGGTGCCCAAATAACCTGATACTTAGCTATACATAAGTTAGGATTCATAGCTGGAATGTGTGATCAACAACTTTTTTAAATGTATGAAATCGCATGCCATTTTTGACAATCCATCCATCATTTGACTCCAGGAGACAATGCTCATTGACTATCTGTTTGTGGATGGCTATACCTCTTGCTCTTCCAAGGCCATAAAATCCGGCCCTTGACGCCAGAGGGGAGGTCTGGCCATTTAATGAGCTGAATTGCAAGGTTGTCGTCGTACATAGGTCAGAGGCAGTACTAGCGATCACACTTACTTTTCTTAATGATTCTATAGAAGTGCTTCTGATCATGTTTTTATTTCAATCATTCCTTGTTTACGATGGATGAACTGTTAGATGTTTTGGACGGTATATTGGAAGCTACATTTATGCGCAATCCCAATTCACTCATCATGGGAGGCGATTTGAACTTGAATTGCATTCAGTTTATCAACGCCACCCATAGATTTAATCCTAGTAATAAAAATGGTGAGGCTCTACATTTGGGGTATCAATGGATTCAATATTGTGATTCATGAAATATCATCCAAGTTAAATTATGTCAGGACGGGTTGACATATACATGGCATAGAGGAGTTGCTCGATCATGTATTGATTTCTTTTTTTTATGTCTTCTAAATTGATTTCCACAGAGGCTATAGGCGATATAACAGATGTTGGGCTCAGTGATCATTGCGTTATATCAACCTCCATTAAACTGAAGTATCTTAAGTTGTGTGGCAGGTTGTCCAAATTGTCTTTGGTTGAAGTTGAGAGGCCCTTGCATTCTGTGCATTGGAATTAAACGTTATGTAGGCAGTTGGTGGGAAATTTAGGCATAGCAAAAGATTTGAAGCGAACAGTCTTTATTCTGTGCAGGACATAGCTTGGATTGAAACATTTAATAACTATATCATTCGTGAGGAACCTTGAGAGAATTAAGTAGTCTGATTCTGTTAGTTACCCTTATGTTTATGCAGAACGAGTAGTGGAGCTCAAGCGGCAAAAAAACAGATTTCGGGGTTCTGAAAAGTTTACATCTTTGCTTTAGCAAAAATGAGCAGTTAAAAAAGCGGATATCACTCAAGTACAGAAATGCTTGTAAAATATACAAATACAAGGCGCATTTAGTCTCCAATCAGGTGATGATCAAACATATCTGTAATCGTAACACTAAAAGAATATAGAGTATGCTGTAAGATAAACCTCGATGTAATATGGAGGCGTTGGGTTGTGTTATTTCGGCAGACTCGTGGGTTCAGTATATATCAGAAGCCTTCAAATTGCCGGATAAATTTGAACAGTATGTTTTTCAAACAAAAAAGCTTAATCTCTTTCCGCAAACCAACTGGTCAATAGAAGACATAGTTGGTACTATACAAAAACTGAATTATTCAAAGGCGGCTGGGCCAGATGGCATACCGGCCTGCATGCTTAAAACTGACGTGCACTTCTGGGCAGGTATTTTGAAACTGAAATTTCAGAATATATTCAATACTGGTGTGATTCCATGCTCCTGGAGAATCCCACTGATTATTCTGATTTTCAAAAAGGGCATACCGTCAGAACCTTCTAATTATCGTCCTGTAGCGGTGATGGACGCATCCTAGAAGGTATTTACCATTTTGATCCTAATTAAATTGGAGCTTCACATGCCTAATAATGATATTCTATCACCATATCAGACTGGCTTCAGAAAGTACATGGGCACAGCACTAAATGCTAGTGATTGCCCATGTCCTGTCTGAAGTCAAAAATGCTTCTTCGGGGGCTGTATACATGGCTGTGTTAGATCTTGGCTCTGCCTTCGATTGTGTGATTTGGAATCTGCTGTGGGCCAAAATGCTTGTGATACGATTTGCACCACTCTTGGTTCACTTAATAGCTTTGTTACATCATGATACCTTCTATAAGGTATGCATTACTCACCAAGGGGACTTAACACAAGCAATGAAGACATTTATTGGCGTTAAGCAAGTGTGCAGTCTTGCTTCCACTTTATTCAATCTGTATTTAGCGGACATTGATCAGATATGGCACCAAATTACATCTTTTCCAATTAAATTAGGTAATCTGGGACATAACTGGTTGGCGTTTATGACGATATTTTGTTGATAAAACCCTGTTCGGCCCTCAAAACAAATTACAGGCATTTTCTCAATATGCGAGAGCACACAATCTGCGTGCCAATGTCATAAAGTCAAAGATGCTGGTATTTTCCAGAAGAAAGAAAATTGTCCCTTACAATTGGACATTTGATTCAGTATCCATGGAAAGATTGACGGCTGTCAGATACTTGGGATATGATCTGTCTGATATTTCGCTTTGAATTGGAATCATCCATTATGTCTGGTTAAGACCGTTAAATTTGCAATTGAAAATAATCAAAGAAATTATGTACATTTTCTCTCAATCCTTTGCAGTATTTGCTGAAAATGCAAACAGTTTTACTCTATGGTCTGGATTTGTGTCTTCATGACATTGGCACCTTATTGAATACGTTGCAAGCGCACATATGGAAACTCTTGGCTTGGCCAAAACGCTGCCCAATTCTTGTATTCGTATCGAATTGGGCCTTTCTAGTTTAGCCGCACGTTTCCAATGCAGACAGTTAAGTACATATGCCAAGATGTTATTTCCTTCTAGAAACTCCCTGTACCAATTTTCAATTATGTTGACTGAATCAAAAGTAAAGTCCTTGGTCGTCTTTCAAAAAAACATGGAAGTACTGATGTTGAAAATGAATAGCTCCAAAGAAGACTTATGGCTTTGTCTGACTTTTGTAAAAAAAAAAAAAAAAAAACTTATATAAATGGGACTGGGTGAATGCTAATGATGAGCTAGGCAGTTAGCAACTGTATGGCGAATTTGCACAAAGCCATCAAAGATGTCCGCGATTGCGTTATATTGTTTGTTTTCCATGCAATGAGTTTTGTGTTGTCTATATGAAATTTAGAATCAATCACCTTCATACTTTGGAGCGCAAAAAGCATTGGTCTCATACTTTCGGGGTTAACTGTAGATTTTGTGGGAATCCTGAACAGTTAGAAACAATCAAACATCTTGTTGTATACTGCTATCACTATGAAGTACATAGACTGTTTTACATGGATGTACAAAATGTAAGGTTCACGGTTTTGGGCAGAGAATTTCTTTGGTGTATGTGTATGGCCAATCCTAACAATTTGTTTGTTTCGGCTGTGTCGTTTTCTAACCAAAATTGAATGCGATTTACAGGCATTAATGCACATACATGATAGACATGATTTGTAATCATATTGTGTACTTTTATTTGCAGAAGTTATTGTGCGTTAGCAAATTTATAGATGACGATGTCTGCTCAGTTTAGGACACTTTTTAAACAGCTAAATCATACACTTGATGTACACTATGGCTCCAAACAAATATTTCGTCCATGATGATGTTTGCTTAGATTAGGTGGCTCTTATACTGCTAAATTACACTTGTCTGGAACTATAGAGTACGTATAGTTTATTTTTTTACATGAAGCATTTTATGTATTAGGTGCAGGATTTTACCTTTTATTAGTTGGTTATTTTGGGGTGCTGAAGGATTTAATTGTATACAGTCTTGTCAATTTGAAAGGGAGTTATATTTTGTGAATAGTTTCTGTTTTGATTTAGGATATTATGGATTTTATTTGATATGGGAGTGTCACTTAGAATTTTGTGTTTTGATTGTAATGTACTATGTATGTATTATATTTGAGTTTTGTAGGTCTTATGGAATGATGAATATTTGTTGCATAACTTTTCCGATTGTTGTAATAACTGTCTTTTTTTCCTTTACTAATATGTGTAAAAAGTTTTTTTAAACTAAAATACACAAATACATTTTTTTTAAAAAAACATTCTGTTCCAGATCCCTCACTATGTAGCCAATCGCGAGGTTACCGCACGCAAAGCCATGCTACTGTTAGGGATGAGGGCCTCCTACATTTATCTAGTCTCACACACACTTTTGTGCATACTCCCCATGCAAGAGTGGCTCTTGAGCCAATGGATAATGGGACGAATTAGTGGTTGTCTCTACAGCCCTCGTTCTCTCTCTGCAGTGGTGGTTGCGGGAAAACCTCTTGCAGGGGAAAACCTTCACCACCCCTGCAGTAGAAGCCACTCTCACTACGGGCGCATCTCTGAGGGGTTTGGGTCTTACCTCCTTCATCAGATGGGAGCATCCAACCACATAAACCTGTTGGAATTGCTAACAGTGTTTAAGGCCCTAAAAGCTTTTCAAACACACCTACAGGGAAGGACAGTCCTAGTTTTAATGGACAGCAACACGGCCATGTATTACCTGGATAAAACAAGGAGCCACACACTGCATGGCTATCCTGGATAACATGATCAGGGAAATGTGTCTACGCTTCCCCGTCCACCTCCCTTCCCCCTCCCCCGGATTCCCCTACTCAACAAGATAGTGCACAAGACGCATCAGGAAGCAGTCAGTGATTCTGGTGGCCCCTATGTGGGCCCGCCAACCCTGGCCATCTCATCTGATGGCAATGTCAGTCTCCCCTGCCAGGAAGCTACCGTGCCCCTACAACCTGCTGTCACAGGACAAGGGGGAAATACTCCACCCATGCCTGCAAACTCTCAAATTAGCAGCCTGGCTCCTGAGGTCATAGAGTTTGGACACCTCCAACTTCCGCAATTATGCCTGGACATACTTGGAGAAGCAAGAAAGCCTAACAGGCATTGCTATTCCAACAAATGCAAACCCTTTGTCATCTGGTGCAATTCTAAGAACATCAATCCCATTGACTGCTCACAGACACACATTCTCCTGTACCCAACTCACCTACTAGACTCAGGTCTGGTTTTCATTTCCCTGATGATACACTTAGCTGCACTTTCAGCTTACACTACGTCCCTGAAAAACGGTTTATGGTGGAAAATACCAGTGATCAAGGCTTTTACGGAAGGGGTTATACTACTTAATTCCCCCTATTTCAAACCCGGATCGGACCTGAATGTGGTTCTAACAAGACTAATGGGGGCCTCCCTTTGAACCTATGCATAAGGCTAGCCTTAAAGCACTCACAAGACCGCCTTCCTGGTGGCAGTCACATCAATAAGGAGAGTTGGTGAACTGCAGGCCCTTTCATTTAAAGACCCATTTGTTTTCACAACGATCAGGTAGTTCTGCACACTCATCCACGGTTTGCAACTAAATTCATTTCAAAGTTCCATGTGAACCTATCAATAGAACTACCCAGCTTTTTTCAGAACCCTACTAACATGGCAGAAAGAAGCCTCCACACACTTGATGTGAGGATAGCAGTGACATATTATCTTGAAAAAACGAAACCACTAAGAACGACAAGACAGTTTTTCGTTTGTGGTAGCAGGTAGAGAAGGGGACCCTGTCTCTAAATCAGCCATTTCAAAGTGGATTGTAAACTGCATCACAATGTGCTACAGTCTTGCCAAGAGAGATCTGCCCATCAAGCCTGGGTACACTCTATTCGGGGGGACTGGGCTTCCATAGCATTCATTGCAAATGTTCCTCTTGAGTCAATTTGCAAAGCAGCAACCTGAGTTCTGTACACACCTTTACACAACACTACTGCCTAGATCCACTCTCTAGGTCTGATTCTCAGGTTGGACAAGCAGTGCTAAGACATCTCTTTGCTACTGTTCCTTCACACATCCCACCACCATCTCTGGGTACTGCATTCTAGTATATGCACAGCATGTGATTTTAAGCAGATTAACAAGCATCAGAAGACATGCATTACTTACCGTAGTAGCATTTCTGATGATTGTATCTGCTTAGATTCACATGCACCCACCCTTCCTTCCTCCCTTCTTGGAGTAGAAGAAACATAGAGATCTTGCACCTTTCTCTCTCTGTACTCACTTGCGATAGTCACACAATCGGAGGGACCACGACGCGTGAGCGATTTTGTGTACACTACACGTCACATTAAGCATAGTGTTACAAGCACGCCCATGTCGACGTCCCCTTTCTATCCTCGAAAGAAAGATGTAATACTCCACGATTACCACTAGATGTTGGACTATATGCACAGCATGTGAATCTAAACCGATATAATCATCAGAAATGCTATAACGGCAAGTAATGCATGTCCTATTTTAAAAAAGAAGAGCCTTAAAGAAGCACGGAAGCCAAACTCAAGACACTGTTACTTTAAACAAGTAGAAAGGATTTGTCATTTGGTGCAGGTCACACAACAAAAATCCAATTGACGGTTCTCCATCTAACATACTTGACTATATGCTTTACCTACTAGTCAGGTTTCGTCTTCAATTCCATCAAAGCACACTTAGCAGCTCTGTCTGCTTACACTACTTCCCAAAAAAGAAAATCATGGTGGAAAATACCAGTTATCAAACCATTCATGGAAGGAGTAAAGAGACTGTACCCTCCCATTTCAAATCCACCACCAGGTTGTGACCTTGCTGTTGTACTCACAAAACCATGGGTCCACCTTTTGAACCTATGCACAAAGCCAGTCTAAAGCATTTCACTTAAGGCTGCTTTTCTAGTGGCAATCACTTCCATAAGACGAGCCAGTGAACCGCAAGCACTTTCAGTACAAGACCCTTTCATTCTCCTACACAAGGACAAATTGGTTCTTAGAACACATCCTAGATTTTCAACAAAATTCCTATCAAAGTTCCATGTTAATCAATCTATTGAACTTCCTACTTTTTTCCAGCATTATTCAAATTCTGCAGAACAAAGCCTCTATACCCTAGATATAAGGTGGGTGGTCCTGTACTACATAAACAAAACTAAACCATGAAGGAAAACAGAACATTTTGTTTCCATAGCAGTTGGCAGAGAAGGAGATCGTTTCAAAAAACGCGATCTCCAAATGGATAGTCAAATGCTTACAGCTTTGCTACTTATTGTCAAAAACGACTTTACCTTTTACACCAAGAGCCCACTTTACATGAGGTACAGGGGCTACTTTAGCATTTATTGCAAATGTTACTTTAGATGCAATTTGTAAAGCTGCTACTTTGAGTTCCATTCATACATTTTCTCAACATTACTGTCTAGAAGCGCACTCTGAAACAGATTCACAGGTGGGACAAGCTGTGAATATTTCCTGTCGTCAGGCTGGGAACCTTGGTCATTTTAACTTAGCATTTTCCTATGGAAAACTTTGAAACTTCAGTGTCCTATCAACGTCCTTTTTGGGTGCTTTAGCCACCACCAATAGGACGTAAGGTATAAACCACCCAGCCCCCGCGGCTTCCCTTCAGATTTCAACTGTCTCCAAAGTGTTGGGATTACCTCGTGTTCATTGTAATTTCTGCACGTGTTGGTGCGATTGGTGAAGATGTCTTTAGGAAAATCGTTGTTCCGGCCCTGTGCGAACTGCGGGCTGTGGAAAGTGTATGATGTGGACGGGCATATAGACTGCCTTTATTGCCTCTACCCCCATCATTCGGCCGAATCTTGTGAGATCTGTAAGGGGTTCTCCCAAAAGAGGCTTAATGAGGTCACCACACTGTATACAAGTATCCTACATTTAAAAGGAATGGAATCAGCAAACTATTTCCTTAAAGCGAGATCAATTTCATACCTGGACCAGAACAATATGATCCTTGAAATGCTAAACTCTGTACTTAATAATTTCTTTCTCATCAACAATGAGGTACTATGAACTAAAACATGCTTGGACCCATCATGCATTCACCGAAAACAAGAACATTGTATTCTGGGGACGTTACATAGATGATGATCTGGTCATATGGAAAGGGGATGCAAAATCTCTGAAAGAATACCACAAGTTCCTAAAGGCAAATTAATATAACCTTCAACTGACAATGGAAGAAAGCCAATACAGAATACATTTTCTAGATTTGGAATTGTACATAGACAACACGAAAATACAATCAACGCTCTACACTAAACCTACAGCACGAAACCGCATATTACATGCAAAGAGCAACCATCCTCAACACATCATCTGCAATATACCATTTGGAGAATTCATAAGGATCAAACGAAATTGCACCCAGGAGAAAGAAATAACCAAACATGTGGAAACGCCCATTGACAAATTCCAAGCAAGAGGTTATGAAAGAACACAATTAATTAAAGCTTACACAAAAACAAAGGAACTCTCAAGAAATGGGCTGTTGCAAAACAAATCCAGAGATAAAAAGAAACAATCAAAAAATATAACAAGATTTATAACCTCGTACAGTGCAGACCACATGACCATGGAAAGAATTTTGAAAAAACGTTGTCATCTATTGAAATTAGCCAATGACTTAAGGAGCGACATAGAAGACCAACCAAGAATTACCTACAGAAAAGCAAAAAATGGAAAACCGATATTATGCCTCTCGCGCTTTGTACAAGAATCAGCACAAACAGGATGAAATGTGGTCAGGGGGGCGTGGCTATCCAGCCATGGAGTAGGACGTGCTCCGGTGCAGCAGCTCTTGTTGATCAGACGACGATCCGTGTTAACGCACTTAAATGGATCTAAGAGTTCCTGAAAATACTAGCAAAGGTGTCGGAATGTGTGCCCCACGACAGCAGCAAATGACAAGCATATTGGTGTAAGCATGCCCAAGATATTGGCTTTTCTGCGTGTGACTTGGTGGGCGCGTATTCCCACAAAATGGCGGACAACAAAGGCATTGGGACCCCTGACCGCCAAAGTCGCGGAGCTTGCCTGTGATAAATGAGCGAAGAGTTCGCTCCAGACGGGGCGCCCAGCGGAGCATCTGTTACAGTAGCAGCTCGCGTTGAGCAGCAGGGTGCGGAAAGCCTGTGAAGGGTGAATTGAAGAGATACTGTAGCGCGGGCAGGGCTCCCTGAGAGTTCCATCGGTGGGAGCTGGCTGCGCGAGGCTGATGCGCCCGGCTGCCGCGGGACAGGGATCCGTAGGAGCGGCCATCCGAACACTTCCTTGTGCGGAGAACAAGCGCCGCGCAACAGAACTACATGATACATTGTAGTGGGCACGCGGGGCAACATTAATAGCGGATGCCTGGACTGGGATGTAGGAGTTCGAGACAGCCGCGCAGAAGACTGAGGAGCGTGTGAGTCGAGCTGGAGGACAGAGCATTGTGATTTCAGCGGAAAGGGCAGCTGATGCAAAAGGCGGCTGCTCATTAATAATATCAGCTGCTGATGACGGTGGAAACGGGCACCTTGTAGCAACGGCTACTGGAGGACACATTGACAGACCACTGGGCTGGCACTGATGGAGGTGATCTTGTGCTCCTAGAGACAAAAGGGAGTACAATATTGGGAGCTGTGGGAACTCTGGGGGGGGCTGAAGACAAGCACATGACCCCCGATGAGTCAAAGAGCCAAAAAGTGGACGCCACCATAGAGAGGCACGGCATATTGGGTGGGTTCAAGCTGATGATGATGATGTAAGAGAGACTGCTGCGGATACAGACAGCGGCGTGAAGAGCGCAAAGAGCCCAAAAGTTAGGTGATCACGATAAGGGAAAAGAGTAGTCTCCAAGACGTAGCAAGACAATTTGAAACGTGGGAGGACACAACCCACTCCGGGAAATAGCCCAACAAACACAAGCTCATACAGGGGCTCCTCTGGGATAATTGGCCCAGATCTGGAGCGATACACTGGTGCCGCATCAAAACAGTGGAGCAGGATTGATTCACCTGAGACTAAGCAACCTCAGACACAACTGAGGCCGCAAGATGGCAGGGCGAGGGGCTGTAAGCAAGAACAAGAACAAACAATCTACAATGGGACCATTCGCCAAAATGCAACAATCTCCTGCGACCACAGCACCCAAAGGCATGACCGCACCGCTGGAGAGCACCGTAGCGACTGAAAATCACCAGATATTAGCGGCTATTATGGAGCTGAGAGACTCGTGGGGGATAGCGATGTCAGACTTGCGCACTTCCCTGGAGGCTAAAATAGACGCAGTAGACATAGAAGTCACCCTGCTGCGACAAGATGTTGGGGCGTTGGCAGAGAGAACGAGCAGCCTGGAGAGTGCAAAGGAGGTTCACGTACTGAAGCAACAGGTAGCTAACCTGGAGAATCTTGCGTAGGAATCAGAAGGGAGAGCAAGAAGGAACAAGATCCGCGTGGTCAGCCTGCCGGAGGGGGGAGGAAGGCCAAGACCCTAGAGACTACGTTGAGAACCTACTTTTACAAGAAATAGGGGCCGAAAAACTCTTGCAAGGATTTGCAGTGGAGTGTGCACACAGAGCCCTTATGAGGAAGCCGAAGCCTGGGTCCCCTCCCCAGGCGATAATCGCAAAGATACTGAACTATAAAGATTGCGAGAACATATTGGAATACTTTCGTAAAGGGGGAACGATTGAAAGGGCTTCAAGCACCATCACAGCGTATCCTGACTACAATGTTGGTCCAGAGGCAACGGTACAGCTATGTGGCAATCAAAAGGAGGTTACGCATGGCCGGAATAAAATACATGCTTCTGTACCCCGCGAAATTGAAAGTGTTGCACAAAAGCAAGATGTACTTTTTTGACACTCCGGAAGAAGCAACGACATGGCTGGACCTTCAGCGTTGCCCGGAACGAGATACGGAGCAGGCTCAAGAGGAACACGATAAGTGATTTGGATATTGCATGTACATTGATATGACGCAGAGCGGTCACTCCAGCAGTGACTATGATTGAGATTAAGTTTAAGGGGTGCGACCGAGTAAAGTTGATATTTGGCTGGGATACCTTTGACTGTGCCGGGCTTAAGGAACTGGAATATAGCAGCACGTATACATACGTAAATTGAGTAGCAATGTGTGGTTGAACTCAATCAAACAGGAGCAGCAGGACGAAAGCACCCTTATCCCCCGAGCAATAGTAATAGTAGTAGCAGTAGGTTAGCCACTAGGGCGACCTCACCCTGCGGAGCTTCGAGTACAGGCGAGAGTCAGAAAGAGCTAGATGCAGGGGTGCCGGAGATCCAGGGATGGAGCTGGGCAACAGTTGAGGGGGGTGATGTTGGGGATGGGATGGGAGGTAGGAGAGGGGGAGGGAACGGGGAGTTTGGTATGTTTTTGGTTAAGGGGAATTTAAACCGGGGAACGAGCCTATACAGAATGGAATGAAACTTAGATTTAGACTGCACCTGTGGGAGGAGGAATGGAACTCGAATAAGCCATGGGGGACCTTAAAATAGTTACATGGAATGTAAGGGGGCTCAATAGTTATCTAAAGATAAATAGTAATCATCTATCTGCGTAGGCAAAAAAACGACATTGCACTGCTGCAAGAGACCCACCTGACACGGGCGAGAATGGATACGATTGCTGGGAAGAGGAAGGGGGTGATGGTGGGTTCATCATTCTGCTTATGCCAGGGGTGTGCTTATTTGGGTGGTGCCGCATGTTCCATTTCAGCGGTTGCAAGGAGGTAGCTGAGACAGATGGGAGGATGGCTATATTGAGGGGACTGGTGGAAAATAGGGAGATGAGCATAGTAAATACATACGCCCCGAACCAGAACACAGCGGCGTACATCAGAACTTCGTGTACTAATCTGAGCACGTGTGTGGGGAGCGCAGTGATTTGGGGAGGGGACTTTAACTGCGTACTGAACCCAAGGGTGGATAGATCGGATGGGAAGCTGGATAGACCTGCCCTTGCCGCCAAAGCGCTACAGACATTACTGAGTGACTTTGGTCTAGAAGATGCATGGAGAATGAGACATCCCCAGGAGAAGCAATATTCGCATACTTCTGCCCCGCAGCAGTTACACACGAGGTTGGAGTATGTCTTTACTACACCTGAAGTGATAACAGAGATTACACAAATAGAATATAAAGCAAGGGTCCTTTTCCTTTTGGACCACTCGCCACTGATCCTCGGATGGCAATACTGCCCACCCCCAAATCCCCCCCCCCTTCCCCCCCTACCGAGAGCGAGGATTCCGACATGGCGCCTACGAGCGGCAGCACTGAGACTCCTTTTTTAGGGAGGACATGAGGGAGGAGATTGTTAACTATTTTGAAACGAATACTGGTAGTGTGGACTCGGCAGGAACACTGTGGGAGGCCTCCAAAGTTGTGACGAGAGGCCTAGCCATAGCAAAATCTAAAGGTCTACAAGGTGGAATTCTAGCCGATCTACGAGAGACGGAGGAGAAACTAGAAGAGGCTTTAAGGCGTGAAGATGGCACTGAGGAGAAGTTACAATTGATACTCATGCTACAGCAAAAATGCGCGCAGTACTGGGATAGATTGTGTAACCTCAATTATAAAAAATATGTAGAGAGAGAGCATGCAGGAGGTGATAAACCAGGAAGACTCTTGGCGTGGCTATATAAGAGCGAGACCCCCAGAGTCACAATCAGGACCATAATGAGGGAAGACTGTAGCGTAGCGGACACCCAAGAGGGAGTTAACCAAGAGTTTGCAGACTATTATAAGCTATAATATGGAGACGATGGTAAGAGCAGTCGTGCTACGATAATGGAAACATTGGAGGATATAGGATTGCCAAAGATAAGTGCGGAAGAGAAAGAGGAGCTAGATGCACCAATTACCATAGAAGAACTGGGGAGGTGGTGAGGCAGTTGCCTACTAGCAAGACTCCGGGGGCGGATGGACTCCCAAGTGAATTTTATAAAGTATACATGAAAGAGGTCCTCCCCCCACTGTTAGAAATGTTAAAGGAAGCGTTTGAGACGGGAAGCTTGCCAGAGTCACTGAGAGAAGCGATTATAATGCCGCTTCCCAAACGTAATAAGCCTGGGTACAGCTGCAGCTCCTATCGACCTTTGTCTATGCTGAATCAAGACAGCAAGATATTGAAGGCTGTCTTGGCAAATAGATTGAAGAGGCTTATAGGTAGACTAATACACCCTGATCAGACGGGTTATGTCCCAAACAGGAACATCTCTAATAATCATAGACGACTCCAACAAATTATTGAGAGGGGTAGCAAAAACGCAGGTGAAATGGCAATTGTCCTTCGACACAATAAAGGCCTTTGATTCAGTCAAGTGGCCATGGCTGCTGGCAGCCCTGGAGTGCTATGGGTTGGGGCATGGATATGTACAGTGGGCAGAAATACTGCATAGCGAACCGGTGGCTAGAGTTAAGACCGGATCAGTGATATCGGAATGATGGCAGCTTTGCAGGGGCACCAGACAGGGATGTCCCTGGTCTCCAATGCTCTAAAAACTGGCCCTGGAACCTCTAGCAATATACCTGAGACAACAATATAATACCATAGGCATTGAGGCGAAAGGGGAACGACATTTAATCTCCCTATACGCAGATGACATGCTGTTGTACTTGCGGCACCCGGAAGAAAATCTCCAATACATTCTAGAAGTAATGGAGAGATATGCAGGGTTGTCTGGTATAGCGGTGAACCCCCAGAAGTCTAGCATGTTCTCACTAGGTGGGTACAAAGGGATTCCATTGGAGCAGTTACCCGTATTGCAGGTACCATGGGCGGTCAGTACATTTCGGTACTTGGGGATAGACATATACCACACAGTGGAAGAGTAGCATAGGTGCAATACAGAGGTGGCCATTAAAAAAATTGAAAATTGCATGCGATTTTGGGTGAAGTTGACCTTGGCAATGATGGGGCGTGGAGCAATGCTCAAGATAGTGGTCCTGTCTAGGCTCCTGCACTACTTTGGGAACATACCATACCTGATATCTAAGAAGTTCTTCACCAAACTGAACAGTATGTGCAGGGATTTCCTGTGGCATGGCATGCGGAACAGAGTGGCGCTATGGAAGCTACAGAATTTCTACGAAAAAGGAGGGATAAAATTGCCCATATGAGGTTTATTATGTAGCGAGCCAGTTGCAATATGTTGCCAATTGGCTCTCTGATGAAGAGACCTCTGAATCCAGGCTGTTTGGACGAGATTGTGCACCATTTTATTTGAGAGATGTCGGTACCCAAGGCAGAAATGAAAGGGTGCCCTAAAATGATGTTACTAGGGTGGAAGATGTGACGTAGGGCATGCCAGATGATGGAGAACCCGTCCCCATGCTCTCCGCAGGTACCACTGGTTGCATTAACGGGGGCAGATGAACAGCTGAGGATAATAATCAGGAACCACTGGGAACCGGTTGGGTTAGCAACAATTGGTGATATTTGGCAGGAGGGTTCTATTACCTTTGAGGGGCTGCGGGAAGAAACTGGGCTGCACGCGGGCCAGTACATTACGTATCACAGAATGGTACAAAGAATCAAGGGAATATGGCCCAAAACGGTGCTGGCAGAAGAACCGGACGCCACCATAGACATGATATACAACATAACGGAAGGGGGCCATGAGATATCTAGACTATGAGATGTTGATGTTCAAAGTGGGGAAGGAGGTCACACGCTTGAGACTAGATTGAGAATCGCGAGTAGGAGCCCCGATGGAGGACGGGATGTGGCAATGGGTTCAGGGGTATCACAAGAAGATATCTAGAAATGCAAGATTGAAACAGATACAACTGTATATTACGCACAGGGCATATATGACACTACAGAGGATATCGAGGTTTGAGAATGCAGGATGGCAAGCATGCCCCAAGTTTGATGAGGAGAACGCGGGTATGGTGTATATGTTCTGGTCATGCCCGGTCATTGAACGCTTTTGGAGCGACGTAGAGCGGAAACTGGAAGAGAAGGGGGTCAAGATTGTAGTGAACACAGTGTGGGCCTGTTTGCTGGGGGGGGTTCCCAAGATCACAGAAGCTCAAGCATGTGAGTAAACTGTAAGATCTGGCATATGTGCTTGCAAAGAGGAGAATCGCCATGGGGTGGAAGACATGCCACAGACCGAGAGTGGAGGTGTGGTGGAAAGATTTGCAGAAATGGGCAGAGGCAGAAACCACGGTATGGCAAGAAACGAGCAATGCTGGGGTGGTGGAGGAGACAGTCCCGGATGGCCTGGAAATCATTGATAGCAGAGCTGTTTGGGTCAATACGAGACCCGGCAGAACCCATGGAAGGAGAGACCCTACCACATGACGCACAAACAAAATGTGTAAAGTAATAGGCTTGTAAGGAGGGGATAAAGGAAGCAGTGGCTAGAAGTAAGCGATGTACAATGGAACTGTTGATATATGCACTGCCTGTTTGGTTTGTACTGTTTGGTTGAAATTAATTAATAAAAATGTTTTTTTTTTAAAAAGGAAGAAATGTGGTCAAGGGAAAAAATAAAAGGCAATTACAAATGTGGCATGTGTAACTACTGTAAATACTCAGAGAATGGAGAAAAGAACATAATCCTAGAGAACGGGAAGAAACATGAAATCAAGGATTTCATCATTTGTAACTCAAATCATGTAATCTATGCAATTTAATGCATCTGCAAGAAACTTTGTGGGCAGCACAATCCGAGCATTAAAAACAAGGATATCAGAACATTTAAGAATGATTAAAAACCATGACAATATATATCCTGTAGGCAAACATTTTGAAATGGAACATGCCGAGGCTAACATAGATGGTATCAGATACTATGGCTTGGAAATTGTTCGATCCCTACCTAGGGGAGGGAACAGAGAAAAAAATACTACCTCAGAGGGAAGCATTCTGGATCTGTAATCTAGACTGTTGTAATAGCGCTTTGAACTTTGACACATAATTGGGACATTTCTTATGATTAATGTACAAATGGCCAGAAAATCTACCATAAAATGGGATGATTTATGAAATAATATTATGGGATGAAGTGTGCACTATGAATTCAAAAATGCAATGTATTTATGTCTATAAACACGTATTGAATGACAACATTATAGATAAGAATAGATCACCATTATGAACAAGAAAAGCCACACTATTTGCATTCTCTCGCATAACGGACATATACAAAAATTAGGACATGTATTTGGTTCAAACTCAATCTGTTTCCACAGAATATTATAATGTGAATTCTCTGAACACAGGCTAAGTTATTCTACAATTGGGTCCGAAAATACTAATGTCTAGCTAAAAAATAGGACGTTGCACGCGCAATTTATGCCATGACGTCATCACGCATACGCCGCAATAACAGGGCACGCTATTACGTCATCACACAATTGCGTGATGACGTATATAAATAGCTGGCCATTTTCTGTGATCCGCATCGACGAAACCGATTGAATCTCTCATGCGGCTCCATTAACCAGGAAAGAGGAACCTTTTGAAGCACAAACCTAAGGTAAGAATTAGAATTTGACCATACTTATAATCAAAATAGAAATAATAGGATCACTATACCCAACGGGAACCGCATTCTTTTGTCGTCTTTGATTAGATGGCAAACTAACGGCAAGAAAATGTAAAAGACATGAGACTTGCCAAACTGCAACGTAAGATTTAAATAACACTTGAAGCAAGGGCAGAATCCAATAGATTCTCACCAAATGGAACGAATATTGGAAAATCTGGAATATTTGAAGTAAGTATTTAATAAGTAAACTTGTTTAGTGTAGTTAACGCGAAATGGACCCATAGGTAGAAAAAGCATCTAATTCAAATATCCTTGTTCCCTTAATTTGAAGGATAATTCACTTTTGAAATCAACAATCAGATCAATAAACCCTCCTGATGAACCATCTGAAGGGATGGAGAAACTCATGTAGAGGGGGCACCAAGGTTTCATTGTGCAAATTGGCACAAATCTTTACAATATATTGCCAAGAATTGGTTTTTGAGGACTGCAAGAAACTGAATAATTGTGAAAATCATTGTGTATGAATATAATACAGAACCTATTTAAGTTAAACATGGCAATACAACAACAGCAAGATTGCTTTACAGACTGTCAAGAATTGTGAACAATTGTAAAAATCCTGTATGAATGCAATACAGAGCTCAAACAGAAAAGTACAAAACTAAAAACATTCTTTTGGAGCGCACCAAAGTGTCTTTGTTGTTTTTTTCCAATTTATCAAAAACACTGGTCAGTCGCAGTGATTCAGGGGCAAGGTGCTGCAAACAAAACTACACAAATAACTGAATACAAACCTTTTTAGGAAACTCGCCATTGTTTCAGACTGGACTTAATTGACATCTCCAAAAGACGCTTAAGGACCGCAATTGGCGGTTGGTGTGCTGGCTGAATGAAGGTATCTACTCTGCCTCAGAGG
The DNA here is from genome assembly GCF_040938575.1 of Ambystoma mexicanum. Taxonomy (NCBI): domain Eukaryota; kingdom Metazoa; phylum Chordata; class Amphibia; order Caudata; family Ambystomatidae; genus Ambystoma; species Ambystoma mexicanum. Next base: position 769,935,196 of record NC_090936.1, read on the forward strand.
TGGGCTTGATGCGTAGCTTGGCATCGAAGAGGCCAGCACAAGCGGCAGATCATCGCCGGTCAGCATCGGTGGAGCCTCCGGCTAATACATCCCGGCCTGTACCAGTGGTCGGTGAGAGTAGTCGCCCCTCTTCAGGTAAACATCTGTCTAAAGGGTAGTCTTTGTCCAAGCATGCTCGGTTGGACCAGTCACGAGTATCTGGAAGTGAGCCTGAGACGGGGTCTCGGGTGAAGGCCAAGAAAGACTCTTCGTCAAAGCGCTCCTCTTCAGGGGACCATCACAAGTCCTCCTCCAGTAGGGAGTCGTCAAAGCATTGGTCCAGTGGGACTAAGCAGGCAGGATCACCTGAAATATCTGCGCCACAGGCTGCAGTGCCTACTATGTCGTCGTCGACGGGAGTCCCGTTGTCGACAATCCTGTTGTCAACTTCGATACTGTCATCGACCGTGATGTCTACGGCTCCGGTAGGAGAAAAAGACCCAATACTGTCATCGTCGAGCACCTTGTTACTGACGAGGGCAGTGTGACAGGCTTCTGCTTTTGACTCTCGTCTACCAGAAACTATTCTACAGCAAGAGACTGCATCGGAAGCAGTGGACGATGGGGATCCAGTGGCAGATCCGTTGGCCCTGGGCCTGCAATGTGCTGGTTTGGTGGCATCGATGGGTGCGGGTGCTGGTCCGACCAGTTACCCTTTGGTGAACCCGAAGTCGATGCTATCGCTCCAGGTGTTGTCCACGTTACAATCTCTGTTGGGCCAACTGGATTCCAGATTACCTCCTGTGCACGTAGCTCCGGTGGGGCCTACCGTCGACGCTGCAGGTGTTCCTCCGCGTTCAACGGCTTCGGCTGAATTGCCTTCACCCCTACAGATGCCTGAAGATCGCCCATGTTCCCACCCTGAGGAGGGTGAGCTACCGGATTCCGAGTCGGACAGTGGGCCTAGGGAGACCATGTCCTCTGGCTTGCCGTCGAGAGACCCGGAGTGGGATTCGGACGTTAAAATGGAATCACCTCGTAGTCCAGTGCAGCCTCCCCCGAACCCCACCCCAACCCCCCGATGATGTGGGGGCGTTTCATGCAATGATGGCTAAAGCATGTGCAGAGTTTGGTTTGGCTCCTGAGGAAGAGCAGGAGTGCTTCCTGTTTGACCACATGGGCAACAGGCGAAAATCAGTGTTCTCCGTGCCAGTCCTTGACCACGTATGACAGGAGGGCCTACGTACGATGCAACACCCCTTCTCGGAATTAGCCATCAAAGGGAGGCTGGAGAAGAAGTTTAAGGCCCCGGAACCGAAACCAAAGTGCTTGGTTTCACAGCCAACTCCTGAGTTGGTGGTTTCAGCGGCGGCTAGCCGGAAAGCCAAGACTCAGCACAAATATGCCACTCCTCCCGATAACGAGGCCAGGAGACAAGATGCCTTTGGTAAGGTTTTGACTGTGGGAGCGATGACGGTGAAGGCGGCCAATTCTCTAGCGATCATGGCTCGCTACGAATGTGAGATGTGGCATCGGTAGGCTCCTCTGGTGGAACATCTACCCGAGGAACCGCATAAAGAAGCTATGATGTTGGTACGCAAAGGGGAGGAGGCGTCCAATCATAGCATTAACATTGCTGTGGACGTGGCAGAATCTGGTTTTAAACAGATCAACAACGGCGTAGTACTGCGTCGACAGGCTTGGCTTAAGTGCACAGACTTTCGCCCAGAGGTGCACTATAAAGTTCTGAACATGCCATGTGAGGGGGACCAGTTGTTTGGGGAGAAAATCGATGAGACCCTTAAGGGTGTGAAAGAGGACTCTGAGACTGCCAAGTAGTTAGGAGCCTTGCAGAGTGGACGCTCGTTTCGTCCCTTCTGTGGAGCTGCGGGAAATACTCTATTTGCTTCCCCCAGAAATCGAGGCTACGGGCAGTCAGGTTACTCCTCTCGGGTACAGGAGGTCAACACAGTCGACGCAAAAAAGTCGAGATTTTCAGGCATCCAGGAAAAGAGCAGGGCAGGCCTCTTCCTCCAGAGGGAGGCAGTCTAAACCGCATCAATGACTATCAGGGGGAAAGTCTGTTGGGGGGGGCAGGGTGGCACTACACGTGGACAAGTGGTGTAAGATCACGACAGACCGTTGGGTGTTGGACACGGTGTGCATGGGCCACTCCCTGGAGTTCAGTGTTCCCCTACCTCCATTCCTCCGGTGTATACCATACAACCCAACCTTCACATTCTTTGACAAGAGGTGTTACTTATGCTACTGAAAGGAGCTATAGAATTGGTTCCGGTAGCCAAGAAAGGCCAGGGGGTTTATTCCCAGTACTTTGTGGTAAAGAAGCCCAATGGCAAGTGGCGGTCCATACTGGATCTTTGGCATTGAACAAGACTCTGCAACGCCTGAAGTTCAAGATACTCCCGCTTCAGGTGGTCATTCGGTCTATACAACCGGGCGAGTATCTGACCTCGTTGGATTTAGAGGACGCGTACTTTCATATCCTTATGCGTCGACGGCACCGCAAATGCCTGCATTTTGTCGTGGGAGAAGATCACTACCAGTTTCGAGTGCTTCCGTTCGAATTAAAGTCGTCCCCCAGAATGTTTACAAAATGTCTGGTGCCGGTGGCGGCCTGGCTCCGACGGGAAGGTCTTCATGTTTACCCATACCTGGACGACTGGCTGGTAGGTGGTTCATCACCGGGGGAGGCGCAGGAAAGCCTTGCCGCTACCATGCAGCTGTTGCAACAGCTAGGCTTCGCCGTGAATTTCGTGTAGTCTTTTCTGTTGCTTTCCAAGGATTTGGTTTTTCTGTGGGCACAGTTTCTAACTCAGCTGGGGCTTGTGAGGCCCTCGGACGAGAGGGTTTTGAAGCTAAAGACAAAACCAGCGGAGTGGAAGATCGGTGCAAGGGTGTCCGTCTGGACCTGCAGGTCACTCTTGGGGGCCGTGGCGGCCTGCATCAACTGGTGAAAACCTGTCTCCTCTTCATGAGGCCGGTACAGGAATTCCTCAACCGACCGATGGGCTCAAAGGCTCAAAGTCGCGGATTGTGGTCCGACAAGATGGTCATCGACGGCGATCTGGTGGAAGCGCTTTGATGGTGGCAGTGCTCAGACAATCTGGTTTGGGGCATGCCGTTGCTGGTACCGGAATTCCATTTTACAATTGTGACGGATGCCTCTCAAACAGGATGGAGAGCGCATCTTGAGGACTCGCAGGTCCATGGCGTCTGGTCTCAGGTGGAGTCACGTTTCCACATCAATGTGTTTGAGTTGAGAGTGGTACATTGGGCCCTGAAATCTTTTCTGCCGTGCATACGTGGGTCGGTGGTAAGGGTGTTGATGGACAATAACACCACAATGTTTTACCTCAGGAAACAAGGGGGCACACATTCCAGGGTGCTGTCGAAGGAAGGACAAGACCTCTGGCATTGGGCTCTGTTGCACAACATCGGCATTGTGGCCTTTCATCTGCTGAGAGTGTTGAATGTGCAAGCGGATGCGCTCAGCAGGGAGGCGAGCCAACTACACGAGTGGCAGCTGAAGAAGCAGCAGGTGTCCATGCTCTTCCGGAAGTGGGGCCGTCCTTCGTTGGATAGCTTTGCAGCGAGGGAGAACAAGCAGTGCAAGGAATTTGGGGGGTGTGGCTTCAGGGCCATGTAAGAGGACGTGTCTACCGAGGGGCTCCTGCCAATCCTAAACTGATCCATACAAGAGCCGTGCAAAATCTGCTCATGGCAAACGAAATTGCAGGTGCGGTCCGATGAATGAATACTCAAGGCATGACTGGAGCGTCATGCCGAGCGGACTAGCACAGTGACTCGTGTGCATCCAGTCCAACGAAAATTGCAGCGGCGCGGAGGCAAAGGAAACAAAATGGCGGCCTGAGGCGAACAAAGAAATTGACACAAAACTTAGTATCCGTGTGCAGACGGCCACTTGCAGGCGAGTCAAGTGTTGACGGATACATATGAGAATGCTCAGACTCGGATGAAAAGAACAAGGATTCCCCATTGCCACACAGCAGGCTTGAATCGCACGCCAGGGGCCACAAACAAACAAGTACAGTACCGGCATATACAACAGGGAAGCACGCACAAGGAGACCCGAGCACTGCCCGATGCACCGAGCGGCTGCCTAGAAGGAAACAACACTGCGGGCACTCGCTACCGTTGCCGAAGCACCGGACGAAGAGACACGACGATTGGAGACATAAACAGTCTATCGATAGCACACTGCAATGCCTCAGTAACACTAGCTACAATGTCACAACGGGAGACCAGGAACTGTGAAGTGTAATGAATACGCTTGCAACTGAGCCAGCGGCGAGCCCTGGTGAGTCATCCTGCAAAAGCCGGTCAGCACAATGGTGCTATAAAATATAACACGAGGCCTCATTCAACTTTTAAACGCTGACCCAGCCCCTCAAGACACACAGTTGGGCACAGGCAGAGACACAGGGACTTGTGGAGGTCTGAAGCAGGTACGGCACAACACACATAACGTGCTTGATGGGGCTGTAAATAGTATATGGAGCACAGTGTCGCCAGCTCGCATGTGGGGGGCCGGACAGTGGGACCACCTGAAAACAGTGGGTCAGCGCGGCGGTGGGACTGGATCATGCCGCAGGCGACCCCACAAAAGTGGATTGGTAGTAAACCAGACGTCTGATGCCTGATACTACACAACTATGTGGTATGGGAGGTGCACTCCGGTCCGCCCACAATAATAAACTAGCCTAGATCGGCGGCAAAACCTCCCCCCACCCCTTAAAATAAAGTAGCCGAGGCATACTAATCCCCACGGACCCGTGGCCCAGAGGCAAGGAAGGCATTATCAAGTCCATGATGCGACAAAAGGAGGGTGCGCGCAGCACACCCAGCTGAAAGGACCACTGAGGACCCCATAAACAGACTGCATTAGCGACCAAACAACGCCACACGGGCAGGAATTGCCAGAGGGAGAGGCGGGCTCAAAGCAGACTGGCCCCGGCTGCAAGCTGATACCGGGCTGTAAACTCACACCAACAAGGTCTTATCACACAGTGCATCACACAAGCCTGACATTCAGCAGAAGAAGAGCGAGAAGGGCAACTAAATATTCCAAGTGACACGTGGGGCAGCCACCGGAAATCACAGCAGCAGAGACACAGCGCGAAGTGGCAAGCCAGACCACTTTTGGTGACTGTAAGGCCCACAGTAACATCAATACAGGCCCACAAGCCCCTGGATGCGCAGACAGCGAGAGGCCCCACCAAGAGCCAGAGTGCAAAGACTGAAAGAAACAGCAGCGGCCAAAGACGTGGGAGGACACAGCCCATTTGCGACACGAAACAAACAGCACACGAGAACTCTCACCATAGCTCCCTGTAAGCATCATAGTCGAGTACGGAATAACCCTGAAGCGCTAAAGACCATACTCCTAAGCACCTGAAGAGAAACATACGGCAATGTCAAGATGGCAAACAGACCAAGGGAAAGGGCAAACCACCTACGTTGGACAAATACGCTAGAACACTGCAAATGTCAGACGCTGCTAAAAGTGAGGAGAAAACCCATGCCACAGACGCCGCCATGGGGAGCAAAGACCAGCAGATCCTGGAAGCGATTGCGGACTTGAAATTAGCATGGGAAACTAAACTGGAATCGGCCATGGTCGAACTGAAGGCGGCACTGGAACTTAAAGTGGGTGCAGTACAGGAAGAGGTGAACCTCCTCAGGCAAGATGTTGGAACGCTGGCAGAACGCACAGGCAAATTGGAAAAGGAGATGGCCCCGAACACAGCCGCATGTGCGTCTCACAAATCAGAGATTCACATCCTAGAACAACGCGTGAGTAATCTCGAAAATAGGGCAGAAGAAGCAGAGGGACGCACCCGGAGAAACAACGTACGCATCATGGGATTGCCGGAAGGAGCCGAGGGATCAAACCCCACGGACTTCATTGAAACAATGCTGCTGCAGGAAATAACGAGAGGGGTGTTGACTCGCGGATTCGCGGTGGAACGGGCGCACAGGGCCTTGACGAGGAGGCCACCATCAGGAGCCCCACCGAGGTCAATAATTGCCAAAATCCTGAACTATCGAGACAGGGAAAGAATCTTAGAATTTTTTCGGAAAGGGGGAACGATACAAAGGGCATCGGCGAACATCACAGCATACCCGGATTACACACTGATGGTTCAAAGACGGCACATGAACTATGACACAGTGAAAAGAAGGTTGCGGGAAGCAGGTTATAAGTACATGCTAATCTACCCGGCGAAACTGAAGGTGTACCACAAAAACAGAGTATTGTTCTTCGACATCCCAGAAGAGGCGTCAGATTGGCTCGACACACTGAACTGCCCATCGGAGACTGGTATCCAGAAGGAAGACGGCGCAGATAAGTAACATGGAGGCTGCAGTACCTACAGTGCTGCGGACTCAGACACTGGGACTGGAATATAAGACAGGGCGAAGGTAGTTGGGACTTCTGCTACATGGGCCGCATTAATAAGGATGCTTAAGCACGGTGATATAGTGCAAACTGCAGGAGTCTCATGGAACTCGCTCTCACCCCGCCGTGAATAGATTAGTTAGGATACCGATAGATCGGTAACACTCTGTTGGGTTCCTGATCTCGGCAACCCGAAATAGGACCAAATGCAGGGGAGACTGAGATCCAGGGATGGAGCTGGGCACCAGTTTGCGATGGGCAGGGAGGGGGGAGGGACGGGAATGTGTGCAGTGAATATAGTTGGGGGGAAATGGTGCAGGGGGTTAGTTGGGGAGTTAATGTTGAATTTAGATGGGGAACAAGCCAACATTCATGACAAACAAGATTGGAGAGGAACGGAGAGGGAGGGGGAACAAAATATGGATGGCAATGCGAAGTCTCAGAATTGTAACTTGGAACGTGAGGGGCCTTAATAGCTACTTGAAGAGGAACAAGGTAATGATGTATTTGAGAAGGCAGAAAGTGGACATAGCATTACTACAGGAAACCCACCTCACCAAAGAGAAACTAGAGGGAGTCAAGAAAAAGTGGAGAGGGACCACTGTGGGAGCGACATATTCAGCTTACGCCAGGGGGGTGGTTACTTGGGTAGCACATCATGTGCCATTTCAGATGCTCCAAGCTACGGTGGAGCCAGACGGGAGGATGATAGTGTTGCGGGGGCTGTTGGAGAACAGAGAATTGAGCATCATAAATACTTATGCCCCCAACCAAGACACAGCGGCCTACTTCAGGACTTTATATGGCAAAATTATCCCCCTCTTGGGAGGTGCGATTATATGGGGAGGGGATTTCAACTGCACGCTATATCCCAAAATGGACAGGTCAGATACGAAACTAGATAAACCCACCCCCGCCGCAAAAGCATTACAGGCCCTGCTGAGAGACTTCAGGCTAGAGGATATCTGGAGACAGCAACACCCGATTGATAGGCTATACTCACACTATGCTGCCCCACAAAACCTATATACGAGACTGGACTATATGTTCGTCGCCTCTGAACTCATAGGTGAAATGATGGGCCCGGAATATAAGATGAGAACGCTATCAGACCACTCCCCCCTGGTTGTGGAGTGGAGAGACCAGCCCTCCAGAGCAAGAATCCCGACATGGAGGCTTGGAGCCGAGGACCTGCGGAACTCGACATTTCGAGAGGATTTAAGGGAGGAGATTGAGTACTTTGACACTAACACAGGGAGTGTAAAGTCAGAAGAAACTTTATGGGAAGCGTTTAAAGTGGTAGTAAGAGGCGCGGCCATATCCAAATCTAGAGGGCTCCAAGGGGGCATAGAGCGAGAGCTACAAGAGACGGAGAAGGAATTGGAAGCAATGATGCGGAAGGGGGCTACCTCACAGGAGGATACCGAACAAATGAACCAATTACAGCAAGCCAATAGGGAGCTCTGGGGACGGCTATGCAAATTGAATTAGAAAAAATACATCGAAAAGGCAACACGCAGGGGGAGACCAAATGGCTGTTGGCATGGCTATATAAAAATGAGACACTGAGAACGGTAATCGGGGAGATAAAGGAGAAGGGCAGATCTGGGACACCCAGGAGGGAGTGAATGAGGGGTTCCTTAGATTTTACAAACGCCTCTATGAAGATGCAGGAGAGGAAGGAAGCAGGGCAGGAGACGCTAGAAACACTGGAAGACATAGGATTACCCAAATTAAATGAGGAGGAAAGGGTGAACCTGGCCCCAATTACCATAGAGGAACTTGAGACAGTGGTCCTGCACTTACCCACCTGCAAAGTCCCGGGGCCAGACGGGCTCCCTAGTGAATTTTACAAAACGTATAGGCAAGAAGTACTCCCTCCCCCCCTGCTGCTGGCTAATGCTAAATGAGGTGTTCGAAAGGGGAAGGCTGCCAGAATCCCTAAGAGAAGCAGTGATTGTGTTCCGCTTCTAAAACCCGGTAAGCCAAGCACAGAATGCGAGTCATACAGACCCCTATCCATGTCAACCCAAGATAGCAAAATTCTCACGGCAGTGTTGGCAAACAGACTAAAAAGGGTAATTAATAAAATCATACACCCTGATAAAACCGGCTATGTTCCGGGAAGGAGCATAACCGACAACCATAGGAGACTCCACCATATAATGGAACAGACAGAGAGCGAGCTCGGCAAAATGGCAATAGTCTCGCCGGAGGCAATAAAAGCCTTCGGGTCTGTGAGGTGGCCGTGGATGATGGCGGCCTTAAAAGAATATGGGATACGACCTGGGTATCTGAGGTGGGTTAAGATGGTATACAGCTCCCCAATAGCTAGGGTCAAAACTGGTGCGATAATCTGATAAATGGCAACTCAGCAGGGCTGCCCTAGTCCCCCATGCTATACATACTTGCACTAGAACTATTAGCGATCAGCCTCAGACAACAATATGGGGAGATAGGGATCCACACGAAGGGCGGGGGCGCACTTGATATCACTGTACGCCGATGATATGTTGCTATAGCTGCGCTTCCCAGAGGAAAACTTGCAGTATGTCCTGGAAGTGATGGATACTACGCGACCCTTTCAGGTATAGCAGTAAACCCTAAGAAGTCAAGCATGTTCCCCCTCGGAAGAAATAGGGGGTCCCCACACAGGGACCTACCTATCTTGCAGATACCCTGGCAGACTAGAACTTTCAGATACTTAGGGATCGATATATATCATACGGTCGCAGACAAATATAAATACAACACAGAGAGGGCCGTGGAAGGCATCGAGAACAGCATGGGGTTCTGGGGGAAACTCCCCCCGGCCATGGTGGGCAGAGCGGCCTTGCTCAAGATGATGATTCTGCCCAGGCCGTTACACTTTTTCACAAACGTTCTACACATACTACCCAAACGCTTTTTCACCAAACTCCAGAGCCTATGCAGGGGCTTCATAAGGCATAATTCCAGAAAAAGTGTGGCCCTATGGAAGCAGCAGAACCCATATGATAGAGGGAGCATAAACCTACCGAATTTCGAGATCTACCACCTGGCAGGGCAGCTTCACTATGTGGCCAGATAGCTGTCTGAAGAAGAGACGGCAGAAGCAAGATTGCTAAGTGGGGACTGTACCCCATTCCTTCTAAGAGAACTAATATGGCTGCCTAAATCAGAGATGCAAGGACGTGCGAGACTGCTGGAAGTAGGCTGGAAAACGTGGCACGAAGGATGCCAAGTGGTGGGAAACCCGACCCTGTGCTCCCCGCTGGTGCCTCTGGTACACTATGCAGCGAGGACATGCAAATGATAAAGGGATCCGTTAATTTTGGCAACCGATGGGCCTAGTGACCCTTGAAGACATGGCAAGAAGGGGAAGTACTAGACTTTCAAAAGATAATGGAAGACACCGAGGTACACACAGGACAATACATTACATAAACCAGAATCAAAGGAGTGGGAGAAAAGTGGTCCGAGGCAGTACTAGTAGAACAACCTGACAGTCATTGAAACGATGTACAATATCTCGGAGGGCGGGCACGAAATATCCTGAATTTATGAATTACTGATGTCCAGAGTGGGTAAGGAGTTTCTCCAATTGAGGCAGGATTGGGAGGAGGTGGTGGGAGAACCTATGCAGAATGGGCAATGGGAAAGAGCTCAGAGGCATACTTGACCCCCAGTAAAATCGCTAGGTTTGGAAACTCAGTGACACAGAAATGCCCCAAGTGTGGGGCGGTTGATGCCGGGATGATTCACATGCCCTGGGCGTGCCCGGAGGTGGGAAGGTTCTGGGAGGAGGTTAAACAATGCCTGTGCCAAAAGGGGATCAAGTTGGAGGTGGAGTCAGTATGGGCATGCATGCTGGGGGGCTTCACTAGACCACGTAACTTAAAACGTATCAGTAAACTGAAAGACCTGACCTACATCCTGGCCAAACGGAGAATCGCCATGGGGAGGAAAGCAGCCCAAAGACCCCAGATTAGAGTTGTGGTGGAACGACCTCCTGAAGTGGGCAGGGGCTGAGACGATGGCATGGTACGAAGCAGGCAGCAGGGGAGGGGAGGAGGATGCGGGATCCCTGGTAGCATGGAGGCAAATGGTAGCTGTGATGTCGGGACTCTCCCAGGTCGAATCCAGTGAAGATGATACGCCTGAAAACAGTAAAGGAGATCAACCCTAAGTAACGAACTTTAAGGCATTGAAGTAGGAGCTTGACTTAAGGGGGCGGTAGGGGGGAGGACTGTGAAGCGTAACATGCAAATGTAAAAGACAAGATGTGTATTTATGGAAATGTCCTATAGGTTGGTTAAGTTTGATGGGTTGTTTAACATAATAATTAAAAAAAAGCAGTGCAAGGAATTTGCCATCAGGTGGGCTCATCCCGAGTCTCTGGGGGATGCGTTCCCGTTCTAGTGGACGGACCAGTTTGCTTATGCATTTCCTCCGTTTCCACTCATTCGGCAGACCCTCCACTGGATTCGGCGGTACCCATGCCGTGTGATTCTGGTGGCTCCCTTCTGGGCCAGGCAGCCGTGGTTCTCAGATCTCCATCTGTCCGTGGCAGAGCCGATTAGGTTGGCAGTGATACCGGACCTGCTGTCTCAGGACAAGGGCGCTGTCTGGCACCACGATCCGGGGTCTCCCAGCCTGACGGCTTGGCTCCTGACTTCTCAGAGTTTGGCCTGCTGAAACTTTCTGGTGACTGTCGGCGAATTTTGGAGGCAGCAAAGGCTGCGTCCACGAATGCCTCCTAAGCGTGTAAATGGAAAAGGTTTATTGTGTGGTGTAAAGGTCAACCTGGGATGGACCCTTTGAAAATTTCGCCGGAGCAAGTTTTACCATACTTTTATCAGTTGGCAGAAAATGGTCTGGCATTCTCCTCCAAAAAGGTACACTTGGCAGCAATTTCTAGATTCACTCAGAAACGGCATGCTATGCCCCTGTTTAGTGATAATCCGTTCAAGAAATGCTTGATGAGACTGTTTCGGACCTTTCCTCCAGTTAAAAAGCTTCCTCCGGTGTGGAGTCTTAATGATGTTCTATCGGGTCTGATGAAGCATCCGTTTGAACCAATGTCGTCGACGCCTTTGCAGTTTTTGTCTTGGAAGGTGGCTTTTCTGGTGGCTATTACTTCGGCCAGAAGGATGTCTGAGTTGCAAACATTGGTTGTGGACCCTCTTCAAGGACAAGGTGGTGCTGGCTACTAATCCACACTTTATCCCAAAAGTGCCAACCACATTTCATAAACTTTCTTCTATTGTGTTGGCCTCGTTCTTCGCTTTAGCCTCCATGCCTGCAGAACGGGCTTTGCATTTGCTGGATGTTAAGAGGGCATTGAAGTTTTATTTGAATCGTACTCAAATGTTCAGACTTTCTAAACAGCTGTTTGTGGCCTATGGACCGTCCGTCAAGGGACGGGCAATCTCCAATCAAGGACTTTCTCGCTGAGTGTCATCTGCTATCTCATTCTGCCACACTAAACCTGGGAAGCCTTTGGAAAGGAATCCGAGGGCACACTCGACGAGGTCTACGGCTTTGTCAGTGGCATTATGGTCAGGGATTCCGCTGGTGGACATTTGCCAGGCGGCCTCCTGCGCAGTGCCGCATACCTTTACCCAGCATTACTGTCTGGAGCAGCAGCATGGTGAGGATGTGCAGGTGGGACGGGCCGTCCTGCAATGCCTGTTTCCATAAGGTAGGCCCCGCAGCTTCAGGGTATTTTTGTTTGAACTTGATCACTGATGGGTTACTTGGTCTCATGTATGTGATTCTGGTTCTGTATTGGTTTGCCTTTGCACTCCACCATGCATGTTTGGTTGTGCTATGTAATCTATTCACAGCATGTGAAACCATGAAAGATCCAATGCTGGAGAAGGGAGTAGTTTCTTAACTGTAACTCCATTTCTCCAACGTTGGTATCTTTCATGGATTCACATGCGCCCACCGGCCGCCCCTGCAGGCAAACCTGGTTCGGGTTGCCTGTACTTTGGAGGTTAGGGAAGCCGCGGGGTGGGGCTATTTATAACCTATGTCATATTGGTGGCGGCTAAAGCACCCAAAAAGGACGTTGCTAGGACACTGAAGTGTCGAAGTTTTCCATGGGAAAACACTAAGTTAAAATGACCGAGGTTCCCAGCCTGGCGACGGGGAATATTCACAGCATGAAAGATACCAACGCTGGAGAAATACACACCCAGTCAACTTCCCTTTTCAAATTTTGAAAGATAGTTGTGTAATAGTCGGCGACTACCACTAGATGTCGGCCTATGCATAGCATGTGAATCTAAGCAGATACAAGCATCAGAAGTAAGATTACACTGAGTAATATATGCCATACATTCACCATAGGTTCATAAATGCATTCAAATGACTTATTCAACACAGGAGGTAAGTACAATAATGCAGTATATGATGGTGTTAGGGAGAATTCTCTGTAAAGGCTAATTTCCCAAACCTAGTGAGTCCCCCAGCAGCTTTGCTGGATTTTTGGGGTTTATTTTTTTCTCCTGCTAAGAGTGAGTCTCTTTTACTCCCACTCTTAGACATGATTTGAGATGTTCCTTTGTCTCTCCATGTGTTTTATGGGCTATAGGGTCTTTTACTCCATAGGGTCCCATGTGTTTTTTATGTGGGTTACACAGCACCCTCCGTGCCGTAACCCAGGGGTGTCGTAGCGACCCCCAAACACAGACTCCATACCCTGGGATTGACTACTGTCTCCCAGGGCATGTAAAGTCACCATTGGCTTTACTAGTCCCAAATTATGAACAGACACCAGTACAAACCATCATATTGTGGACGTACTGGTCGGGGCAATTCGATTGCCCCGGGGTCTGTTGTTCGAGGGGGCACGTCTCCCTCCCCCCTGATCGAGTTTTGGCTGGTGTTAGTGGATGCTACTTTTTATATTCGTCCGCGAATACATCTATATGGGATTTTCCCATTGTTCGAGGCTACCAACTTTAATTATTTAATTCCTATAGCGTTGAACATACCGCTGGTTTCTTTATTTAATATTAATTCACCGGTTGGTATTTTTTGCCAGAACTCGATTCTAAAATGGCGTTTGTGTTCTCTTCTGTGACTCCAACCCAAGTCGAGCCCTTTGTTCCACATTTCTGGCGGGCTTCTCCGCACAAGCCTCCAAAAGTGGTGCCACTCTGTCTGGGGTACCACAGGGGGGGGTGTAGGTGGGGGTTTAGGCACCTTGGACTGGGTTGCCTTGGCAACTCAAGTCGCACTCTTGTGTGATTGGCCCAAGTGGTGAGCCGGCCGACTCACCACTTAGCATGTTTGATTGACAGCTAGGCTGAATGAATGGGGGTTTGCTGCATAAAAGCAGGGCTTTGGGGACTGGAACTTCAGAAGTCGCCACAGGAGCTAAGAATCCGAGGAGGGAGAAGCTGAGCCGACCTGCAACGACGACCCCACCGGTGGAGCCCTGCTGAACCGTCTCACCACTTTTTTGGACGACAGAGATCATCTCCAGTCCGGAGAGTCTTCTTCCTTTGACTGGTGGGGATAACCAGTTTTGCCTTCTTTTCACCTTCCTGGAGCATCTTGTGGCCGCCTTGCAGTGCCAAGCACCCCGGCTTACCACTACCGCGAAGAGAAGGGTAGTTTTAACCGAAGAAATCTGTGGCTGGTTTCTTCCCTGGCAGTGCAACGACCTTTATCTTTCCTCCACGGCGAGACCTCCTCTTCCTCTGGACAAAACACCGACTTGCACCCGCTGCCAGGAACAACTGCCCCCGCTGGAGCTTCCTTCACACTTAAGGTACTGTGTCCCGCCTGGCTTCCCTTGCGACAGATCGTTCGGGGTGACAGTAAAGCCTCGACTTTCTAACCTGGGCTGGCCTGGGAAAACCTAGCTAACTTTTCCTGACTTGAATTTCATTCTTGGTGTGCAAACTATCTACAAGACTCTTTGGGCATAACCCCACTGTGTGAACCTGGACCCCTTCTGCTTGCTCTCTCCAAGAGTGGGCCTTGCAATTGACTTCCTTGCTCTCCAGTAGAACTCTGCCTATCCTGCCTTACTGTGGTTCTTCTAAAAGTATTGAATTTTGTGTGCTTCCATAACTCTGCCTTTTTCCCTCCCTTTTTAATAACTTATTAGAGTGCCATCTTACGTTAAGCGCTCACCTCTGTCTGAAAATAAGTGGTGTTTCTCACTAAGACTTGTCTAATAAGTAATTAGGGTTGTATATATATAATAGTGACTGTGTGCTGAATTTACTTACCTCTTTGTTGCTAGTGTAATTTACAAGTGTCTCTTTAAATAAACAATTATATACTTTTACACCAAAGCTCTGGTCACTGTTTGCTTGTGCTACTGTATCTCTGTACCTATTGTGTATACTCTACATACTGCCTAACTCTTCTTGAGGGAAGTCCGAATGCTCAGCCACAGGGAGAAAATACTGGCCTACTCCAGAAAACAAGGCAGTGAACTGAAAAGGGCTTCGGCAGATTTGGCAATCACCCCGTCTACACTTAAAGTACAAAAAAACTGGGCGCAATTCTCAGCGGCCAAGTCAAGGCTCTGAGCGGCAGGCCTGAAGTATATGTTGATCTACCCTGCACGATTCAAAATCATACATAAAAACAGGATCTGGTTCTTTGACCTCCCGGAGGAAGCGCAGGCTTGGATGGATAGGGAGAAGGTATGCCCTGGCGGTAAAGAGGGAGACGATGAAGGGAGACGTAAAGGAAGCTCTACGCAACTGGTGACCAGTAGCATCTATGGTACCCTAGAATGGATCAAGGCAAGACGCAGTGCTCCAGTGACTCCGCAGCTGGGTGGGCACCCCAAGTCAATTGATCTCTCGCTAGTGGTGGGACTCTCCCTGGAACAAACTTCTGGTGCTAACTAACTCTTTCCCTTCTTTGTACATGGCGGGGCTTCACTATTGGTCAGCAACGTACACCATGACGAGGGAGGTCGTACTCGCTGCTGCTGGCGCCAACCTGCCCCCTCCCGGTTCTTTTCTTTCTTATGGGCACTTGTTTTTGTGCCTATCCACTGTGCACTAGCCTCAAGCAGGCCGCTGTGGGGCGAACATGAGAAGGGGACATGCCTGGGCAGCAGGACCGCAGCTGGGCATTTGTTTATTGTTGGGGATGTCAGGAAGGTTTTGTTTGGGGAGGGGCTTGCCTGCACGTATGTCAATGGGGACTAGTAGTGTAGCATTTTTGTTTAGAACACCTCATAAGAAAGTAGAGATTGGCATTGAGTTGGGGTGGATTAGCCCGTTGGAGGGGAAGAAAAGCAAATGGATCTGTGAATGTCCTCCCATGAAATGTGTGGGGTTGAATGTCTGTGTGAAAAGGAATAGGGTCTACTCATACGTCAGGAGATGCAAAGTGGACATAGCCATGCTGCAAGAAACACACTTCACAGCTGAGAAGCAAATACTGCTGGCAAGTAAATGGGGCCATGGGGCGGGTATTGGGTTCTACATACTCAGTTTACGCACAGAGTCCTAATAAGGATTGCGCTCTTAATACCCTTTAAGGTCACTCAGGTTAAAACGGATCATGAGGGTAGGATGGTGGTAGTGCAGGGCCTCCTTGAACAGGTGGATACATGACTGTTCAACACTTATGCCCCCAACCACGGAGTAGCTAAGTTCTTCCAAACCCTATAACCCAGGTTGGGCCCTTATAGGAATATAACATCGTATGGGGAGGCGACTTTAACTGTACGCTAAACCCTCTCCTAGACAGATCAGACATTAAATATACTAGACCGGCTCTGCCTGCTAAGACGCTGCAGAGACTCCTAGATTCCTTCGCCTTAGTGGTTGCCTGGAGAGTGCTTCACATGGACAGCAGACACTACTTGCACTACTCGGCACACCATGCAGTGTACACAAGAATAGATTACTTTTTATAGGATGCGAACTAGCGCACCTCATCACGCATGCTCAGTACAAAGGTAGAGTTTTGTCGGATCATGCACCGCTTTATCTGCAATGGCAGCATGTGCCCCCTAGAGCTCTGATCCATACGTGGCGGCTCAGAAGTGAGTCACTGCAGGCCCCCCATTCTGAGATTGCATCAAAGACGGTATCATTGATTATGTTTCACATAATAAGTGAAGTGTCCCTAGCGGAGGGACCTTCTGGGAAGCGTTGAAGGTAATGATCAGAGGAACGGCCATAGCAGTATCAAATGGTGTCCAAGCAAGTAAAGGCAGGGATTTGTCCTCCGCAGAGGAAAGCTTGAGACAATTGGAACAATCTCAAGAGCAGACAAGAATGCAAGGGTCTTTGCACTTAAACAGAAATGCATGGAATGTTGGGAGAGGTTGGGCAAACAGTTTTGCAAGATGTACCGAGCGGCAACTGATAGAAGGGGATAAACCCAGCTACCTGCTGGCGTGGCTGTATAAAAAGGAGGATAAACGGGGCACCATACACTCTATATACATGAAACAACGGGACGTGTGCCATACACAGAAGGGCGTCAACAACGCGTTTCTGGAATTTTACCAAAATGTTTTATCAGGAGGGATCCTGGACACCAAGGGCCCATTTAGGAGAAGTGCTGGACGAGATAGTACTCCTGTTGAGTCAGGAGGTAAGAAGCAACTATCTTCCTAGAAGATATCCAAAGCACGATTGTAATCCTGCCAACGGGGAAGACACCGGGAGTAGACTGGCTCCCTAGTAAACTGTATGGAATACGCTCAAGAATTGACCCCTCACTTGCTTAACACCTTTAATGGTTCCTATGAGGTGGGGGTTCTCCCGCTGAGCTTGAGGGAATCCATCATTATACCTCATCTTAAACCCCACAAGCCTCCTGAGGCGTGTAGCTCTTACAGGCCCCTATCAAAGCTTAACCAAGACAGCAAGATACTTGCATCCATACTTGCTAATCGGATGAAAAATGTGATGCATAACCTGGTGTTGCTGAATCAAATGGGCTATATACCAGGGCGGAGCATGTCCTGGAATCTGAGATGATTGAATCACGTGATAGATTGCACAGCACCCTGGGACACACTGTGCACGAAAGCCTCATTAGATTCAATTAAGGTGTTTGATTTTGTTAGA
Organism: Ambystoma mexicanum; assembly: GCF_040938575.1. Taxonomy (NCBI): domain Eukaryota; kingdom Metazoa; phylum Chordata; class Amphibia; order Caudata; family Ambystomatidae; genus Ambystoma; species Ambystoma mexicanum. The sequence goes on from NC_090936.1 coordinate 769,952,668, forward strand.
TGGGACTGGCTTTATGCAGCTCTGTGCAGGTTTGGGCAGACATATAAAGTGGGTACAGCTAGTCTATACTACACCGATTGCTAGGGTGAAAATGGGGAAACGCATCGCAGAGGCATGGGAACTGGAGAAGGGGACAAGACACGGTTGCACGTTGTCGCCACTGCTTTACGTGTTAGCCATGGAACCTATTGCCCAGTATCCCAGGGCGGAATACATAAGGGCAGGCATTCAAATAGATGGGACCAGACATCTGATATCCCTGTACGCGGATGATACACTGTTATATATTCAGAACCCGGAAGATAATTTGGAATTGTTACTGGAAGCAATGTCACTCTTTCCGAAATTGTCTGGAATTAAATTAGCATGGATAGATCGGTTTTGTTTCCTCTAGCGGGTCTGCACAAGTTAGACCCATGGGCGCTGTCTATTCTTGCTCTATGATGGAAAGTATCCACGTTCAGGTATCTGGGAGTCCATATGTATCAAGGCCCAGTGGTGGAGCATGCACAGAACACAAGGACCTTGGAGGGTGTTGAGTTCTATGAAGTTCTGGGCCAGACTGCCCCTTTCGCTGATGGGAAAGGCGGCTCTGTTGAAGATGGTAGTGCTGCCCAGGTTGCTGCACTTTTTTTTTTTTTAACTGTCCCATTCCACATACCTTATCTTAATAACTTATCTTAATACAATTTATAGAGCCGCAGCATAAGCCCAAAGGCAATTCGGCACTAGCGAGAAGGCGAAGGTTCAAATCGCAGAATTAAAACAGAAAAGTCTTAAGTGCACGGCGGAACAAAAGGGAAGGGAAGCTGATTCTAGGCTTTAGCAGAAGCTACCAAGAACGCACGCATGCCCGCCCGTACGATTAAGGCTTAACCTCGTGGGTTGTAAAGTCCTGAGTTCCTGAGATCAAAGAGGCCTAGAGAGAGTATACAGAACAAATTTGTTCTGAAGAAATTCAGCACCCAATCCATAAATGGCCCTATGCACAATACACAGTGCTTTAAACCTAATGCGTTCCTCGACGGGGAGTCAGTGAAGTTGTCATAGCAACAGGGTCATATGGGCACCCCAAGGAGGATGAAGAACGGCCCTGACTGCCGCATTCTGTAGCAGCTGAAGGCGGCGCAAAAGATGTTTAGGGAGAGCCAAGTAAAGGGTGTTGTTACTAATGAGTAAGGACACAACAGGTGCATGGAATTTGGCTGGGATACACAGAAGAACTTTACAGAGAGTTTGTCGTTTGAAGTATGCTATTTGACATGCAGATGAGACCTGGTCGGCCATAGACAGAGAGGCCGAGATTTTAACACCAAAGTCTTTTGCTGATGAGACCTGCTGTGGGAAAGGGCCAAGACTCACTGGTAAAAACTGTGGGGTCCAAAACAGAGATGGCGTAGCAGAACCCACCCCCAACACCTCCATATTTCCACCATTGAGTTTAAGCCAGTTTCTCACCATCAACTCACCAATAGCTAGCAGACAGTTTTTCAGGTGGGCAGCCTATTCTGATTTGGTGAGATCCAGCCGCACAAAGATCTGGGTATCATAGACATAGGAATAGAGCAGACTGCAAGCATGGATTATGGCCAGAAGAGGTCGAATGTAGAAATTAGAGTGGGAGACAGAGAAGAACCCTGAGGAACATCACAAAGAAGAGATTGCTTGAGAGCAAAAATGAGGTAGAGCAACAGACTGAGTGTGTCCAGACAAAAAGGAGGAGAACCAAGCCAGTACTCTGCCAGAGAGACCAGCTGTGGAAAGCCGGGAGGTATCGGTAGTGTGGTCGATGGTACCAAATGCTGCTGATCGAGCAGAATCAAAGCGCCAACCCCACCCTCATCAACCAGGCGAGTCAGTTCATGCAACACAGAGACCAAGATCGACTCATTTCCCATACCAGGGAGAAACCCAGATTGAAATGGGTCGAAGAAATTGGAAGATTCCAATAAAGCGCTAAGGAGCGGAGACACCAGTGATTCTAAGAGCTTCATCAAACAGGGAAGCAAAGAGATAGGGCGAAAATTGGACAGAACCGTCGGGTCCAGCCCAGGCTTTTTTAACAATGGAATGACAAAAGCATGTTTTAAGTTATCTGGAATAATCTCAGAGGTAAAGGAGTCATTGACTGCTTCGATGAGTTGGGTGACAATGTCCTGAGATATTTTTCAGTACCGAAAGAGGGACAATCTTCGGGAGACGTTGATTTACCTAGATCATTCTTTAAAACTTTGGATAGTATTTCTAGAGGGTTCCTGTGGCAAAACGGACAGAATCGAATAGTGGCATCACCGCTGAACAGGCCGCATGCAGGGGGGGGGTCATCAGGGTGCCGCAGTTTGAACTATACTACGTAGCCAGGCAGGTACAGTTTATAGTGGACTGGTTGGCAGATGACCCTACCCCGCAAACATTGATGCTGCAGCCCATGGGGGTCACGCTATTACCTGAAAGAATTGCTGTGGATCAGGAAATCAAGGGGTGAAAATGTGGGACACAGCTTTGGCGGCAACGGGGCTCACAGACCCAATTTCAGTGCAGATTTGTCTGGTCTCTGTGGTAGAATCTTCAACACAAAGCAGGAGGGGTATACGCACTAAATGGGAAACTTGTGGGGTGGCCACAATGGGGGGACCTATTGCAGGATATGACTTTTGTACTCTTTTCAGAGTTGATACAACACACTGGAATACATAAAGCCAATATCTGTGACACAGCACAATTAAGAGGGAGATTATGCATCGATGGCCCACATAAAGCGAACTAATGGGGCAACACGCAGTGGTAGATGTCCTTTATGACATAGCTGAAGGGGGCTCACTATATCATGGCTATATGACCTTTTGCTGACTAATGAACTTTCCTCCCCTCTAGCGATACAGGGCAAATGGGAGGAAGACTTGGGAGCAGAGTTTACAGATGCATAATGGGGGCAGGTGCTGGGATACCATAAGATTGTCACAGAAAACAAGACTGCAGCTCATACAGCTGTTGGTGACACACAGGGAATATATGACTCCTCAGAGGATCTCACGCTTCCCAGGCGCTGCAGTACAGGTGTGTCCCAGGTGCAAGGTGTTGGAAGCTGGCCTGCTGCATATGTTTTGGGCATGCCCAGTAGTGGGGCTATACTGGCAGAGGGTGGCGAATAGACTACACAGAGGGGCGGGAGGAGGTTGAACCTAGATGTGCTTTCCCCGGGGCATGCTTGCTGGGCCGCTTTCCACGTCGCAAGGGCACAAAATATGCCCATAAAATGAAAGATTTGACGTGCATCCTCGCCAAATGTAGTATAGCTATGGTGTGGAAATCTCCTCGAGGCCCGGCAGTGGAGGATTGGTGGCGAAACCTGAAGCGTTGGGCATGCCGGAGACTGTGTCGTGAAAGAGTGCAGTATGGGGTAGCCGAGGTGAGGCCACGGCGGGCTCCGCAGCATGGGAGACCTTGTTGCATACTCTGTTTGCAGCGGAAGCCATAGAAGGGGGGAGGCAGATCAAGTCCAATAGCAGAGTGAGGTGTGCCATATGATGCAAGGTTTATTTTTTCTTCTTCATTTAATAGATAATACACAAATGTTTTAGGCAGTCGGGGGGTGGGAGTTAGGAGGGAGGGGAGGGCAAGTGAGGGTTAGTTGGGGGGGTAGTGTTTAAGAAATGTTGTTCTGTGATAGACCACTATTGGCAAAGTAAGTCAAGTGTCCACAGCGCTTGTACGAAACAGAATAGGAGTGGCACAAGGCTGCGGCTGTCTGAAAGGTGTGGGTATACTGCCAATATACTAACACTGTAGGTAACAAAAATACCAAAATGTCCCAGTCACACTGCATCTTCAGCGCATTTTGTTATGTTTGCTCTCCTCAAGTCCTAGTCAGATGCCATCGCAATTGCGAAGTAATTGAGCCTTACTCCTTTCTGGCAATTTTACTGCCAAAAACCTCATAACTCCAAGTCAAGCCTCAGATGAAAAGCTAGTCAAAAGCTCGAAACCCGTGTCAGGCTGTGTTTTCACCCACAATTAAACTCAGACTACAACGCTTTACTTGGCAATTCCTTGGCGCAGTCTGACTGGGACTTTTTGGTTTTATTGTTCTGTGATATGTTGCTGTCTTTGTATCAGTTAAAACCAATGAAATACATTTTTTTTTAAAAGAATGCTTTGTTATGCGGAAAATGCATTTAAAATGTTTTGAAAATGTGGAGCCTTATGAATCAACAAATGCTCCTGGCCTAAGAAAAACATCCACCTTTATTCGACCCACACAAGGATACTCCCCAAAGTTTATCATTTTTGAGAATAAAGTTCTGGCACAAGTCTCAAAATTAGAAGCTAAACCTGGGAAGAATTTAATTAAAGAAGACAAAAAAAGCCCTTACCTCTTTTGAAGCGATTCCACTTTTTATGAAAAACTAGATGTCGACCCAACCGAGAATCTGAAAGAACTGATTAAATGGAAGGCAAGTTGGGCCGGAGAAAATGAATGGATCATCAAACTGGAAGCAACATTTCTAGTGAATGCAGAGCCCAGAATGACAATTTTGTATTGCCTTCAAAAGATTTATATAAACCTAAAACACCACTGGGACGACCAATAGTGTCGGGGATTAATTCTATTTTAGAACCCCTTTCTCAGTTTGCAGACCACTACCTTTGAAAACATGGAATTTGATCCAAATAAACATCTACTGGTGGACCTTGACATTATATCATTATATAAAAATATACCCTAGAGAACTACATTATAAGTGGTCGAAGAAATCTTGAGGGATCGTATCGATTCCAATCCAGTCCCCAAATTATTTTTGTTAAGGCGTTTACTTACAAAAAAATATTTTGAATGCATGGGGAAAGGTATATCAAATAGAGGACACGGCTATGGGGGCCACAGTGCCCCCAAGCCTAGCCAATCTTTGTGTAGAATACTATGAGAAGGCAGTGATATATGCTGAGAATAACCTGTTTAAAATTCAAGTAATTAAATGGGAACAGTATATAGCCAATATACTGATTATCTGGGAAGGATCAAAATAATTAGTGACAACTTTTATTGAATGGCTGAATATACAAAACAGACATTTAAAATTCACTTATACCATGAATAATGGGGAACTGAATGCTTTAGATATTACCACCTACCAAGAAGAAAGCCATCTATTAGTAAAACCATTCCATAAACCCATAGATCGGAATAGACTGCTCCATTATACCAGCCATCAAATAAAACACTTCCGAGACACCTTACCATTTGGTCCGTTTTTAAGGTTGAAGAGAAATAGTACAAAAATTGTACACTAATGAGGTGTCTATAATATCTGAGAGATTGAGAAACAGAGAATACCCTAAAAAGGTAAAGCGACCAAAAGAGCATACTGTTAGGGAGAATTCTCATTTCGGTGCTAATTCCCTTCATCCCTGGAGACCCCCAGCTCTTTTGCTGGATTTAGGATGTTTTAATTTCAACCCTGGAGTGAGGGAGACCTTTTTCTCACTGTCCCATGTGTTTTGACCTGATTTGTATTATGTGTCTTCACTGTTTTTGGAGTTTGACAAACTCCATAGGCATCTGCTTTTTGTATGGTGACACACAGCACCTTCAGTGAAGTGTCACTGATAAATCCTTTAGATTTCTCCTAAGGCTTAAATACCTTTCCTTGTGAGAACTACAGTTTCCAAGAATAGTAGAGATATTGAATTTACTTACCTTTTTCCCTTTGTAGGTCCAGCACACTCCATCCTATACTGAGTGCTGGAGGGGGGGGGGGGTTACCTAGTAGTCCCTTATCCTATATTCTCGTGTAAAAATGTTATGTTACCCTCCCTACTTTAAATGGCTGGTGGCAGTGGTATAATTCTTCCAACCATTGTGCTTTTCTACTGCAGGCTGAACCCTCAGCTGCAGTACACCACCCATGGGTGACCATTTTCTCAAAATGGCCCCCGACTTCTTTTTTTGTCATTTCCTGTTTGTGAGGTCAGTCAGGATTTTACTGTTCGAGCCCTTTGTCTTGCCTTTGGCGGGCTTGCGCCCTGAAGCCCGGCCTCTGGCTCCATTGTGTCTAGAAGGACAGGATGTGAGGGAGGGTCCCGAAACTCCCCTGTCCTTTGTCTCTAGGAATGCCTGAATGCAACCAGTCCCGATTGGCTGGGTGTCCTTTCAGGACAGCCTTTCAGGACAGCCACGCTGCTGTGTGATTGACAGCCTAGGCAGACCCTCCAGCTTATAGCGATTTTGCAAAATGCTGCGAAAACGGTCGTTTTGCGCAAAATTCAGCGAAAACGGCCGTTTTGCGCAAAAACTACTGTTTCTGCAAAAAAACAGCAATAACTACCATAAAAAAATTTCAATAAAAAGAAAAAACAGGGTTCCAGATTCTCAAAACGTTTTAATCCAAGAAATGAAATGCGCCAACACATCTCACCCCTTGCGCCCAACAAAAGAGCAGCCCAATTCACAAGGGACAAGGGAAACATGGGCCCATTCAGCTGTCTCTTGTGGATTTTATATGCGCGCCCATTCAGATAGGAGGCATTTCTGCCAATTTAAAAGAGCATCCTAAATTTCCAAGCAAGATGCACTTTTAAATGTGCAGAAATTGTAGGCAACCATACGCGCACCTGAGGTGGGGGTGCCACTGCATGACAGGGGGCCTCATTACATGGTAGGTGGTAAGGGATTACCGGCAGCGGTAAGGGCACCGGTGCTGGTAATCCCTTACCGCCCTACTATGAGGTCCCTTAGCGGGTCCCTTCCTTAACGCCTGGTTCCACCAGGCGTTAAGGAAGGGACCCGTTGAGGGACTTCAAAGCTAATAACGGGCCCGCTAATAGCGGGCCCGTTATTAGCTCCTTCCCCATTCCCATTGAGCCCTATGGGGGCTCAAATGGGAATGGGGAATGGTTCCCGGAATAGGGACTTAACAGTCCCGCCAAGGTCGGAATGTCCTGGTAAGTCCCCATTCCGGGAACACGGACCCGGAATGTGGTAAGGGGGTAGCCATGGCGATAAAAGCACCATGGCTACCGCCTACCGTGTAATGTGGCCCAGGGTCTTTCTTGACCCTGTCATGCATTTTTTTGAACTGCTGCTGTGTCACTTGCATTTCTGTTCCTCAAACAGGATAAAAATGCGTTTTTTGGGTCGCATTTTACAGTGGTAGGCCCCTGAAGGGCCTGTCACTGTAAAAGGCCCTGGGAGGTTGCAGAACATTTTGACTGCCAAAAATCGATCGGATGGTACAATTTGACCTATTTCACCAGTACCATTCGATCGATTTTTATAAATACTGAACATGTGGAGCAGATTTTGCGGGGTTGTCACCCACTCCCCAGGTTCAGTATTTTTGAGGTTGCAGGGGTATCCGCCGCTTCCTCAAAATTGGAGGTGGGGGTCCGAAAACAAAAACAAAAAAAACTAAAAGGGACCCTGCAACGTTGGGTCCGACCTGCGTTAGAGGGACAGCGACCAAGCAGTTAAGTAGGGGAGGGAGTGGGGTGGTGGTGAAAGGTACATTTTGGGTTGTTTGGCTGAAGTGCAAATCTATTTGCGGCAAAATTGACTACGGTCAATTCCACCACATAATTACACTTCGGTCAAACAACCGAGAACACTATTCAAGGCAGCTGGCCAGCACACAATTTGCACTACAGCTCAGCCCCGTGGCAATGCACAGGTCACCTTTGAGAATAAGGTGACCTGCTAATTTCCAAAAATGGGTTATCTAAAAATAGCATATCCTTGGCTCTATTTTTAAATGCCCTATTTTTTGAGGATCATGGTCAAAAACTACATTTTTAAAAAGTGCTCACACTGAGAGGCAAAGGTGAGAGAGGGAGAGATGTGACGTGATGGGCAAGAAAGCAGAGGCAGAGAAGTGGGTCAGAGGAGGATGCGGTGCACAAAATAGCAGTGATGCGGTGGGCCAGAAATCTGAGAGCGAGCAGAGGTACAGAAAGTAGAGGGAGCGTGTGGTCAGGGGGAGCAGTGAGCCAGAAAGCAAAGAGGAAGCCATTGGCCGGAAAAAGGCAGTGAGATGCAGATTGGGGAAAAAGGATGAGTGAAGAGTGCGTTAGAATGGGAGAAAGGATGCAGAATGCAGAAGCAGCACAAAAAGAATGAAGGACTGTATATTGCGGGAGGAATGGTAGAGTGTAAGGTGTGAGTTGGGAGCATGATTTGGAGTTTGGCAGGGGCGGGGGAGTGCAAATTGTGACTTGAGTGTGACATAGTACGTAAGTATTTGTATGACAGAGTGAGAGGTTCAGGAACGCAGGTTGTAATGGGGAGTTGGTGAGATGTGTGATGTGTGTTGGTGAAGAGGTGTGTGGGTGTTTGGGGGCTTGGAGAACATAGAAGGGGAATAGTTTCAGCATTACAATTGATAATGATCAATTTAGTTAATACTATTAAATAGGCATGCACATTAAACCAAAAATTTAGCCAAAACAAAAACTGTTCTGCCAAGCCAGAGACATCATGGACTCTTCCCTTTAAATTAATACAAAAGATACATAATAATGACACCCTGGCTCTCTTGTAGCCTTGCACTCTGCCTCTTTCCTACAATGTGTTAATCTTACACCCTCCAGTTAACACAAAATGTCCCGCAAAAATGGCACAATAAATAAAGATTTGTGCCGCAAAATCCGTAAGGTCTGCCTAGGCTTTGCATGAATGGGAGAAACCTGCTTAAAATGCGAGGGTTTGGGACTAGAGTCAGTCGACCACTGGGAGAAACAGCCGATGAAGAAACTGTGTACACAACTTGCTGCATCCTCCTGGACCTTTGAATTGCCTGGTGAAGCCTTGCTGTTGTGCTGAAACTCCTTTTTCAGTTCTACAGAGAAGCTCTGGAAGGGACGACCTGTTCCCTTTGGTTAGTGGGAACAACTAACCCGGAGACAAACTCCACTGGACCATCTTCCCTGACTGGCTGTACTTCTTGGCTGCTGAAAGAACCGAATGCCAGTGGTCGAGTAATCCGTAGTCGAGTGAAACTTCTGAAATCCGGCTAGAAGCTCCAGGAGTCTCGTAAGGACCCTCCAGAAGCAGGACGACCAGATCTCGAGTCCCCTCACCAGAGTGCAGGACCCAAGGAGTGAAGGAAGCCCAACCGAGATCCACAACGGTGCTTTTTGCTTAGCGCTGAAACCGCAAAGTGCTGCTGAACCAAAAGAGCCTGTAGCTGCCGACGACCTCCAAAGTACTGCCGCAGGAGCCCTCCAGATGTCTGCCCTCTTGTCCCCACGACTGAGGCTCAGGAGCAAGGGTCTGCACCACTGTAGCAAGACCGAATCCAGCTGGTCCACTCTTCTTCAAACCAGAGGTACTGTTTAGACTTAAGGTTCTTACCTCATTGTCTTTTGAGCTGTGCTTTTCTCAGTTGGTAACTGCATTAGCTTATTTTTAGAGTGGAGTCCAACTCTTTCTCACAGGCTTAACAGCCTGTGACCCTACAAGTGATTTTCTACAATTTCTTTAACTTTGTGCAAGACTGTTCTGATCTAAGAGGTGGTGCCTCAGCTCCATAGACTGTGTTCCAGTTGACTTTGGCTGTCCTTGCTCGCTGAAGACTCTTCTAGTCCATTGACTTCAATATTTTGTCCCTCGGAGGTGGTAACTTGTTGTAGACTGTTGTTGCTGGGAAAGGCTTGTATAGATTACATTGGAAGATTTAGTTGTCCTCACATTTACTGAGAACCTGTTTAACCTTTTCCTTCCCTAAACCTTTCCTGTCTGCAATCTCAGAATCTGCAAAGTATAACTAGTGTGATATATAAATGCCATTACTGTCCTTGTGAATGAAGTCACCGCAGGGTGTAGCAATTGTGTAAGAAGCATATCGAAAGAGTATCCACTAACTTGTTCTGATTATGAAGTGATTTTACTGTATATTTACTCAGGAAGGACAGGTTCTAGAAGGTTCACACTTTTATCAGATCCTTCAGGCCCTCCAACTCCAGGATTGGTTGGTGTTTTTGAACCTTCAGGATGCGTATTTTCATGTGCCAATCCATCTCATGCACTGAAAATACCGAGGTTCGCAGTTGGCGTTTCTCATGATCAATTTCGAGTTCTGCCATTCAGGCTCACCTCTGCCCCAAGGGTTTTCACCAAACTGATGGCAGTGGTGGCAGCGAGTCTCCGGAGTGTGGAGATTCACGTCTATCCCTACCTGGACAATTGGCTGATCATGGCGTGTTCTCCCGAACAAGCTTGGGATCATCTCAACGTCACCTGCCACTCTCTATACAGATTGAGCTGCTCTCTCAATTGCAAGATGTCCCATATGACACCTTCCCAAAATCTCCAATACATCGGAGCAGTGCTAGATGCATCCTTGAGTTCGCCATTAGCGGTCGTTGGTCTCCATCGGAGTCCAAACTACATATCAATCTGTTGGAGCTGGGGGCAATCAGACTAATGCTGAAGGCCTTCCTGCCCTCTGTCTGGGGAAAGAATGTCCTGATGATGGACTACACAGTGGCAATGCCACTACCTCAGCAAGAGAGGATGCGTAGGGTCACTACCACTGTGCAGAAAGACAGTGCAGCTCTGGTACTGGGCAATTCAAGAAGGAATCTCCCTATCTGCTGTTTACCTAGCCGGGGAGGAGAACATGGCAGCGGACGATCTGAGCAGGCAGAGCAGTCTCCCACAAGTGGGAATTAGCTCAGGAAGTCCTTCAAGAGACCTTAACCCTTTGGGGAACCCCTCAAGTAGATCTGTTCATGACTGAGGTCAACCCGAAGTGTGAAAGATATTGCTCCTGGGAATTTCCTCTTAGAGAAGCTCTAGGAGACGCGATTGTGGTGGATTGGGAGTTTCCACTCCTGTACGCGTTTCCTCCAGTCGACCTCATTCCTCATGTAATCAGGAGGTTGACAAGGTTTCGGGAAACACATGATCCCAATTGCCCCGGGTTCGGCAGGAGGACATGGTACCCAGACCTTTTTGGACATGTCCATCTGTCCACCGATACTTCTTCCACAAAGAGATCACCTTCTCTCACGAGAGGGAGGTCGGGTTCTCCATCCCGAGGTCAGGAATCTCAACCTTCACGCTTGGTATCTGAAAGGCTGCGATACGATTGGGACCTCCAGGATGATGTAATGGAGGTGTTGCTTTCGGCCAGAAGACCAGCAACAAAGTCTTTGGACTATTGCCGTTGGAATATGTTTTGCAACTGGTGCAAGGAAAAGAATATTGATCCTTTTCGATGTAAAAATTGATTTTTTATCCTTTCTTCTATCCTTAGGTAATCTGGGCCTCCAGATTGGTACAATTAAAGGTTACTTGGCGGCACTGTCCATTATTAAGCGCTCATCGGAGGAATGTTCTTATTTCACAATTCCTCTGGTGACTAAATTCCTAAAGGGGCTCACTGTGTTCCCTCCATCTCCTTTCCAGGTTCCCGTTTGGGACCTTAATCTGGTTTTTAAATTCCTGATGTGCTCCATTTGAGCCTCTGCACACATGTCTGTTAATGTTATTAACCTTCAAAACAATCCTATTGGTAGCTCTAACATCAGCCCCGTGTACAGTGAGCGAGTTTCAGGTACTTTCAGCGAAGCCACCGTTTACCATCTTGCACTGGTTCACCACTGGCCTCTCTCCCTTCAGGCCCTCACTGAGGCTGAGTGCGGTATGGAGGGTAAACCGCTGACTGCCCTCATCCTTGTGGACCCTGAGGCTGCTTTGCCCCGGCCCACTGAAAGCCAGACCTGTGCCTCTCGGCCTAACAGGCCTGAGATGCAAGTGACAATACCCCAGAACACTGTCATTTCGGAAGCCAAGGGCCTAGCATGTTAATGGTTGTCGAATGCTGACACCAACCACATTTTCAGAGTCCTTTGCATGTTTGTTAAGTGTGTGTGTGTGTGTACTAATGATTCAGAAGTGCAGAGCGAACGTGAGGGCCCAGGTACTAAAATAGTTTTTTTTTAAAAACGATTTTATTGATTTTATTCAACCAAACAAAAATACAAACCAAACAAGCAGTGCATAGATCAACAGTTCAATTGTCCATTGTCCATTGCTCAATTCCAGTCACTGCTCACCCCCTCCCACCCTCCTTTATGAGCCTTTTTATTCCATGCCCTCTGTATCTGCTGCGTGCGGTGGGGTCTCACTTTCTGTGGATTCTGTCAGATCTCGTATTGTTCCAAACAATTCCGCTATTAATGATTTCCATGCCATCAGGGTTCCCGCCTCCTCCTCTCCCCCTACATTGCTTGCCTCTTGCCATACCATTGTTTCTGCCTCCGCCCATTTCTGCAACTTTTTCCACCACACCTCCACCCGTGGTCTGACATGTCTTCCATCCCATGGCAATCCTTCTCTTCGCGAGCACATATGCTAGATCTTTTAATTTGCTAACGTGCTTAAGTTTCTGAGATCTGGGGAACCCCCCCAACAAGCAGGCCCAGGCTGTGTCTATAACAATCTTAACCCCCTTTTCCGCTAATTTCTGCGCTATTTCCCCCAGAAACGCTCAATTACTGGGCATGACCAGAACATGTGTACCATGTCAGCCTTTTCTTCGTCACATTTGGGACATGCTCGTCGTCCTGCATTTTCAAATCTAGATATCCTATGAGGTGTCACATATGCCCTGTGCGTAATATACAGTTGTATCTGTTTCAACCTCGCATTTCGTGACACCTTTTTATGATGCCCCAGGGCACGTTCCCAGATCCCATCCTCAATCGGGGCTCATGCTTCCGCTTCCCAATCCAGTCTCAATTGTGTTAGATCCTTCCCAACCTTAGACATCACCATCTCGTACAGTCTGGAGATCTCATGCCCCCCCCTCCGATATATCATATATTGCATCTATGATAGCATCTGGTTCTTCTTCCAGTACTGTTTCGGGCCATGCTTTCCTGATTCTCTGCACCATTCTGTGATGTGTGATATACTGGCCCGTGTGTAACCCCGCTTCCTCTCCCAGCGCTTCAAAATCTATAATAGTCCCCTCTCGCCAAATATCTCCTAACGTTGCCATCCCCACCAATTCCCAGTGGTTCCTGATTGTCATCCTCAGCTGCTTATCTTCTCCTACCAGTGCAACTAGTGGTATCTGCGGGGAACAAGGGAATGGGTCTCCCATCATCCGGCATACCCGGCACCACATATTCCACCCAAGCACCATCATCCTGGGGTGCTCTCTCATTTCGGTCTTGGGCAGCCAGATCATCTCTTTCAAATTAAAATGGGGCGCAATCATGTCCGAACAACCTGGATTCGGGGGTCGCTTCATCTGAGAGCCATTTAGCAACATATTGCAGCTGTCTAGCTACATAATAAACTTCATAGTTAGGCAGTTTTATTCCCCCTTTTTCATAGAAGTTCTGCAGCTTCCATAGTGCTACTCTATTCCGGGTACCATGCCACAGAAAATCCCTACACCTGCTGTTCAGTTTAGCAAAGAACTTCTTGGGTATCATGTATGGGATGTTCCCAAAATAATGCAGGAGCCTAGGTAAGACCACCTTCTTCAGCATTGCACTGCGTCCCATCATTTCCAAGGGCAACTTCACCCAAAATGTCATGCACCTCTCAATTTTCTCAATGGCCACCTCAGTATTGTGCTTATGTTCTTCTTCAACCGTATGGTACACACCTATCCCCAGGTACCGGAATGTATTAATCGCCCATGGTATTTGTAACACCGGTAACCGTCTCACAGGGGTTCCCTTGTAGCTGCCTAACGGAAAAATACTAGACTTTTGAGGATTCACCGCTATCCCAGATAACCCAGCATACCTCTCCATCACCTCAGGGATGTACTGGAGATTCTCTTCCGGGTGCCTGAGGTACAGCAACAGATCATCTGCCTATAAGGAGATCCAAGTGTCGTCCCCCCACCCCCACCTCGATACCGATAGTGTTGTATTGTTGTCTAAGGTATATTGCTAGAGGCTCCAGGGCTAGTATATAAAGCCTAGGGGACCATGGGCACCCCTGTCTGGTGCCTCTACTGAGTTGCCATCTCTCGGATATCACTGATCCCGTTCTAACTCTAGCCAGTGGTTCACTAATACAGCATCTTTGCCCATCTTATATATCCAGGTTCCATCCCTTATCCCGCTAGGGCCGCCAGCAGCCACAGCCACTTGACCGAATCAAACGCCTTTACCGCGTCCAAGGACACAATAGCCATCTCTCCCTCATTGTTACTTCCCCATTCAACAACCCGGTGGAGTCGCCTATGATTATGAGTTATATTTCTATTCGGGACATAGCCCGTCTGATCTGGGTGTATACTTTTGCCGATTACTCTTCGTAATCTGTTTGCCAAGACAGCCGTCAGTATCTTGCTGTCCTGGTTCAACATTGACAAAGGTCTGTATGAGCCACAGCTATGCCCAGGCTTGTTGGGTTTGGGAAGCGGTATTATAATTGCCTCTCTAAGTGACTCCGGTAAACGTCCCACCTCAAACGCTTCATTTAGCATTTCTAACATCGGGGGGGAGCCCTTCCTTCCCATACACTTTATAAAATTCACTTGTCTCACCACTTCTTCTAACTCCTCCAAAGTAATTGGTGCATCAAGCTCCTCTATTTCCTCATCACTTATCATAGGCAGTCCTATGTCTTCCAGTGTTTCCGTTATCTCCTCATGGCTACTCCTCTCTTCATCCCCATATAGTAACTTGTAATAATCCGCAAACTCCTGGTTAACTCCCTCTCGGGTATCCACTACTTTACCATCTTCTCTCATTATCGTTCTAATCGCGGGTCTGGGAGTTTCGCTCTTGTATAACCATGCCAAAAGCCGTCCTGTTTTATCCCCTCCCGCATGCTGTCTCTCTATATACTTTTTATAATTGAGGTTGCATAGTCTTTCCCATCATTCCGCACATGTCTGCTGTAGCTGAAGTACCAGCTCCATGTCTACACTTCCTCTCTGTAAAGCCTTTTCCAGTTCCTTTTCCGTTCTTTGCAGGTCAGCCAAAACGCCACCCTCCAGGCCTTTTGATTTTGCTATGGCCACCCCTCGCATCACCACCTTGAATGCTTCCCATAATGTACTGGCAGAGTCAACGCTACCCGTATTCGTCTCAAAGTAGTTTGTGATTTCCTCCCTTATGTCCTCCATAAACACAGGGTCCTCGAGCGTCTTTGCTCGGAGGCGCCATGTCGGGATCTGTGCTCTCGGGAGGGGGGGGGGGCGATATTGCCACCCGAGGACCAGGGGGCGAGTGGTCTGAAAGGACCCTCGCTTTATATTCTATCTGAGTAACATCTGTTATTACCTCTGGCGTAGCGAAGATATAGTCCAGCCTTGTATGCAGCTTCTGATGGGCGGAATAGTGAGAGTACTGTCTTTCTCGGGGGTATTTCGTTCTCCACACATCTGCCAGACCAAAGTCGTCTAGAAGTGTCTGCAGTACTTTAGCCGCTGGGGCGGGTCTACCCATTTTGCCATCTGATCTGTCTACCTTGGGGTTCAATACACAGTTAAAATCCCCACCCCAGATCACCGCACTACCCATACACATACTAAGGTTGGTACACAAAGTTCTGAAATACACTGCCGCGCTCTGTTTGGGGGCATATGTATTTACTATGCTTATCTCTTTATTCTCCACTAATCCCCTCAGCAAGACCATCCTCCCATCCTTTTCCGCCATTTCTTGTAATAGTTGGAAAGGGACATGCGGCGCAACCCAGATGAGCACTCCCCTAGCATAAGCAGAGTATGTCGAGCCCACCACAACCCCTTTCCATTTCTTTGCAACCATCTCCATCTTTTCCTGTGTAGGATGTCTCTTGCAACAGTGCAATGTTTATCTTTTGCCTGCGCAGGTACAACATGACCTTATTCCTATTTAGAGTCCCCTGACATTCCACGTGATTATTTTAAGTTCCCCCATGGCATCTTAGAGTCCCCTCTCCCCTCCCACCGGTGAGGTCCAGATCCCACTTCCACTTTAATCTATCTAAGCTCATTCCCCAATTCAAACTTCCTACAACTACAAACACTCCGAACACCCTTTCCCCGCTCCCTCCTCCCTTCCCATCCCAACACCACCCTCCCCAACTGTTGCCCAGCTCCATCCCTGGATCTCGGGCACCCCCGCATCTAGCCCATTCTGGTGAAACCCGTACTCGCGACTCAGCAGGGTGTGGCCGCCCTATTGGCTGCCTTCCTACAAATTCTCGGGGGTAGGTAACCGCGCTCCTGCTGCTCCTATTCGTTTAAAGTTGTTACACTTAATGCACGCTATTATACGCCATACTAATATGATCATCCAGCTCACATATGCATTGCATTCACTATATTCCAGTCCATCAAAGTCTTAAAGTCCCAAGGTCATCAAAAATCAATCAAATATCCTTTCCCCCCCCACCAGGATCCTCTCCCCCCCTTTTATCCCTCTGCTTTCGTGATAGACTCCTCACTTGTCATGGTCCTGGCGGTCTTTCTCCACCTCCTGCTCCGGACAGCCCTGCAAGTCCAACCATGACGCCGCATCCTCTGGGGTGTCAAAGAAAAACGCTCTCCCTTTGTGCAAGACCTTTAGCTTTGCAGGGTACAGAAGCATATACTTGATTCCAGCTGCGCATAGCCTCCTCTTGATCGCCACGTAACTGTACCTCTGCCTCTGCACCAGCATCGTGTAGTCAGGGTATGCCGTGATGTTAGTGGATGCTCTCTATCGTTCCACCCTTAAGAAAATACTCCAAGATCTTCTCCCTGTTTTCATAATTCAGGATCTTTGCAATTACCGGGCGCGGCGGGGCCCCAGGCCGTGGTTTTCTCATCAGGGCCCGATGTGCTCGCTCAACTGTGAACCCCTGCGAAAGCTTGTCTGCCCCTATCTCCTGCAGGATCATGTTCTCCACATAGTTTGTGGGGTCTTGGCCCTCCTCTACCTCCGGCAGGCTGACCACCCGTATGTTATTCCTCCTCGCCCTTCCTTCCGCTTCCTCCATTCGATTTTCGAGGTTGGCAACCTGCTGTTTTTAGCACATGGACCTCCTTTGCATTGTTTGCGCTGACATTCGTGTTGGTCTTCACCGCGCTTTCCAGGCCACTTGTCCTTTCTGCCAGCACCCTGACATCTTGTCTCAGCAGGGTGACTTCTATTCCTATGGCATCTATTTTGTTTTCTAGTGCCGTCCGTAGATCCGCCATAGCTGTACCCCATTTTGCACTTAGTTGTGTAATGTCCGCCCTTCCTTCCGCTTCCTCCATTCGATTTTCGAGGTTGGCAACCTGCTGTTTTAGCACATGGACCTCCTTTGCATTGTTTGCGCTGACATTCGTGTTGGTCTTCACCGCGCTTTCCAGGCCACTTGTCCTTTCTGCCAGCACCCTGACATCTTGTCTCAGCAGGGTGACTTCTATTCCTATGGCATCTATTTTGTTTTCTAGTGCCGTCCGTAGATCCGCCATAGCTGTACCCCATTTTGCACTTAGTTGTGTAATGTCTGCCAGGACCTGGTGGTTATCTCCGTCTGTGGCGCCATCCGTGGAGGCCGCCACCGCGCTTTGCATCGGGGTCGAGGGTGTCCGTTGTGCCTTTGCAAAGGTCTCCATTGTGGGTTGTTTACTCTTGGCTCTCAATCCTTTCACTGACATCGTGCAATCCTTCCTATGTGTATGGTTCCAACTATTCAGTGTTGCCGCGGCTTCTCCCGGACAGTCAGGCACTGGTGCGCCCTTTCCAGTAGGCTGCGTGTCGCTGTGGCACGTGAAGCCTTGTTTGAAGTGGGCTGTGTCCTCCCACGTCTCCCTCTGCCTAATACTTATAATATGCCCTCAACGTGGTCCTGGGGGCCAGCAGACTCGCCTTGTCCATCACTATCACCACGATTCAGGTCTCTGGGGAGTTCAGTGCTTGTGTCCGCTGTACGGGAAGCCTTTCCAGGGCGTCTGCGTTTGGCTTGCCTACTGAGTGGGCTGTGCCCTCCCACGTCTCTCCCTTAGCTTCTGTAGTCGGTGTCTCCTTGGCGTGTTTCTAGGGGTCTATAAGTGCACCTCGTTGGCCACTACTGCTGTCTCGGGCCTCATTGGGGTTCAGTGACAGGAGCTTCCCTGCCCTTAGTCTGCCTAATTAGGCGCTCCTCCTCCTCCACCACCTGTGCAGCTCCGGCCTGCGCCTTCCGTGCTGTCTCACGGCCACCGCCCTTGTCTCAGTCACACATGGAATCCATGACTGAATGCCTCCGCCATTTTGTTCATTTATTTATTTACTCGGGCACTGAGCATTCCCTCCACAGCTCCACAGCGCAAGTATTGTCTGTCAGTTCCACTCCCTCGGGTGTTCAACTGCTCCATACCTTATTTTCAGTGAAATCTACGTTTCTCTTGATGTTACGCAGTGCCTTCCCTTAACGCACTGTTATCACAGCCATTTCGTTTACTCCAACAGCCCTCCGGCCCTTACGTGCTGACTCGCATTTGGGCTGTCCCCTCCCTAGACACAGTTCGCCTTTGTTCGCAGTGCTTCTCTTGCCTTTGATTAGTTTATTTCACTTCAATGTGTGCGGCTCTTACGGGCCCAGCCGTGTGTGCACTCTGCCCTTGCCGCTCCCGGTGGCAGAGGTGCTCACTCAGCGCAGCCCTCTGCTTTTCTCATCAATCCGATGTGCTCCGTCAGCCCCACTCAGCCGCACATCGGCCGCCCATATGTTCGTTGGGTCCCCAACGTTACACGCACTGCGGTGGCGTTCCTCAGTGCCAGGGGTCCGCTTCCTCTGCAAACGCCCACTCGCTCGGGCCCCCACCCATGCGGTATGGGTTCCTTTTCTACCGCTGACTTGTGCGCACACAGGGCTTCTCCTCATCACCGTCGCCTGCCCGCTCCCTTATTTCCTGGCGGTCCACAGTGCCGGGATTTACATGGAGGCTTGCAACATGTATCCTCTCAGTGTTAGCTTGTAGCAGACTGATCCCACACCCGTGATGTGTTCGCGTCCTCCGGCACCTTGCACCGTGCGTTGCTCTCTATCTGCGCTCCGTCGGGTGCATCAGCGGGTTCCTTTGTTCCCTGGCATCCGCCATCTTTATGCCATCTTCGTCGAGCCGCAGCTCTGCACTTAAAGGGCCCTTTCTGACGACTTGCTTGTCCATTTCATTTCGTTGGATGCTCGTTCTGCGCCCATTGCATTCGAACAGCTGCATGTGTCTTTTACCTGCATTCGAGCCGTCTTTTTCGTCTTGCGCATCAGGATCAGTGTCGGATGTGTAGGAGCTCACGGGAAAGGCTACCTACTCCATGGCTGTTAGGCCACGCCCCCAGGTACTAAAATAGTTATGGCTTCCATGCTGCAGAAGTGTGTGAGGTGTCCCAAACAGTTCTGGTATGATAGTGAGAGAGAGGGCAGGATGTAGGTACATTGGCACAGTTATGTGTGTGTCTCAAGACTGAAACCCCAGTGGTGATCAGAGGTCAATTTGCAAAGCTAGGTTATTCCAGCTACCACACTAGTTAGGGTGTTGCGTATTATTACTGATCTGCACTAACAGGGCTGTGCGTTGCTCCATGCACTGCAAAAGCAGGGCATGCAGAGGGTCAGGGTTGATGTACATTGAACTATGCGAGTATGTACGTAGAGTACATCAGCGTGTTCTTTAAAAAAAAAAACTAAATGTCACCCGAGCAACCAGGGTCACACACTCATCCTATTTAGCATAGTGGCGTGGGACTGTACCACTACGTGTGGCAGAGATACCCGACACTTCACACAAAGGTACAATGAATTCCGCTTGAGTCGATGTTTAGCACAGAGAGACGAGGACTAGTGAACTGATTGCTAACTTTAAACCAGAGAATTTACGTTCCAGTCCTTGCTACGTACCTGACCCAAAAAGGATTGAGTTATTCAGGGCAAACCACGTCTCACTGTACCTAAAATGGGTGCCATTTAAACATGCACAAACCGACTAAAACATGGCATGTCTTTTACTGTCCTAACCACCAGTGGTGTCACTAGGGGAAGGCAACAGGTTGTTGACACCCGATGCAGTAACTCATGGCATCACTACCACCCCCCTCACCCCGGGAGGGGGTGACACCATGAGTTACTGCACTGGGTGTCACCAACCCTATGGACGCCACTGCCCTCGATGGTTTAAAGAAAGTGCAGCTGGATTCTTTCCTGTGCAACAGTGATGGACCCAGTCTGCTGTTTCCTCGTTCTCGTGGCGAAAGGCAGGACTCTTTAAGGGATGTTGCAGCAGCAATTGCGAAAAAGGACACCTAAGCAAGGATTTCTTCAGTCTCCCGCATCGGTCTGCGGTTTTGGAGCCTTTTTACAAGCTACAACAGTGAACGGTTACCGCCTGGTCAGTTCACCTCGATTCTGCAGTCCTGCACTCTGGTGTGGGGACTTTGAGGAGTGGGATCTTGGAGCTGGACGTCCAACTGGAACTTACCAATATTTCTGGGAGGATTCCTGCACTGGACGATGATGCAGTGTAATTGGGTCGGAGGTCCCCTGGTATTTGCGGTCTGCAGCCCTAGAAGGTCGCAGCATGTCGGGGATGGCTAGTTCTGCAGCCCATATTATGACTAGTTGGTCCCACCAGCCAAAGGAAAGGAGGAGTCCTCTTCAGAGCTCCTCTGTTGATTAAGGAAAACAGGGTCAGGCCAGCATTGGTCTCTTTGTGGTTACTGGAAGGGTCTGCCGGCATCTCTGTTCATCTTCTGCTTTGCGTCTTCCTTTCCAGTGGTCGACTTGCCTGCTGCCTCAGGAACCTCAGCTTTTATTAGGATTTCCCATTCATTCCTCTGCAAACACTCCCTGCAGTTTACAGAAAGGGGCAGGTGGATGTCCAATCAGGAAGGGCAGGCAGCCTCCCAGTGGGAACTGGTTCCATTCAGGCACATCCACATCAGCAGACAAAGGACAGGGGAGTTTCTAACCCCCCCTGCTTGCTGTCCTCTCAGACACAATGGAGCCTAAGCATGGACACAAAGGGTTCCTGCCAAAGGCAAAACTCACATTCAGACCTCTTCCTTCCAGAATGGTAGAAGGGCTAACAAAGGACAACCCCATGAGAAATGGTGAAAAAAGAAAGGAACTAACTTGTTAGAACATAGGTGACCCTTTTGTGTATAACTGGGCTGTGAATACAGTCTGCGGTGTAAAAGTGCACACAAGTTGGTAGAACAAGCCCACTGCCACCAGCAACAACTTTAGGGTTGTCACTGTGTCCAGAAAGTCACAGGAACAGAGAGACGGTACTAGGTATCCCCTTAGCACGCCACTTAAGGTGAGGTGTGCTAATCTCTTATAAGTTGA
This sequence comes from Ambystoma mexicanum, assembly GCF_040938575.1. NCBI lineage: Eukaryota > Metazoa > Chordata > Amphibia > Caudata > Ambystomatidae > Ambystoma > Ambystoma mexicanum. Next base: position 769,973,924 of record NC_090936.1, read on the forward strand.
AGTTTTTAGGAAGGATACCAAGTATCCATATTTCCTTAAGAACAGTAGTTCTTGGGGAAAATGAAAGAATATAAAAAGGAGAGCCCAAAGGGACCCCAGAAACACTGCACCTAGCGTGCTGTATACTGCAAAAGTGAAACACAGATGCCTTTAAGAGACTTGGACAGCAAGACTCCATGAAAGAAGTTAAAACATAAAGAACAAAGTTCCCATGGTTGGAGCAAGTAAGAATGAATGTGGGGAAAAGGGCTCCCCGCGTCCAGCGGAACAAAAAAAAGGTCCAGAGGCTAAGCAGAAGGTGATGGTGGTGGGGGGGGGGGGTCTCATAGAAGAGGGGATTAAGCATAAAACTGATCAATCTCCCTAAAAGTCTGGTATGTTTAGGATGTTGGGCCTATTTTAGTTGGTTATAGTGTATTACACCAATGTCCACATTAAACAGGGGTCTGCAACCTTTGGCTCCCAGATGTGTTTGGACTACCATTCCCATCCGGCCTATACAGCATAGTCAATGTCAGGAGATCATGGGAGTTGTAGTCCGAAACATCTGGAGAGCCACAGGTTGCAGACCCCTAGGGTGTATTAACTGTATGGTGTACTTCAACACAAAGGTATTAGTGGAGGCTTAGGCCTCATTTTTAGACTTTCATCCTAAGGCTGAAGGGTGTCTGTTCTGAGACACCAGCCTGGTGGTAAGGAAGACCATCTTGTCTTGCAGGAAAGGGATACTGTGATGGGATGGCTGGATGTTACATCAGATTTGTAACTTTATACCAAATCTCCTTCAATTGTGAGACCCCCATCACTTTTTGCTGGACTTTCGGATTTCTTTTCTATGTTCCTGGGAACTTTTTCCCCCACTCACCCTTTCTTTGGCATCTTGCTACAAAGAGCGCTCTATGCAGTGTGCCTCGGAGCCCTTTGGGCTTCCCTTTGAATTTTCTTTATATTCCTTGTGTGAACTACTGTTCCCATGGGTAGAGGGACCTGCATTTCGAGCCATCCCACCACGACCTGTGACCTATCTTCCTGGGCTGCAAACCCCAGATGCCCTGCACTTTGAGGCTGAATGCTGTGCATAGTCTTCCGAAGAACAAATCTCTCAAACTTTGGACTCCTCCTGCTGGACCTCCATAAGCAAGACTCGACTCCTTGAAGTCCCCTCACCAGTGTGCTGGACCAAGATAGCGAGGTGAACCATTCGGACGAGAACCGCTCTTCATCTGTTGTCTTGAAAAGGGTGCCAAAATCACAGAGCTGCGAGAACCTAAAAGGAATCCTTGCTGGGAGCCTTTCCACTCAACTGCTGCAGAGAAAGCCTTTTCAGTGTCCTTTCTTTTATCTGAAAGCCAAGAATCCACTGACCAGGGTCCTGTAGTAGCTGCATCGTGAGAGCGTCTGTCTGCATCATCTTCATTGCTGAGGTACTGTAAGACTTGAGGTAATACTTAACCTAGAGTCGGACTGTCGCTTCTGTGTAGCTAGGGGGGAAGGGGGTAATTTGTGTAGTTGGGAGGTCGCCTATCCATGTTAGCCCAGGCCTAACACTGCAACGTATTCAGGAAGCCTTCTACGAAGTACCTGAGCCCTTTTACCCACAAGAACTGTTATTAACCGATGCAGAAGAATTCCACAGGAACATTTGCCTTTTCTACAGTTTGTCCCTGCCTGTTGGACCTCCAGTCTGACCCCGAAAGAGACTCCTAACTAGATAGGCAAGGACTCCTAAAGGCTAGGTTCTGGGAAGAGATTCAGTAACTTACCTTGTGTTGGTGTTGTTTCTGTCACACGGTTTTGAAACAAAGTTCTTTTTTATCAGTGAATTGTGCCTACTGTCCTAAAAAGTATATCCAAAGTTACATGAGTTGCAAAGTACTTACTTGCTAAGGTTGATAGAGACTCTGTATTATTCCTGCAACAGAATATGTCACATAGTTTACTACAAAGTTATTACTTACCTTTGAATTGTCTAATATTCTAGAAAGTATTACAAAGTTATTATTCACATTTGAATGGCATGCTGCCATCCTAGAAAGTATTAGTTTACTACAAAGTGGTTTTTACTTACCTTGAATTGCCTACTGCCATTCTGTCTTTCACACTGTGGTGTACTTACCAGAAGTATTGTATTGGTTTGATATTGTGTTTATTGCTTATTATAGTACTTGCCTTTCTAAAGAATGCTCTTTACCTGTGTATATGTGGACGTCACACTAAGGATGGTATTACTGACATGCACTGTGGACGTCCCTTTTTGAGTTTTGAAAACAAATATTGTAATTCTCTGCTACTACCACTAGATGTCAGCCTATGCATAGCATGTGAATCTAAGCAGATACAAGCATCAGAAATACGATTACAGTGAGTAATGTATCCCATATTACGTGGTCTGTGGTAGCGGCCCTATAGTTATGGTTGCTCAACTACTAGAAAGATCGGATTATAACTTTGCTGCCGTTCAATGATTCCTTGCCAAACTTTGCAAATATATATAATATGAAACCATTCTTATTACATAACTATGGGTGTAAGTGTTTTTTTGGATTATATGTATGCTACAAGTTCTTTGTATCTCACTACAGCCGTCTCTCCCTCCTAAGATAAGCCTGTTCTGCCATAGCTACCTCTACATTGAGTGGTAAAGACTAAGGCTAGAAGTTGGAGCTCTGTATTGCCAAGTAGAGTCTTATAAAGTCCTTTGGGTGGACTTTACAAAAAGCTCCTTAACACTTGATATAGGGCTTGGGTGACTGGTTTGTTCATAGACCTTTGCAACTTATTTTTGCGACTGTGATTTAGTGGACATCTGCGCAAAATCCTGTTTTTGACCACTATCTACTTATGCTCCATCCTAAATTGTACACTCTTTGGGAATTGAGCCCTACATATTAAATTTATTTGGTGGACAAGAAATTCTACAGTACATTGGGCAGTGGGATAGCAATGTAAATTATTTGTGCACCACAGATGTCTATGTGTAACCAGCAATCACATATTTTAATCCTTGTAGGGCTGACCTGGCCTTTCCTCCTTCTAAGGTTGATAAATGGATTACTGTTGGGGAGTTTTGTGACAGAACTTGGAAACACCCACCTTAGGTGACCGGGTTGTACCCCTTAGGAACTACCCAAGGGTTTGGTAGCAATGGCTGAGCAGCCGGGCTTATTCTAGGAGAGAGAAGGGCTGTAGTGAGGCACACAGTACTTGGAGCATGCAATTGGTTCAAAGAAACACTGGCACACTAGCAGTCATATAAAAAATACTCATTTATTTTATATACACTAAGGCTTTAGCAATAAGTCATGTAAGTACTAGTCACACAGTAGAATAAGAGGTAGCACACTTTAAATCAAATGTAAAACAAACAAAAAGTGAGACAACCACACTAGTAAGCCAACTTAGATCATCTCTTGCGGTTTCCAGTCAAAGGATCTAAAACAAAAGGATCGAATGCAATAGGGTCGAGTCAAAAGACCGAAAAAAAAGGTTGAATGCCTTTTTTTTAAATGTGTATTTTTTTTGGGTTTCCGTATAGGAAAAAAAAAGTGGTTTTTACACCAAAAAAAGTTTTGTTTTCGGTCCTTTTGACTCGACCCTATTGCATTTCGAGCCTTTTGATTCGATCCTTTGACCCATAACAATCTCGTGCAACTTTAGTTAACCCCTGCCCAACTAATCTTCAAAAGTCCAACCCTATCCTAAATGAGTCTTGACTCTAGGGGGGCATTGGTGGTCCAGTCACCAGGGGGTGAGGAGGAAAGATGCAGGTACATAGCAGACATAGCAGAGTCTATGAAGGTTTCTTCAGGATTGCAGGTAAGTAATAGATAGTTGGGCAATTTAGGGTGGGTGCAAGTAACCGCTTAACTGCAGCCCTCCAAGAACACCTGAGCAAGGCCAAGGCAAGTACCTAGGCTCAAGACAGTACCTTATCAATGCAGAGCTTGGTGCAGCAGGTTAATCCCCAAGGTGAGGCGACAGTTGTCCCCGGTTTGAGTTTCTTGGCCTTTATGCCTGAAAAGGGAACTTTGGAAGGAACAGACGGATGCACTCTAGCAGTGGGCCGCTGAAAGTGAATCTTCGAGACACTGGTGCGTTGGATGCCTTCAGTCTTTGGGCCAGTGATGGTTGTCATCCGTTAGACTTTTCTTCTCTTCTTGGTCCACGACCCAGCTAAGGGGAGGTCCAGGAGTGGTAAAGTGCCACTTCATGCCTAGAAGGATGCCCACAAGGTTTCAACCGGTTCTGTGCATGGCACAGGTCCCAGGGTATTGGGAGTTTGCAGCTCGGGAAGGTCACAGCTCTTCGTGGCATGGCGCAAAATACAGATGGTCTTGTGACTGGTTAGGCCCACCAGTTAAGGGGAGGAGGTTGTCTTCAAGAGATCTTCCTTGTCGCTCGGAATTCAGGGTCGAGTCTTCAGCGGTCACTCATCGGCTCTGGAGGTTGCTTGAAAGTTGCTGGGGTGTCCTACAAATTCTTCTTCATTCCACTGGTCGACTAGGTTCAGCTCCAGGACCCTTGCCTTTTATGCTAGAAAACTGGCTGAGCCCACCAATCACCATTCAAGCCTTTCATAGGGGGGGCGCTGTCCAGGGGGGACAGCCAACCTCCCAGTTCAAACTGGTTCCAGGCAGGCACACTGCAGGACAAAGACATGGGGAGTTTTGGTTACCTCCTGGCCTTTTAGGCACTGAGGGCGCCTTGCCGGGCTTTCCAAGGTAAGCCTGCCAAAGACAAATGACCCATGAAGTCCCCCGCCCCCAAGGAAGGTAGAAGAAGTTTCAAGAAAGAACAAGTCATCATGAACCTAAAAAGTACAGTCGCCCTTTTAGGCAAATGGTGACCCCTGTGTCCCCACTGCAGCTGCGAAGACCACCAGCGGTAGAAGTCTGCGAAAAGGTTCACTGCCACCAGCCTGTTATAAGAACCTGTAAAAGTAAATAAAAGTTACTGCAACAGTGAGAAAAGGGAGACAATGTTGACCCTCAGCACCCCACATAAGATGGGGTGTGCTGATCTCACAAAATAAAATACAGGCGGGACAAAAGGATGTCCCCCTGACCTGGTAACAGTAGTTAACCCAGGTAAAATAAAAAGGAAAGCTCAAGGAGCTTCCAGCAACACTACACATAAGGTGCTGTGTGCTACAATGGTAAAATGTAGATGCCAGAAAACATGGAGGAAAGCGTAACTCAATTAAAACGTATTCAAAAGAGATAAAGGGTTCCCAAGTACAAAGTAAAAGAATGAGTATGTGTGGAAAAATGTTCCCGCTCAGGAGAAATAGTTCAAAAATCCAATAATCCAGCACACATGCTGGGGGACTCAAAAGTGGAAAGAATTACACTAAAAAAGTAAATTCTACCTAACAATTACCATTAAATTGGGTTATAACAACATCAGTTAATGTAGTGGTTAGAGGACAGAGTCATCGAGAACAAATGTTTATTTAAGAAAAACTAACCACTGTGCAGAAACAGTCTGTTAGATGCAAATTCCATGTTCCACAAAAAAGGGTTGAATTGGTACTCTTTACCGATTTTAAATTTAAAAAAATTAGATGAGCAGGTGCTAAAGCTTCTCCTGGGTATTGGACATCTCTCAGTAAGCAGGCGCTTCCTCTGGGGTGTGTGGAGATAGTACATAGCATGCAGCAAATAGATAGCAGACTATATTTGTTCCCATTGTAGATTCGTCATAATCCTTTATAGGCATTCCCAAACAGAGTTAATGTCACATGGGCATGCTTGTGTCGCATTAGTTGGTTTGCGGACTGAATAGTAGCCCTCTGGTAACTGTTAGTATAGGTTATACACAAGGACTACATAGCTCGCAACTACGGTATTTTGATCCCTTCTCTCTAGAGCCCAGCACATAAGTGCGGAAATATGTATCGTTGTATTCCATGCTTATTAAAAGATGCGAACGAGAAAATAACTAGAACCTAACATTGCGCCCAGACAAAGTAACCACTACGGCTTAAAAGGACTTCACAAAAAGACTAATGTGAGCTCACACAAAGTTTAAATATCTGCATGTATTTTTACCACACTATAGCCCCACAAAGAAAGTCATTGTTGCCAGCTGCAACAGTGCTGGGCACAGGGGTAAGGCAACACTAGATTTGGACAATGAAGGCCCCCCAAAAGCCTGGTTCCTTTTATTTTTGCCTTTTCTGAAAATAGCATTCGATTTAGGAACATGTTGCAGTACTTAATGGCCTGTTTTCTGATCTTTGGGGTCAAGCTTGCGTATATTTTTCTAATGTTTAAATACCAATGATTGTAGAGTAATGAAGAGTGTTAATGAAAAGAAAATGCACCGAAAACATTTATTTTGATTTGTCTTTTTACTAGACCAAAAAATTGACTCAGACATGATTTGACTGTTGTGTTCTACAATGTAAATTGATACTTTAACCTGTTGTGTTTTTCAGGGCATTTTTTGATCACTCCATGCACAGTGCCCTGCCGCTTGGAATTTATCTGGCAACCAAATTCTGGATGTACGTGACATGGTTTTTCTGGTTTTGGAATGATATCCTTTCAAGTGCTATGCAATAGATTGGTCTCTTTAAATGTGTGTACTTATGTACATATATTTGTACTAGAGCACTATACAAAGTGGCAAATCTTTAATTGATCCACCAAAATATTTTTGATTTATAAAGCACTTATCAAATGTAAAGTTTTGCAAATGAATAGAAAGAGTAGTTTTGAAACGTATTTGTCAGTGAATTATGTCACCAATTGGAAGTTATTTTACTTGAAGCTTGAGGTTGTCATTTTTGTCTGCTAAGAATATTACACTTCTTGTAAGAAATATTTTGATTAAATTGTGACTGGTTTCATTAGTCGGACATTACCAATTGGGTGCCCCAACCTTTAAAATCTTACACCACAATTCTGGGATACATGAAATTTATTTAAATCTCAAATGTATTTAAATAAAAGAATTGAAGGTGAAATCACGGGCAGAGGTGGTCTCCAGCTTTTATGTTGGGGACATCACCACAGTTTTAAACAATCACATACAGCTGGTCTATAAAAACGAAAATGACCAGTCTTATTTGATCTCGCTATGTCTTGCTCGCACACACACTCATTTTTATAAATCTGTATACAAATTGAAGTCTGAATAACAGAAACATTCTAATTGTAGCTCTGCTGCTTTCCGGATATTGGGTTTAAATGTGTATCGCATAACTATCAAGACTGCAGATTGGTCGTAACAGTAACATGGTTCTTCAAAACATTCTTTTCTTTAATATGCTAACCTCTTTAAACTGCACTTAAAGTTACTCTTACGCATAATACATAGGACTATTGCTTTCCCCATTATTAGAAACAAATGCATATTTCCCCATATAAATGTGCTACGGTTGGCCAATATGTGTCCTTACATTTAAAATAAGCTCACAATGAATCACATCAAACTACTGCAGGTTTTAAGTTGGGGAAAGCCGAATCACCAATTTAGATCTGACACAATATCAGTTTACCCACCCAATTTGCACTATTATTGGGATAGAAATGACCCAATTTAACTTGTTCTCATTCCCCATTTGTTAAACCGCTATGGCTTTCACAGAACACACATTATCGAACACATCCTAATTAGGTCATGATACAGTGCCCTCGAACCATGGTCTAATGTCACATATATCTATGCTTTCGCTTAGGGAATGCTTCCCAGCACTCACAGTGTAGTATTTAATAAGTGACATTTTAAAATCTTATCACATTCTCTTTCTATGAATAAGTGTGTAACACTTCACTATATGTGCAGGTGTTGGGCAAGGTTTTCTTTTTTGCTGCTTTCCTCCATAGACATCATTCAGACCCCCTACTTTTTGCTATTGTTTCTGCATCTTTCCTGACTTTTGGAGGGAAGTGGAGCATTTTTGCTTCACTTACTATGCTAAGCTCATCTGTTTTGGGAGCACCAATCAGTCCTTATGGCCATCAGTGCAGGGGATCTCTATTCTCCATAGGAAAATTCACTGTTACCTGCACACGTCACATTCTGTGAAGTGCAGTAGAGACACTTTGTGTCTCTAGGACTATTTGTTTGGTATCTTTGTGATTACTTTTATGTGTTCAGGATGGGTGGGCTGGTGGCAGCAGATACTTCTGTAGCGTTTTTTTTTTATAGGCTCATGCATTTTTGCATTTTACTGCTTAATGCCATTTCAAGTACAGTATACTCTAAAATTGATGTTCTGTGACATTTTCGCCAGTCTTTTTGCCATCTTGTAGTTTGCCCATCTTCCCGCCCTTGAGTGGCTGGATTTTCCTTATATTCTAATCCCTTTCTTTGGGAAATCTCCAGCTTTCATGGGTAAGGTGGTGGTCTGTGTGTGACCGTATGTGGATGCTGGGTCTGTCTGGACCCAGTCCACATTCAAGCCAGTATGTGTCTGTTGCTGGACAGATGGAATGGCCAGAGGCTGTCCATGATTGGACAGTCCCGCCAAAGTTGAATGGTGTTTTTTTTCTCCATTGGATGACTGGACCATGATGCACATGTTGCTAGCCAGAAGGGAGGTCATGACTGCACTAGCACCTTTATTATTGACTATGCTGCTTTAATTCATATGCTGCTTTTTGTAATTTGTTGTCGCCTGTTGGTACACTAATGTTATTGCACTTGCACTTTATGCCATGAAACTCAGGGGTGGCACTGGGTCACACTTTGCAATATCAGGTTGCATGAAATTGGATGTCCATCTGAGTTTGCGAGAGTTACTTGTGCCACGCTACGTCTCACGGCTTCATTTACACTCTAAGCCTTAGGGCGTAATGGTTAGATGTCATCAAGTAAGATGAACAGTAACCATGTTACAATAAAGCGCATCAGCGCAGATAAACACATGAAATATATTTTTTATGAATGTCTTTTAAGGGGAAGATAATACGTCATTGATCGATAGGCTTGTCTCCATACCCCTCTATCCTTCCGATTATGGAATGTGATTATACAATTTAAGCATCACAACATACATACTACTTATGACAACTTAGCCAGTCCAATATGGCGGTCTCAATTCGCATTGAAGTGAATACGACCCCATGCGGTCACTTGACCGGGAACGAAGAGAGGAAGGGGAGGAGCCTAGCGCTCGAGCCGTGTTTCTTCCGGGTGTATTTTAAATGGTGTTTCACAAATGTGGATGTTAATCAGCCTGAATAAGCTTGGTGTTACAAGCGGAACGTGTGGCGAACTTCCACCCTAAGTGGGTGAGTGTTTTTTAGTCCTGTATGCCATAGAGAGTGACCATTTTATTTAGTGTCCACCCTTATTATGCTATAAATGCATTTTTTGTTGGTTACATGTCTTTTTTTTTTATAACTAAAGACTATTTTTCCTAGAAGCTGGTATGGTTGTGTGCAAGGGATATTTTGTGACACGCTAATTTTTTTTTTTTTTTTTGCAGTGCTACAACCCTCCTCCTGCTTGTGTTTTTATATATATATATATATATATATATATATATATATATATATATATATATATTCCGTGAAAAAACTATGTTAAAGGAACGTTAAGATTAAGGTGCCCTAATAAAAACCTATGAAATTCAGTGAAAAAACGTTAAAGGGACGTTATGGTTCAGCTGCCCCAATAAAAAGCTGTTACATTCAGTGCAAAAGCTTTCTTAAAGGAACATTATAGTTACTTTGCACTAATAACAACCTATCCCTATTATGGTTACTAGTAAAACCAAAATCCCCCAGAAATTCGCCAGACATATAATGGAGAAAATAAGTTACCACTGCCCCACCTGCACGTGTACCCCTTCCCCATTTCCCAGCCCGCCATCCCTGCAAAATCTGTCATCACAGACGTTACGATGAGACCTCAATCCCTTCCTCCCCTCAAGAACAACTTGTACAAATCCCCAATTCCCCTGTATATGGATCCGTTTCTGCCACCCCTCACCTTTCCTAATAGTATCTATGAATGTGTGGAAATTTCATATGTAAATTGTTGTTGAGTGTATATGTGGTTTTTCCTTTGTTTTCAAAGTTCCATTCTGACTATATGGGGCACAGTACTCGTGGGGCACAGTACTTGTGGGGATGACAGCAAGTAAGGAAAATGGAAGTGTCCTATGGACACTGCACCTGTCCGGCCTATCCCCAATCACAATGGAGGCTTCCGTAGGACGCCACTGCGGTCTGTATGTCTGCATCTTGTGAACCACCTGTAATTAGGTGTGGGAACGCACGTTTGTCCGTTGCACAACTAGTTGTATCCGTATCTCTTACTCCGTGTACTGGTAACACTGTCCCTGTGCAACATATTCAAAGAAACTTCTGACATACTTTAGTAGTTTGAGGTGGCCACCCACATCCTGCGGGTAGATGTGCACCTCAACATCTCATCTGCTATACCCTGCAAACACCCAGCTTGTTCCAAAATGTTCGGCGCACATGTGTAGCACTGTGAATTAGTCCGGGGATCCCAATTCACATGCGCAAAACGTATTCCACTCAATACGCGTCGTGTGGACAGCCATCCCAATAGAGAACATTTGCAATGTCACCATGTTACCGCACCCACGCTGCGCGTGGTCTCTTATTTGACGGACACGTTCTGGGCCCCTGTACATTGAAAAAGTACTGTTTTCTGCAATGCCTGGAGTGTAACTATGAAAGTGTACTCTTACAGAGGTCCTACACTTTGCCCTTGTACGTGTAATTTATTTTTGGGAAAGATTTAGGGCCGCTTTCTGGTTCCAAGTGCTCCACAGCAGCCTTATAAAAGGCCACACCCCAGAGGTCAAGTTCTCTGCATTCCATGTTTGACTTTCCGGAGCACTGCAGCAGGGCACATTACTTCGTGGTCAAATTGCTTTGTGAGCACTGCTATATTACCTTTGCAACTAATACCAGCCATGGCTGCTGCTATTGCCTTCTACTCAGCAGCAGCACCCACACAGTCGCCCTCAACACCACCACCACCACCACCACCACCACCTCCTTTGAAGGGCCTGGACAAGGGAACATGCGTGGTAATGTCGATGGAAAACGTGGATAAAGTAGAGGATTCCCCATTGCCTGAGGCCAGCGTGAGTATGAATATTTACCACTGTAGGAGACGTGCCCAAATCTCGTGCAAACCATGTGAGATGCACTGAGTGCAAGACAGTACTCGGTCATGGAAAACCTGGCTTGTACAGCTAGGGCACCACCTCCATGCGGCGGCACCTCAAATTGAACCACAAGGCAGCAGTTTTGAGGGTTGTCCCCTTCCAACAAAACAGTAGGTTAATTTCCTCTACAGCATCCTCCGCATCTGCTCCTGCCACCACTAGGGACACTCCAGTGGGGCAGCGGATCCCTAAACCAGTCTTGCAGGCCACACGCACTGCAGCAGACCCTTACCTTTCAAAGGTGACTGTATTGTGCATGTACTGCAACACGGTACTCTGCAGCGGAGAGCAACTTGATGTGCTTTCGAGGCTTTGGTCTGGGAGCATGACAAGGAGTGCCCCCTAGTAAGGACCACCCAACATCTTCCTGTCTCCACTTGCCCGTTCTCATCCCTGTGGTTGGTGCCCCTTCCCTAACCTCCCTTCCCTTCCTTTCCTTCTGTGTTTGTTATAAGAACAAGAGAAAAGCAAAAACACCCAGAAAGGGAAAAACAAAACAAAAAAGGCTCTTTTCAGAGCCACCTTTCACAGTTCAAAAATAGAATGCCAATGATACGATCCATGTCACTGCGTAACCTATAGGCTCCGCGGACAGCGTGACAAAAAATGCATGGGCGTGGCTCCCTCACAAACATTGCATGCATTCCCAAAAGGAAGTGGTGGCTCTTAAAAGAGCCTTTTTGTGCTGTTTGTGTTTGGAAGGTTTGAAGTGTTGAACACTTACTGAGGAAATGTTCGCTATACTTGCAAGAAGCGCTGCACTGCATTGTGTAAATTTGCCAGAAACAGCTCATTGCCAGCATCAGTAAGATGGGCTCCATCGTAACGAAAAATGTTGGTATTCCGAAACGTAATGTTTTCATTGCGGAAGGCATACATGCCAACGTTGCAAAAATGCACAAAAGTTTTCTCCAAAATGAGGAAGAACGCAGCCACACCCGTCTCTGGGTAATGAGAGAAAAAATTACTTGTGACTTTGGAAAAATTTCCATGACTTGCCGAAGTGTTTCCTTCATTGCAAACTGCAATGAGATGTCGGTAACATGTCCTAAACTGTTCCCTACACAATGAATAATAATGTCTGCATGATTGCGCATCAACAAAGTGGCCCAAAGAGGAGCCACATGCAACCACTGCATCTCACGTCCTCGGTACCATTGGACATCCACATTATGGAACCCGAGGTGTGCAGCCACTCCACAGCATTCTGCATACACTTTTAACCAATGTATCCAGTAATCGCCCAAAAGCCATACACTCTGCCTCCTGCACGGCATAGCCATAGCCATGTGCACTCCTATTTGCAAACACACCTTCTGGCACAATCTCTCCTTGCACACCACACCCAGGAAACCTTATTGGCCAATCCTCACACCTGCACAGTCCCATTTCCATGTCAGCCACCCTGAAAAGAGCCCCATTTGGCACGTGCACACCTCCAAATGCTGCAGTGCCACCCGACATATTGTCCTTTGGTTGCGGGAACACTTTTCAAGCTGGGTAGAGGATCCCCTCTTTATTGGTAGCTGTGAAAAGTTTTTTTTTTTATTTATAAAGGTGCTTCTAAACAAACACCTTTTTTTTGTTGCCTTTGTTTGGTATTATCTTCTTTTCCTCCTTACATTATTACACAAACTTCTCCAAAATAGCTTTTAGATTCGCAAACACAAGAGCATTTTCAATGGGGGACAAAAAAAAAATCAGCTCCACTTAAAAACCTCACGTTAGAAGCGCTAAGGTTCTCATGGCCACAAAAAGAACATCCCTGCATCGAACAGAAAAGCAGTAATGCCGCCGTTTACAAGATACCTTTCCTTCTCTACCTTGGAAGAAAGTACACTAGTCTTGGTGTTATGCATGAGAAAATCACTGTTGCAGTGGGAAAAAGGCGCATCACTGCTTTCAGCACCTCCTTCAGTTCACCGAGCAAACTTGCAGCGGTTCAAAAAGCCACATGCAGTGCTCCACAATGCTGAACTATTATGTCAACACTAGTCCGTGGCCACATCTCTGCACTCTGCAAGCACAGCTTGCAAACTCAGTAGAGGCACGCGCATGTGTGTGCAGGGGACCCATAAACGAATCACCGACGATGAGCACTCGCACTCTCTGCATCTCTGCCATCATCACGGTACACATCAATACACTTTTTGTTTTACCACCCCTTCCTGTTACACGCACACCCTCAACACCTGACGGATAATATGCAGCACCATTTCCATGCCAAGCATAGTAAGGACAGCATGTAGCACATGCTCTTCCCCAACTACCTCGAGGACTGCGCCCCAATAAAGCAGGGGCAGTCCTTCTTCCTTTTCTAGTACTCTTATTTTTTTTTTTTTTCCAGCACTCCCTCATTGGGTACTGTTACAGTTACACACGCATCCACCAATCCCATCCAAGACCTCTGCATCTAACAGTATCATCTCTGTTCAACACTCCATACTAACTGTTAAACACTCAGAGTACAAGTGTCCTGTGAATAAAAAGCACCTCCACTGGAAAGTACTGAAAAGCTATTTACGATTTCTGCATCCAGATTCATCCACACGGCCACCCATCACCACAACCTGCATGTATCAATCATTTTTATACAGTACATTTGCAACTCTGTTATAAGTGCCTCGCAAGAGAGTACCTGCCACTGAACCTCCATAACGTACTCAAAAAGCATACTGTAATTTCTACCATCACCTACCATGAAATTTCACCTACAGTGCTATGTGCTTGCAAAGTTGGCATTTACCCATATCAGCTGTTGTAATATGCAAACGCTTACTCTTCTTTCTTTCCGTCAATTGTACTACCTTCTCCCCCATTAACGCACCTATGAAATTCGTAAAAATCTCACAGAAAAGGATCAGTGAATACAATCCTACCAAAGTAAGCCAGGTACATATATTGCATGCATAAGAACCGGGTGCCTGCCACTTACCTTGCACATGTCAGATTGCAACATTGCTTAAGAAATCAAAAAATGTGTGTGCATTGACACCAGTACCATTCATAAATCTGCATAAATAAATGAAACCAACAATTGCTCCACTCATGTAGCAATCATATATGTATGTAGAAAAGTAAATGTAATAGTACACACAAACATTCTCCTTTTCAATCTGTATGTTTCCGAACTTTTTTCTCACCCTGCTATAATGAAAAGTATTCCATTTTCAAAGTAAATACTCCTACAGCAATGCAGACACTAACTAAAGAGCACGTCCTACAACACACTTACAAATAACCCACTTACACCCTTCCCAAACATGCTGATGTTCCCATTCACACAGTAAGCCATCCACTTACACACACACACACACTCTTCCTGCCAAGACATCCTCCTACACTTGTAAAGAATGTATTCTCCAAATGCCATCACTATGCCATTAACAAACGTATTTTCTTACCATCTTCTTATACAGTTGCAGAAACCACTGGCGTCAGACGTTAAAAATGCACCCTAGAATAAACCTACTCTCACCAACCAACAAAGTACCGTACCATCATAGTGTTTTATGTCTTACTAAGAGTGCAGTATTCTTGTATTGTAAGGTACAGAATTGCGTCAACCCACCGGTATGTGCTTCATTCTTACTTGTGCCATCTCTACAGTTCCTCACTGTATATTGTCAGCACGCAACCATAATGCTAACCCCCAGATAGTAATATAGTGTTCCCAATTGATATTTTTGAGCCCATTACACAGTGACACACTTCCATTTGTAGGCCTACCCTCATATTCAAACACTCATGCACATTGCACACATATACATTTCAAAATCTGCACACCCACACTTTCCTTTTTCCAACAGCTACTACAGAATGCCTACCAAACAGCAACTCTGTAGAAAACAACGCAGAAATAAATCAGCACAAACTAAAAGCATAGAAAGTAGCCATCCACCCCTAGCAGAATGTGTACAGAAAGTTCAGACAGAAGTGCTAATACAGTCACTAACGAAAAGTGAATCTCCTACCCGTAAGGAAACTGTAATTCCTCTATCAAAATGTAGAAATGAAAAGAAATGCACAATAAAAATGTATCTCGCACTACTGCGAACAGAGCACGTACACCACCTCGGAACCATTCCAAAAAATTAATTTTACAAAAAATGTTCCACCACAGAGTCCTTCAGAACCTTATAATAGAGGGGAGAAATCACGCAGAACCCTTAAAACTTAGTGCATAAAAGTAATCCTGCAACCTCTTGCAGGCAGTGCAATGGTCCTGAAACGGAAATTGTTTATATAAATTTTAAACGGAATGAAACCACTAACAAAATTAATTGATAAGCTACAACCACTACTTGGAAACGAACGCAATGTCAGCATAGATACCTTTGGCACCATCTGTACAGGTTTGTGGAGTCACACCACCAGCACAGAGCCATACTTCAATGAAGAATCATACAAACAAGAGCAAACAAACCAAATTGAGATACATAGCAGTGGACGAGGGTATGAAAAGGTAACACAATACCATGATGCAAGAAGAAACACTGCTCTCACAAATATCCCCATTTCGAGCAAGGGCTGTTTCGTAAGGGCTGATTGTGCTGAGGAACCGCTGCCTGCTGTGAGACCCGATTCAATTTTGTAACTCTGTATATTCTGCTTCACTGATCACGGTACCAGCCCAAGTGTGGAATTGTAACTGCTCTGCTATATGAGGACTTAGCGCTTTAGCGCACTGTTTGAACAGTATTTTATTTTTCTAGTGACTGTGCGGGCTCCTCCTCCCCAGCAATCCCTACTTCAGCTCAGCGCACACGCATTCACGCGCATTTCGAGCAAGGGCTGTTTCGTATGGGCTGATTATGCTGATCGTGCTGGAGGGTCTTGAGGGTAAGCCACACTAATTTGTGTATGCAATCCATGCTATTTTTATCATATAAAAATCAGTGTAATACAAATATAGATAACTCAATCCCGATGGTTAAATTGTATACCTTGCGCACTAATATGCCACCAGTTGAACCTTTAGCTAACCGTCTGTATGATTTTCACACCACACCTAAACAGATCTCGCAGGGCACGTCCCTAGGAGGTTCAACCCGTGGCAGAACAATGTCGCATACTAGCGACATTCGCAAATTTTATTCTGTTTTATTCTGAGTATCTGTTAACAGTGGCGCACGTAATCGCGAGTGAGACCGAGAGTGTCCCCAGCGGGATGGCGGCGCCGGCTACAGAGGATGCAGTGGCCACCCTCCCGATGACTTCACCAGTGAATTTATGTACGCCATCAGATTCACTGCTGGCAGCATTTACTGAAACAGACTTGCTGGGTGATTACGCTTTACCCACAAAATCTAAAACTACAATTGATGCAATGATGCATACAGAACCCACCCAAATCCAAGTGGATGATATTGTAGACCTAATGAGTCCCCATGTGGGGGGCAATGAAAAAATACAAGAAGTTGCACCACAAATAACAACCGTTCCGTCACTCCCCACGAACGGCAAAATTGACAATTAAATGATCCGTTGGACGGAGAACTATCAAAATCACTGGTAATGTTTCCGGACTCTTCTCTGGAAACTTCGGTGCTGTCCATTTCTTTTACACAACCGTCTCCACCTCATTCAAAACATAACAGCGCTATGCCATTGAGCATACCAACACCACATATGAGTATACCCACCAAAACAACGCTGCAAGCTATGAATGCGGCGTTGTTTTCATTGGTGGAACTATACAAAACTTTCGACTCAAGAATGACTGATCAGAATTTCCTTTTAAAAGAATTATTAGAAAACCAAGCGACACAAACATCTGGGACTAAACCCTTGTCGGTGTCTAATATGTGGGCAGCAGGACAAAGCGACAGATCTGGTATGTCCGAGAAATACAGCTATGAATTCTCCGAAAGAAATTATGTCCCAACAGAAGGAGGAAATGGAAAAAAGCTGACATGAATGAAAAGAAAAAAAATGGTGTGAAGGAAAAGAATGTGGGGGAAGGGGTGTGTAAAACAAGAGGGTGGTGGAAACGAGATAACTGAGCAGGATGCGACCATCTTGGCAGGATCTGTATCAAATTTAATACCAATAAATATGCCACTTGGTACGAGTAATTCGCTATATAATATCTTCAGTGTTAAAACGAAAAACAAAAAACCTACTACTGAGCCCCCAATGGTAAAAAAGTCTAAAAATCAGAAATTAACGAAAATGCAAAAGAATAAAAACTCCAGGCATTTCGTTAAACTGTTGTCTATGTCCGACAAAAGGGCGCAAGAAAAGAGTGCAGCCATCGTGCATAAATACACTGCAATATCACGAAGTAAGGCCAACTCTCCAGTGAAAAACTTAGACCTAAAAGAGACTTTAATATCAGTCGAAATAGATCTTAAGTATGATTGTCTATATAACTTAGTTGAGGAAGTGGTGAAAATAGAAAAACCAGGTGCCACATTAAGGACATACCCAGCAGCTTTTCAGGCGATTGCGAGCTCAGTGGGAGACCAACCAAAGCAAATTGAAGATCACTCATTTGCGACGCTAGAAAGGAGGCGCAAGAAATTAAAAAATCAATGGGCCTTTTTATGTCACGATTGAAACCAAGTCTCAGATTAAATACCACCAAGGAAGATGCTCTTAATAAAACAAGGTGGATAAATAAGTCAAAAACAGATGATTCACAATTATGGCAGAATAAGATTAATTATGGTGTAG
Source organism: Ambystoma mexicanum (assembly GCF_040938575.1). Lineage (NCBI taxonomy): Eukaryota > Metazoa > Chordata > Amphibia > Caudata > Ambystomatidae > Ambystoma > Ambystoma mexicanum. The sequence continues at coordinate 769,991,763 of NC_090936.1, forward strand.
GGCTCTGTCACAAATAATACTCCAACAGCTCAAACAAAGAAATATGAAATAAAGAACAATTCTAAGAATCGACAAAACAAATGCTATGATGCAACTCATGTAAATCTAATTCTACAGTGTCGTGGTGGTGAATTTGGACTATGATTTGAATCGATCTTCGGTTTTGAACATTCTAAATAACATCCGAACTGACAAGGCACCAATTCTGAGGACATAGCACAAATAGAATTCATTCACAACCACGATAGATCAGTGGTAAAGATCTGGATGCTATCAGCCTTCTGAAACAGGCAATCTGGCAAGCGAAAGCCGAAATATATCAGTTGGGCTTCTTTTAAATCAAAAAGAGATACTGCAGGTAACGAACAGCTATCCAAATTTGTATCAAAGAACGTTTCAAGGCACAGCTACAATGCAAAATCCCTTAACAGTGGTGTGCTCTACAGGCAATGACAACCAACCAAGATCAGTGTCATACCAGATTATTGAAAAGGGGATGACTAGATGTTAGCTGAATATGAATGAAACTAGCCAGACAATACAGCTAGCCTCCAGGAACACTCAAGGACACGTGCATCTAATAACATCTTTGGTGTACCTCCTGGCGCTGTATGACATCACTATGCTACAAGAGGTATGGCTCAACGAACCTCCTGTTTGGGAGAACCATCAAGTATCTTAGGTGCCGGCAATTAATCAAACCAGCGGCAGACCAAACGCCGGACTCATAATAGCAGTCAACTTTCAAGCGGCCTGAGAATCAAACCATGGCTATCCCCAAACAGTTTCATCCAGCTGGTGAGAACTATTTCAGGAGACCGGATGATAGCATGTTTGAACTTATATTGGAACCATCTAGATATTCGGGTCAGCCGTTTCTTTGGAGACTTAAACATCTGTTTAAATCTGATTGATAAAAATCCTGCTATAAATCATACCATTATAGCTGGTGACTTGAATATGAACTGTGTGGACGATAAATGTGGGAAGATGAAAGAGTGCAGCAATGGAGTAGCCTGATGAAAGAGAGATGATTTTACCTGGTTAATGGTGCAGTGCCAGGAGATATTCCTCCACAACCTACTTGGTGTCAAGTTCTTTGGTCTTCCATAATTGATTATATATATATATATATATATATATATATATATATATATATATATATAT